>NC_141817.1:13548554-13859015 GCF_057944985.1 Cucurbita pepo subsp. pepo
TAACCATTTATATGTGTAAGACTCTTAAACTTGAGCGTTTCCTTACAGATTCGTCGAAAAACATCGAAAGAAACAAAGGTTTTTCAAATAGTGATTCGGATGCCTCCACGAGGGTCTTTTCGTAAGGGTTGAGGTTGTGAAGTCTTTTCGACACGAGTAAATGTTTTTTTTCTTCCATATTTTAAGCTTAGGACAATCTTTTGTGGATATGGTATGATACTAAAACGAGAAAACAACTTTTCAGATCGAGTTAACGACCCTGTCCCAATGGGCAAAAAAGTTCCTATGTTAACACCTATGGATTTTGAGTGAAAAATGGCCCGGAAGCGAAAGTGAAAAAAATTCGTATTTTAACCATTTATATGTGTAAGACTCTTAAACTTGAGCGTTTCCTTACAGATTCGTCGAAAAACATCGAAAGAAACAAAGGTCTTTTACATAGAAATTCGGGTGCCTCCACGAGGGTCTTTTCGTAAGGGTTGAGGTTGGGAAGTCTTTTCGACACGAGTAAATGTATTTTTTCTTCCATATTTTAACCTTAGGACAATCTTTAGTGGATATGGTATGATACTAAAACGAGAAAACAACTTTTCAGATCGAGTTAACATCCCTGTCACAATGGGCAAAAAAGTTCCTATGTTAACACCTTTGGATTTTGAGTGAAAATGGCCCGGAAGCGAAATTGAAAAAAATTCGTATTTTAACCATTTATATGTGTAAGACTCTTAAACTTGAGCGTTTCCTTACAGATTCGTCGAAAAACATCGAAAGAAACAAAGGTTTTTCAAATAGTGATTCGGATGCCTCCACGAGGGTCTTTTCGTAAGGGTTGAGGTTGTGAAGTCTTTTCGACACGAGTAAATGTTTTTTTTCTTCCATATTTTAAGCTTAGGACAATCTTTTGTGGATATGGTATGATACTAAAACGAGAAAACAACTTTTCAGATCGAGTTAACGACCCTGTCCCAATGGGCAAAAAAGTTCCTATGTTAACACCTATGGATTTTGAGTGAAAAATGGCCCGGAAGCGAAAGTGAAAAAAATTCGTATTTTAACCATTTATATGTGTAAGACTCTTAAACTTGAGCGTTTCCTTACAGATTCGTCGAAAAACATCGAAAGAAACAAAGGTCTTTCACATAGAAATTCGGGTGCCTCCACGAGGGTCTTTTCGTAAGGGTTGAGGTTGGGAAGTCTTTTCGACACGAGTAAATGTATTTTTTCTTCCATATTTTAACCTTAGGACAATCTTTAGTGGATATGGTATGATACTAAAACGAGAAAACAACTTTTCAGATCGAGTTAACGACCCTGTCACAATGGGCAAAAAAGTTCCTATGTTAGCACCTTTGGATTTTGAGTGAAAATGGCCCGGAAGCGAAATTGAAAAAAATTCATATTTTAACCATTTATATGTGTAAGACTCTTAAACTTGAGCGTTTCCTTACAGATTCGTCGAAAAACATCGAAAGAAACAAAGGTTTTTCAAATAGTGATTCGGATGCCTCCACGAGGGTCTTTTCGTAAGGGTTGAGGTTGTGAAGTCTTTTCGACACGAGTAAATGTTTTTTTTCTTCCATATTTTAAGCTTAGGACAATCTTTTGTGGATATGGTATGATACTAAAACGAGAAAACAACTTTTCAGATCGAGTTAACGACCCTGTCCCAATGGGCAAAAAAGTTCCTATGTTAACACCTATGGATTTTGAGTGAAAAATGGCCCGGAAGCTAAAGTGAAAAAAATTCGTATTTTAACCATTTATATGTGTAAGACTCTTAAACTTGAGCGTTTCCTTACAGATTCGTCGAAAAACATCGATAGAAACAAAGGTTTTTCAAATAGTGATTCGGATGCCTCCACGAGGGTCTTTTCGTAAGGGTTGAGATTGTGAAGTCTTTTCGACACGAGTAAATGTTTTTTTTCTTCCATATTTTAAGCTTAGGACAATCTTTTGTGGATATGGTATGATACTAAAACGAGAAAACAACTTTTCAGATCGAGTTAACGACCCTGTCCCAATGGGCAAAAAAGTTCCTATGTTAACACCTATGGATTTTGAGTGAAAAATGGCCCGGAAGCGAAAGTGAAAAAAATTCGTATTTTAACCATTTATATGTGTAAGACTCTTAAACTTGAGCGTTTCCTTACAGATTCGTCGAAAAACATCGAAAGAAACAAAGGTCTTTTACATAGAAATTCGGGTGCCTCCACGAGGGTCTTTTCGTAAGGGTTGAGGTTGGGAAGTCTTTTCGACACGAGTAAATGTATTTTTTCTTCCATATTTTAACCTTAGGACAATCTTTAGTGGATATGGTATGATACTAAAACGAGAAAACAACTTTTCAGATGGAGTTAACATCCCTGTCACAATGGGCAAAAAAGTTCCTATGTTAACACCTTTGGATTTTGAGTGAAAATGGCCCGGAAGCGAAATTGAAAAAAATTCGTATTTTAACCATTTATATGTGTAAGACTCTTAAACTTGAGCGTTTCCTTACAGATTCGTCGAAAAACATCGAAAGAAACAAAGGTTTTTCAAATAGTGATTCGGATGCCTCCACGAGGGTCTTTTCGTAAGGGTTGAGGTTGTGAAGTCTTTTCGACACGAGTAAATGTTTTTTTTCTTCCATATTTTAAGCTTAGGACAATCTTAAGTGGATATGGTATGATACTAAAACGAGAAAACAACTTTTCAGATGGAGTTAACATCCCTGTCACAATGGGCAAAAAAGTTCCTATGTTAACACCTTTGGATTTTGAGTGAAAATGGCCCGGAAGCGAAATTGAAAAAAATTCGTATTTTAACCATTTATATGTGTAAGACTCTTAAACTTGAGCGTTTCCTTACAGATTCGTCGAAAAACATCGAAAGAAACAAAGGTTTTTCAAATAGTGATTCGGATGCCTCCACGAGGGTCTTTTCGTAAGGGTTGAGGTTGTGAAGTCTTTTCGACACGAGTAAATGTTTTTTTTCTTCCATATTTTAAGCTTAGGACAATCTTTTGTGGATATGGTATGATACTAAAACGAGAAAACAACTTTTCAGATCGAGTTAACGACCCTGTCCCAATGGGCAAAAAAGTTCCTATGTTAACACCTATGGATTTTGAGTGAAAAATGGCCCGGAAGCGAAAGTGAAAAAAATTCGTATTTTAACCATTTATATGTGTAAGACTCTTAAACTTGAGCGTTTCCTTACAGATTCGTCGGAAAACATCGATAGAAACAAAGGTTTTTCAAATAGTGATTCGGATGCCTCCACGAGGGTCTTTTCGTAAGGGTTGAGGTTGTGAAGTCTTTTCGACACGAGTAAATGTTTTTTTTCTTCCATATTTTAAGCTTAGGACAATCTTTTGTGGATATGGTATGATACTAAAACGAGAAAACAACTTTTCAGATCGAGTTAACGACCCTGTCCCAATGGGCAAAAAAGTTCCTATGTTAACACCTATGGATTTTGAGTGAAAAATGGCCCGGAAGCGAAAGTGAAAAAAATTCGTATTTTAACCATTTATATGTGTAAGACTCTTAAACTTGAGCGTTTCCTTACAGATTCGTCGAAAAACATCGAAAGAAACAAAGGTCTTTTACATAGAAATTCGGGTGCCTCCACGAGGGTCTTTTCGTAAGGGTTGAGGTTGGGAAGTCTTTTCGACACGAGTAAATGTATTTTTTCTTCCATATTTTAACCTTAGGACAATCTTTAGTGGATATGGTATGATACTAAAACGAGAAAACAACTTTTCAGATCGAATTAACATCCCTGTCACAATGGGCAAAAAAGTTCCTATGTTAACACCTTTGGATTTTGAGTGAAAATGGCCCGGAAGCGAAATTGAAAAAAATTCGTATTTTAACGATTTATATGTGTAAGACTCTTAAACTTGAGCGTTTCCTTACAGATTCGTCGAAAAACATCGAAAGAAACAAAGGTTTTTCAAATAGTGATTCGGATGCCTCCACGAGGGTCTTTTCGTAAGGGTTGAGGTTGTGAAGTCTTTTCGACACGAGTAAATGTTTTTTTTCTTCCATATTTTAAGCTTAGGACAATCTTTTGTGGATATGGTATGATACTAAAACGAGAAAACAACTTTTCAGATCGAGTTAACGACCCTGTCCCAATGGGCAAAAAAGTTCCTATGTTAACACCTATGGATTTTGAGTGAAAAATGGCCCGGAAGCGAAAGTGAAAAAAATTCGTATTTTAACCATTTATATGTGTAAGACTCTTAAACTTGAGCGTTTCCTTACAGATTCGTCGAAAAACATCGAAAGAAACAAAGGTCTTTCACATAGAAATTCGGGTGCCTCCACGAGGGTCTTTTCGTAAGGGTTGAGGTTGGGAAGTCTTTTCGACACGAGTAAATGTATTTTTTCTTCCATATTTTAACCTTAGGACAATCTTTAGTGGATATGGTATGATACTAAAACGAGAAAACAACTTTTCAGATCGAGTTAACGACCCTGTCACAATGGGCAAAAAAGTTCCTATGTTAACACCTTTGGATTTTGAGTGAAAATGGCCCGGAAGCGAAATTGAAAAAAATTCGTATTTTAACCATTTATATGTGTAAGACTCTTAAACTTGAGCGTTTCCTTACAGATTCGTCGAAAAACATCGAAAGAAACAAAGGTTTTTCAAATAGTGATTCGGATGCCTCCACGAGGGTCTTTTCGTAAGGGTTGAGGTTGTGAAGTCTTTTCGACACGAGTAAATGTTTTTTTTCTTCCATATTTTAAGCTTAGGACAATCTTTTGTGGATATGGTATGATACTAAAACGAGAAAACAACTTTTCAGATCGAGTTAACGACCCTGTCCCAATGGGCAAAAAAGTTCCTATGTTAACACCTATGGATTTTGAGTGAAAAATGGCCCGGAAGCGAAAGTGAAAAAAATTCGTATTTTAACCATTTATATGTGTAAGACTCTTAAACTTGAGCGTTTCCTTACAGATTCGTCGAAAAAACTCGAAAGAAACAAAGGTCTTTCACATAGAAATTCGGGTGCCTCCACGAGGGTCTTTTCGTAAGGGTTGAGGTTGGGAAGTCTTTTCGACACGAGTAAATGTTTTTTTTCTTCCATATTTTAAGCTTAGGACAATCTTTTGTGGATATGGTATGATACTAAAACGAGAAAACAACTTTTCAGATCGAGTTAACGACCCTGTCCCAATGGGCAAAAAAGTTCCTATGTTAACACCTATGGATTTTGAGTGAAAAATGGCCCGGAAGCGAAAGTGAAAAAAATTCGTATTTTAACCATTTATATGTGTAAGACTCTTAAACTTGAGCGTTTCCTTACAGATTCGTCGAAAAACATCGAAAGAAACAAAGGTCTTTTACATAGAAATTCGGGTGCCTCCACGAGGGTCTTTTCGTAAGGGTTGAGGTTGGGAAGTCTTTTCGACACGAGTAAATGTATTTTTTCTTCCATATTTTAACCTTAGGACAATCTTTAGTGGATATGGTATGATACTAAAACGAGAAAACAACTTTTCAGATCGAGTTAACGACCCTGTCACAATGGGCAAAAAAGTTCCTATGTTAACACCTTTGGATTTTGAGTGAAAATGGCCCGGAAGCGAAATTGAAAAAAATTCGTATTTTAACCATTTATATGTGTAAGACTCTTAAACTTGAGCGTTTCCTTACAGATTCGTCGAAAAACATCGAAAGAAACAAAGGTTTTTCAAATAGTGATTCGGATGCCTCCACGAGGGTCTTTTCGTAAGGGTTGAGGTTGTGAAGTCTTTTCGACACGAGTAAATGTTTTTTTTCTTCCATATTTTAAGCTTAGGACAATCTTTTGTGGATATGGTATGATACTAAAACGAGAAAACAACTTTTCAGATCGAGTTAACGACCCTGTCCCAATGGGCAAAAAAGTTCCTATGTTAACACCTATGGATTTTGAGTGAAAAATGGCCCGGAAGCGAAAGTGAAAAAAATTCGTATTTTAACCATTTATATGTGTAAGACTCTTAAACTTGAGCGTTTCCTTACAGATTCGTCGAAAAACATCGAAAGAAACAAAGGTCTTTCACATAGAAATTCGGGTGCCTCCACGAGGGTCTTTTCGTAAGGGTTGAGGTTGGGAAGTCTTTTCGACACGAGTAAATGTATTTTTTCTTCCATATTTTAACCTTAGGACAATCTTTAGTGGATATGCTATGATACTAAAACGAGAAAACAACTTTTCAGATCGAGTTAACGACCCTGTCACAATGGGCAAAAAAGTTCCTATGTTAGCACCTTTGGATTTTGAGTGAAAATGGCCTGGAAGCGAAATTGAAAAAAATTCATATTTTAACCATTTATATGTGTAAGACTCTTAAACTTGAGCGTTTCCTTACAGATTCGTCGAAAAACATCGAAAGAAACAAAGGTTTTTCAAATAGTGATTCGGATGCCTCCACGAGGGTCTTTTCGTAAGGGTTGAGGTTGTGAAGTCTTTTCGACACGAGTAAATGTTTTTTTTCTTCCATATTTTAAGCTTAGGACAATCTTTTGTGGATATGGTATGATACTAAAACGAGAAAACAACTTTTCAGATCGAGTTAACGACCCTGTCCCAATGGGCAAAAAAGTTCCTATGTTAACACCTATGGATTTTGAGTGAAAAATGGCCCGGAAGCTAAAGTGAAAAAAATTCGTATTTTAACCATTTATATGTGTAAGACTCTTAAACTTGAGCGTTTCCTTACAGATTCGTCGAAAAACATCGAAAGAAACAAAGGTTTTTCAAATAGTGATTCGGATGCCTCCACGAGGGTCTTTTCGTAAGGGTTGAGGTTGTGAAGTCTTTTCGACACGAGTAAATGTTTTTTTTCTTCCATATTTTAAGCTTAGGACAATCTTTTGTGGATATGGTATGATACTAAAACGAGAAAACAACTTTTCAGATCGAGTTAACGACCCTGTCCCAATGGGCAAAAAAGTTCCTATGTTAACACCTATGGATTTTGAGTGAAAAATGGCCCGGAAGCGAAAGTGAAAAAAATTCGTATTTTAACCATTTATATGTGTAAGACTCTTAAACTTGAGCGTTTCCTTACAGATTCGTCGAAAAAACTCGAAAGAAACAAAGGTCTTTCACATAGAAATTCGGGTGCCTCCACGAGGGTCTTTTCGTAAGGGTTGAGGTTGGGAAGTCTTTTCGACACGAGTAAATGTTTTTTTTCTTCCATATTTTAAGCTTAGGACAATCTTTTGTGGATATGGTATGATACTAAAACGAGAAAACAACTTTTCAGATCGAGTTAACGACCCTGTCTCAATGGGCAAAAAAGTTCCTATGTTAACACCTATGGATTTTGAGTGAAAAATGGCCCGGAAGCGAAAGTGAAAAAAATTCGTATTTTAACCATTTATATGTGTAAGACTCTTAAACTTGAGCGTTTCCTTACAGATTCGTCGAAAAACATCGAAAGAAACAAAGGTCTTTTACATAGAAATTCGGGTGCCTCCACGAGGGTCTTTTCGTAAGGGTTGAGGTTGGGAAGTCTTTTCGACACGAGTAAATGTATTTTTTCTTCCATATTTTAACCTTAGGACAATCTTTAGTGGATATGGTATGATACTAAAACGAGAAAACAACTTTTCAGATCGAGTTAACGACCCTGTCACAATGGGCAAAAAAGTTCCTATGTTAACACCTTTGGATTTTGAGTGAAAATGGCCCGGAAGCGAAATTGAAAAAAATTCGTATTTTAACCATTTATATGTGTAAGACTCTTAAACTTGAGCGTTTCCTTACAGATTCGTCGAAAAACATCGAAAGAAACAAAGGTTTTTCAAATAGTGATTCGGATGCCTCCACGAGGGTCTTTTCGTAAGGGTTGAGGTTGTGAAGTCTTTTCGACACGAGTAAATGTTTTTTTTCTTCCATATTTTAAGCTTAGGACAATCTTTTGTGGATATGGTATGATACTAAAACGAGAAAACAACTTTTCAGATCGAGTTAACGACCCTGTCCCAATGGGCAAAAAAGTTCCTATGTTAACACCTATGGATTTTGAGTGAAAAATGGCCCGGAAGCGAAAGTGAAAAAAATTCGTATTTTAACCATTTATATGTGTAAGACTCTTAAACTTGAGCGTTTCCTTACAGATTCGTCGAAAAACATCGAAAGAAACAAAGGTCTTTCACATAGAAATTCGGGTGCCTCCACGAGGGTCTTTTCGTAAGGGTTGAGGTTGGGAAGTCTTTTCGACACGAGTAAATGTATTTTTTCTTCCATATTTTAACCTTAGGACAATCTTTAGTGGATATGCTATGATACTAAAACGAGAAAACAACTTTTCAGATCGAGTTAACGACCCTGTCCCAATGGGCAAAAAAGTTCCTATGTTAACACCTATGGATTTTGAGTGAAAAATGGCCCGGAAGCTAAAGTGAAAAAAATTCGTATTTTAACCATTTATATGTGTAAGACTCTTAAACTTGAGCGTTTCCTTACAGATTCGTCGAAAAACATCGAAAGAAACAAAGGTTTTTCAAATAGTGATTCGGATGCCTCCACGAGGGTCTTTTCGTAAGGGTTGAGGTTGTGAAGTCTTTTCGACACGAGTAAATGTTTTTTTTCTTCCATATTTTAAGCTTAGGACAATCTTTTGTGGATATGGTATGATACTAAAACGAGAAAACAACTTTTCAGATCGAGTTAACGACCCTGTCCCAATGGGCAAAAAAGTTCCTATGTTAACACCTATGGATTTTGAGTGAAAAATGGCCCGGAAGCGAAAGTGAAAAAAATTCGTATTTTAACCATTTATATGTGTAAGACTCTTAAACTTGAGCGTTTCCTTACAGATTCGTCGAAAAAACTCGAAAGAAACAAAGGTCTTTCACATAGAAATTCGGGTGCCTCCACGAGGGTCTTTTCGTAAGGGTTGAGGTTGGGAAGTCTTTTCGACACGAGTAAATGTTTTTTTTCTTCCATATTTTAAGCTTAGGACAATCTTTTGTGGATATGGTATGATACTAAAACGAGAAAACAACTTTTCAGATCGAGTTAACGACCCTGTCCCAATGGGCAAAAAAGTTCCTATGTTAACACCTATGGATTTTGAGTGAAAAATGGCCCGGAAGCGAAAGTGAAAAAAATTCGTATTTTAACCATTTATATGTGTAAGACTCTTAAACTTGAGCGTTTCCTTACAGATTCGTCGAAAAACATCGAAAGAAACAAAGGTCTTTTACATAGAAATTCGGGTGCCTCCACGAGGGTCTTTTCGTAAGGGTTGAGGTTGGGAAGTCTTTTCGACACGAGTAAATGTATTTTTTCTTCCATATTTTAACCTTAGGACAATCTTTAGTGGATATGGTATGATACTAAAACGAGAAAACAACTTTTCAGATCGAGTTAACGACCCTGTCACAATGGGCAAAAAAGTTCCTATGTTAACACCTTTGGATTTTGAGTGAAAATGGCCCGGAAGCGAAATTGAAAAAAATTCGTATTTTAACCATTTATATGTGTAAGACTCTTAAACTTGAGCGTTTCCTTACAGATTCGTCGAAAAACATCGAAAGAAACAAAGGTTTTTCAAATAGTGATTCGGATGCCTCCACGAGGGTCTTTTCGTAAGGGTTGAGGTTGTGAAGTCTTTTCGACACGAGTAAATGTTTTTTTTCTTCCATATTTTAAGCTTAGGACAATCTTTTGTGGATATGGTATGATACTAAAACGAGAAAACAACTTTTCAGATCGAGTTAACGACCCTGTCCCAATGGGCAAAAAAGTTCCTATGTTAACACCTATGGATTTTGAGTGAAAAATGGCCCGGAAGCGAAAGTGAAAAAAATTCGTATTTTAACCATTTATATGTGTAAGACTCTTAAACTTGAGCGTTTCCTTACAGATTCGTCGAAAAACATCGAAAGAAACAAAGGTCTTTCACATAGAAATTCGGGTGCCTCCACGAGGGTCTTTTCGTAAGGGTTGAGGTTGGGAAGTCTTTTCGACACGAGTAAATGTATTTTTTCTTCCATATTTTAACCTTAGGACAATCTTTAGTGGATATGCTATGATACTAAAACGAGAAAACAACTTTTCAGATCGAGTTAACGACCCTGTCACAATGGGCAAAAAAGTTCCTATGTTAGCACCTTTGGATTTTGAGTGAAAATGGCCTGGAAGCGAAATTGAAAAAAATTCATATTTTAACCATTTATATGTGTAAGACTCTTAAACTTGAGCGTTTCCTTACAGATTCGTCGAAAAACATCGAAAGAAACAAAGGTTTTTCAAATAGTGATTCGGATGCCTCCACGAGGGTCTTTTCGTAAGGGTTGAGGTTGTGAAGTCTTTTCGACACGAGTAAATGTTTTTTTTCTTCCATATTTTAAGCTTAGGACAATCTTTTGTGGATATGGTATGATACTAAAACGAGAAAACAACTTTTCAGATCGAGTTAACGACCCTGTCCCAATGGGCAAAAAAGTTCCTATGTTAACACCTATGGATTTTGAGTGAAAAATGGCCCGGAAGCTAAAGTGAAAAAAATTCGTATTTTAACCATTTATATGTGTAAGACTCTTAAACTTGAGCGTTTCCTTACAGATTCGTCGAAAAACATCGAAAGAAACAAAGGTTTTTCAAATAGTGATTCGGATGCCTCCACGAGGGTCTTTTCGTAAGGGTTGAGGTTGTGAAGTCTTTTCGACACGAGTAAATGTTTTTTTTCTTCCATATTTTAAGCTTAGGACAATCTTTTGTGGATATGGTATGATACTAAAACGAGAAAACAACTTTTCAGATCGAGTTAACGACCCTGTCCCAATGGGCAAAAAAGTTCCTATGTTAACACCTATGGATTTTGAGTGAAAAATGGCCCGGAAGCGAAAGTGAAAAAAATTCGTATTTTAACCATTTATATGTGTAAGACTCTTAAACTTGAGCGTTTCCTTACAGATTCGTCGAAAAAACTCGAAAGAAACAAAGGTCTTTCACATAGAAATTCGGGTGCCTCCACGAGGGTCTTTTCGTAAGGGTTGAGGTTGGGAAGTCTTTTCGACACGAGTAAATGTTTTTTTTCTTCCATATTTTAAGCTTAGGACAATCTTTTGTGGATATGGTATGATACTAAAACGAGAAAACAACTTTTCAGATCGAGTTAACGACCCTGTCCCAATGGGCAAAAAAGTTCCTATGTTAACACCTATGGATTTTGAGTGAAAAATGGCCCGGAAGCGAAAGTGAAAAAAATTCGTATTTTAACCATTTATATGTGTAAGACTCTTAAACTTGAGCGTTTCCTTACAGATTCGTCGAAAAACATCGAAAGAAACAAAGGTCTTTTACATAGAAATTCGGGTGCCTCCACGAGGGTCTTTTCGTAAGGGTTGAGGTTGGGAAGTCTTTTCGACACGAGTAAATGTATTTTTTCTTCCATATTTTAACCTTAGGACAATCTTTAGTGGATATGGTATGATACTAAAACGAGAAAACAACTTTTCAGATCGAGTTAACGACCCTGTCACAATGGGCAAAAAAGTTCCTATGTTAACACCTTTGGATTTTGAGTGAAAATGGCCCGGAAGCGAAATTGAAAAAAATTCGTATTTTAACCATTTATATGTGTAAGACTCTTAAACTTGAGCGTTTCCTTACAGATTCGTCGAAAAACATCGAAAGAAACAAAGGTTTTTCAAATAGTGATTCGGATGCCTCCACGAGGGTCTTTTCGTAAGGGTTGAGGTTGTGAAGTCTTTTCGACACGAGTAAATGTTTTTTTTCTTCCATATTTTAAGCTTAGGACAATCTTTTGTGGATATGGTATGATACTAAAACGAGAAAACAACTTTTCAGATCGAGTTAACGACCCTGTCCCAATGGGCAAAAAAGTTCCTATGTTAACACCTATGGATTTTGAGTGAAAAATGGCCCGGAAGCGAAAGTGAAAAAAATTCGTATTTTAACCATTTATATGTGTAAGACTCTTAAACTTGAGCGTTTCCTTACAGATTCGTCGAAAAACATCGAAAGAAACAAAGGTCTTTTACATAGAAATTCGGGTGCCTCCACGAGGGTCTTTTCGTAAGGGTTGAGGTTGGGAAGTCTTTTCGACACGAGTAAATGTATTTTTTCTTCCATATTTTAACCTTAGGACAATCTTTAGTGGATATGGTATGATACTAAAACGAGAAAACAACTTTTCAGATCGAGTTAACGACCCTGTCACAATGGGCAAAAAAGTTCCTATGTTAACACCTTTGGATTTTGAGTGAAAATGGCCCGGAAGCGAAATTGAAAAAAATTCGTATTTTAACCATTTATATGTGTAAGACTCTTAAACTTGAGCGTTTCCTTACAGATTCGTCGAAAAACATCGAAAGAAACAAAGGTTTTTCAAATAGTGATTCGGATGCCTCCACGAGGGTCTTTTCGTAAGGGTTGAGGTTGTGAAGTCTTTTCGACACGAGTAAATGTTTTTTTTCTTCCATATTTTAAGCTTAGGACAATCTTTTGTGGATATGGTATGATACTAAAACGAGAAAACAACTTTTCAGATCGAGTTAACGACCCTGTCCCAATGGGCAAAAAAGTTCCTATGTTAACACCTTTGGATTTTGAGTGAAAATGGCCCGGAAGCGAAATTGAAAAAAATTCGTATTTTAACCATTTATATGTGTAAGACTCTTAAACTTGAGCGTTTCCTTACAGATTCGTCGAAAAACATCGAAAGAAACAAAGGTTTTTCAAATAGTGATTCGGATGCCTCCACGAGGGTCTTTTCGTAAGGGTTGAGGTTGTGAAGTCTTTTCGACACGAGTAAATGTTTTTTTTCTTCCATATTTTAAGCTTAGGACAATCTTTTGTGGATATGGTATGATACTAAAACGAGAAAACAACTTTTCAGATCGAGTTAACGACCCTGTCCCAATGGGCAAAAAAGTTCCTATGTTAACACCTATGGATTTTGAGTGAAAAATGGCCCGGAAGCTAAAGTGAAAAAAATTCGTATTTTAACCATTTATATGTGTAAGACTCTTAAACTTGAGCGTTTTCTTACAGATTCGTCGAAAAACATCGATAGAAACAAAGGTTTTTCAAATAGTGATTCGGATGCCTCCACGAATGTCTTTTCGTAAGGGTTGAGGTTGTGAAGTCTTTTCGACACGAGTAAATGTTTTTTTTCTTCCATATTTTAAGCTTAGGACAATCTTTTGTGGATATGGTATGATACTAAAACGAGAAAACAACTTTTCAGATCGAGTTAACGACCCTGTCCCAATGGGCAAAAAAGTTCCTATGTTAACACCTATGGATTTTGAGTGAAAAATGGCCCGGAAGCTAAAGTGAAAAAAATTCGTATTTTAACCATTTATATGTGTAAGACTCTTAAACTTGAGCGTTTTCTTACAGATTCGTCGAAAAACATCGATAGAAACAAAGGTTTTTCAAATAGTGATTCGGATGCCTCCACGAATGTCTTTTCGTAAGGGTTGAGGTTGTGAAGTCTTTTCGACACGAGTAAATGTTTTTTTTCTTCCATATTTTAAGCTTAGGACAATCTTTTGTGGATATGGTATGATACTAAAACGAGAAAACAACTTTTCAGATCGAGTTAACGACCCTGTCCCAATGGGCAAAAAAGTTCCTATGTTAACACCTATGGATTTTGAGTGAAAAATGGCCCGGAAGCGAAAGTGAAAAAAATTCGTATTTTAACCATTTATATGTGTAAGACTCTTAAACTTGAGCGTTTCCTTACAGATTCGTCGAAAAACATCGAAAGAAACAAAGGTCTTTTACATAGAAATTCGGGTGCCTCCACGAGGGTCTTTTCGTAAGGGTTGAGGTTGGGAAGTCTTTTCGACACGAGTAAATGTATTTTTTCTTCCATATTTTAACCTTAGGACAATCTTTAGTGGATATGGTATGATACTAAAACGAGAAAACAACTTTTCAGATCGAGTTAACGACCCTGTCACAATGGGCAAAAAAGTTCCTATGTTAACACCTATGGATTTTGAGTGAAAAATGGCCCGGAAGCTAAAGTGAAAAAAATTCGTATTTTAACCATTTATATGTGTAAGACTCTTAAACTTGAGCGTTTTCTTACAGATTCGTCGAAAAACATCGATAGAAACAAAGGTTTTTCAAATAGTGATTCGGATGCCTCCACGAATGTCTTTTCGTAAGGGTTGAGGTTGTGAAGTCTTTTCGACACGAGTAAATGTTTTTTTTCTTCCATATTTTAAGCTTAGGACAATCTTTTGTGGATATGGTATGATACTAAAACGAGAAAACAACTTTTCAGATCGAGTTAACGACCCTGTCCCAATGGGCAAAAAAGTTCCTATGTTAACACCTATGGATTTTGAGTGAAAAATGGCCCGGAAGCGAAAGTGAAAAAAATTCGTATTTTAACCATTTATATGTGTAAGACTCTTAAACTTGAGCGTTTCCTTACAGATTCGTCGAAAAACATCGAAAGAAACAAAGGTCTTTTACATAGAAATTCGGGTGCCTCCACGAGGGTCTTTTCGTAAGGGTTGAGGTTGGGAAGTCTTTTCGACACGAGTAAATGTATTTTTTCTTCCATATTTTAACCTTAGGACAATCTTTAGTGGATATGGTATGATACTAAAACGAGAAAACAACTTTTCAGATCGAGTTAACGACCCTGTCACAATGGGCAAAAAAGTTCCTATGTTAACACCTTTGGATTTTGAGTGAAAATGGCCCGGAAGCGAAATTGAAAAAAATTCGTATTTTAACCATTTATATGTGTAAGACTCTTAAACTTGAGCGTTTCCTTACAGATTCGTCGAAAAAACTCGAAAGAAACAAAGGTCTTTCACATAGAAATTCGGGTGCCTCCACGAGGGTCTTTTCGTAAGGGTTGAGGTTGGGAAGTCTTTTCGACACGAGTAAATGTATTTTTTCTTCCATATTTTAACCTTAGGACAATCTTTAGTGGATATGGTATGATACTAAAACGAGAAAACAACTTTTCAGATCGAGTTAACGACCCTGTCACAATTGGCAAAAAAGTTCCTATGTTAACACCTTTGGATTTTGAGTGAAAATGGCCCGGAAGCGAAATTGAAAAAAATTCGTATTTTAACCATTTATATGTGTAAGACTCTTAAACTTGAGCGTTTCCTTACAGATTCGTCGAAAAACATCGAAAGAAACAAAGGTTTTTCAAATAGTGATTCGGATGCCTCCACGAGGGTCTTTTCGTAAGGGTTGAGGTTGTGAAGTCTTTTCGACACGAGTAAATGTTTTTTTTCTTCCATATTTTAAGCTTAGGACAATCTTTTGTGGATATGGTATGATACTAAAACGAGAAAACAACTTTTCAGATCGAGTTAACGACCCTGTCCCAATGGGCAAAAAAGTTCCTATGTTAACACCTATGGATTTTGAGTGAAAAATGGCCCGGAAGCGAAAGTGAAAAAAATTCGTATTTTAACCATTTATATGTGTAAGACTCTTAAACTTGAGCGTTTCCTTACAGATTCGTCGAAAAAACTCGAAAGAAACAAAGGTCTTTCACATAGAAATTCGGGTGCCTCCACGAGGGTCTTTTCGTAAGGGTTGAGGTTGGGAAGTCTTTTCGACACGAGTAAATGTATTTTGTCTTCCATATTTTAACCTTAGGACAATCTTTAGTGGATATGGTATGATACTAAAACGAGAAAACAACTTTTCAGATCGAGTTAACGACCCTGTCACAATGGGCAAAAAAGTTCCTATGTTAACACCTTTGGATTTTGAGTGAAAATGGCCCGGAAGCGAAATTGAAAAAAATTCATATTTTAACCATTTATATGTGTAAGACTCTTAAACTTGAGCGTTTCCTTACAGATTCGTCGAAAAACATCGAAAGAAACAAAGGTTTTTCAAATAGTGATTCGGATGCCTCCACGAGGGTCTTTTCGTAAGGGTTGAGGTTGTGAAGTCTTTTCGACACGAGTAAATGTTTTTTTTCTTCCATATTTTAAGCTTAGGACAATCTTTTGTGGATATGGTATGATACTAAAACGAGAAAACAACTTTTCAGATCGAGTTAACGACCCTGTCCCAATGGGCAAAAAAGTTCCTATGTTAACACCTATGGATTTTGAGTGAAAAATGGCCCGGAAGCTGAAGTGAAAAAAATTCGTATTTTAACCATTTATATGTGTAAGACTCTTAAACTTGAGCGTTTCCTTACAGATTCGTCGGAAAACATCGATAGAAACAAAGGTTTTTCAAATAGTGATTCGGATGCCTCCACGAGGGTCTTTTCGTAAGGGTTGAGGTTGTGAAGTCTTTTCGACACGAGTAAATGTTTTTTTTCTTCCATATTTTAAGCTTAGGACAATCTTTTGTGGATATGGTATGATACTAAAACGAGAAAACAACTTTTCAGATCGAGTTAACGACCCTGTCCCAATGGGCAAAAAAGTTCCTATGTTAACACCTATGGATTTTGAGTGAAAAATGGCCCGGAAGCGAAAGTGAAAAAAATTCGTATTTTAACCATTTATATGTGTAAGACTCTTAAACTTGAGCGTTTCCTTACAGATTCGTCGAAAAACATCGAAAGAAACAAAGGTCTTTTACATAGAAATTCGGGTGCCTCCACGAGGGTCTTTTCGTAAGGGTTGAGGTTGGGAAGTCTTTTCGACACGAGTAAATGTATTTTTTCTTCCATATTTTAACCTTAGGACAATCTTTAGTGGATATGGTATGATACTAAAACGAGAAAACAACTTTTCAGATCGAGTTAACGACCCTGTCACAATGGGCAAAAAAGTTCCTATGTTAACACCTTTGGATTTTGAGTGAAAATGGCCCGGAAGCGAAATTGAAAAAAATTCGTATTTTAACCATTTATATGTGTAAGACTCTTAAACTTGAGCGTTTCCTTACAGATTCGTCGAAAAACATCGAAAGAAACAAAGGTTTTTCAAATAGTGATTCGGATGCCTCCACGAGGGTCTTTTCGTAAGGGTTGAGGTTGTGAAGTCTTTTCGACACGAGTAAATGTTTTTTTTCTTCCATATTTTAAGCTTAGGACAATCTTTTGTGGATATGGTATGATACTAAAACGAGAAAACAACTTTTCAGATCGAGTTAACGACCCTGTCCCAATGGGCAAAAAAGTTCCTATGTTAACACCTATGGATTTTGAGTGAAAAATGGCCCGGAAGCGAAAGTGAAAAAAATTCGTATTTTAACCATTTATATGTGTAAGACTCTTAAACTTGAGCGTTTCCTTACAGATTCGTCGAAAAAACTCGAAAGAAACAAAGGTCTTTCACATAGAAATTCGGGTGCCTCCACGAGGGTCTTTTCGTAAGGGTTGAGGTTGGGAAGTCTTTTCGACACGAGTAAATGTATTTTGTCTTCCATATTTTAACCTTAGGACAATCTTTAGTGGATATGGTATGATACTAAAACGAGAAAACAACTTTTCAGATCGAGTTAACGACCCTGTCACAATGGGCAAAAAAGTTCCTATGTTAACACCTTTGGATTTTGAGTGAAAATGGCCCGGAAGCGAAATTGAAAAAAATTCATATTTTAACCATTTATATGTGTAAGACTCTTAAACTTGAGCGTTTCCTTACAGATTCGTCGAAAAACATCGAAAGAAACAAAGGTTTTTCAAATAGTGATTCGGATGCCTCCACGAGGGTCTTTTCGTAAGGGTTGAGGTTGTGAAGTCTTTTCGACACGAGTAAATGTTTTTTTTCTTCCATATTTTAAGCTTAGGACAATCTTTTGTGGATATGGTATGATACTAAAACGAGAAAACAACTTTTCAGATCGAGTTAACGACCCTGTCCCAATGGGCAAAAAAGTTCCTATGTTAACACCTATGGATTTTGAGTGAAAAATGGCCCGGAAGCGAAAGTGAAAAAAATTCGTATTTTAACCATTTATATGTGTAAGACTCTTAAACTTGAGCGTTTCCTTACAGATTCGTCGAAAAAACTCGAAAGAAACAAAGGTCTTTCACATAGAAATTCGGGTGCCTCCACGAGGGTCTTTTCGTAAGGGTTGAGGTTGGGAAGTCTTTTCGACACGAGTAAATGTATTTTGTCTTCCATATTTTAACCTTAGGACAATCTTTAGTGGATATGGTATGATACTAAAACGAGAAAACAACTTTTCAGATCGAGTTAACGACCCTGTCACAATGGGCAAAAAAGTTCCTATGTTAACACCTTTGGATTTTGAGTGAAAATGGCCCGGAAGCGAAATTGAAAAAAATTCATATTTTAACCATTTATATGTGTAAGACTCTTAAACTTGAGCGTTTCCTTACAGATTCGTCGAAAAACATCGAAAGAAACAAAGGTTTTTCAAATAGTGATTCGGATGCCTCCACGAGGGTCTTTTCGTAAGGGTTGAGGTTGTGAAGTCTTTTCGACACGAGTAAATGTTTTTTTTCTTCCATATTTTAAGCTTAGGACAATCTTTTGTGGATATGGTATGATACTAAAACGAGAAAACAACTTTTCAGATCGAGTTAACGACCCTGTCCCAATGGGCAAAAAAGTTCCTATGTTAACACCTATGGATTTTGAGTGAAAAATGGCCCGGAAGCTGAAGTGAAAAAAATTCGTATTTTAACCATTTATATGTGTAAGACTCTTAAACTTGAGCGTTTCCTTACAGATTCGTCGGAAAACATCGATAGAAACAAAGGTTTTTCAAATAGTGATTCGGATGCCTCCACGAGGGTCTTTTCGTAAGGGTTGAGGTTGTGAAGTCTTTTCGACACGAGTAAATGTTTTTTTTCTTCCATATTTTAAGCTTAGGACAATCTTTTGTGGATATGGTATGATACTAAAACGAGAAAACAACTTTTCAGATCGAGTTAACGACCCTGTCCCAATGGGCAAAAAAGTTCCTATGTTAACACCTATGGATTTTGAGTGAAAAATGGCCCGGAAGCGAAAGTGAAAAAAATTCGTATTTTAACCATTTATATGTGTAAGACTCTTAAACTTGAGCGTTTCCTTACAGATTCGTCGAAAAACATCGAAAGAAACAAAGGTCTTTTACATAGAAATTCGGGTGCCTCCACGAGGGTCTTTTCGTAAGGGTTGAGGTTGGGAAGTCTTTTCGACACGAGTAAATGTATTTTTTCTTCCATATTTTAACCTTAGGACAATCTTTAGTGGATATGGTATGATACTAAAACGAGAAAACAACTTTTCAGATCGAGTTAACGACCCTGTCACAATGGGCAAAAAAGTTCCTATGTTAACACCTTTGGATTTTGAGTGAAAATGGCCCGGAAGCGAAATTGAAAAAAATTCGTATTTTAACCATTTATATGTGTAAGACTCTTAAACTTGAGCGTTTCCTTACAGATTCGTCGAAAAACATCGAAAGAAACAAAGGTTTTTCAAATAGTGATTCGGATGCCTCCACGAGGGTCTTTTCGTAAGGGTTGAGGTTGTGAAGTCTTTTCGACACGAGTAAATGTTTTTTTTCTTCCATATTTTAAGCTTAGGACAATCTTTTGTGGATATGGTATGATACTAAAACGAGAAAACAACTTTTCAGATCGAGTTAACGACCCTGTCCCAATGGGCAAAAAAGTTCCTATGTTAACACCTATGGATTTTGAGTGAAAAATGGCCCGGAAGCGAAAGTGAAAAAAATTCGTATTTTAACCATTTATATGTGTAAGACTCTTAAACTTGAGCGTTTCCTTACAGATTCGTCGAAAAAACTCGAAAGAAACAAAGGTCTTTCACATAGAAATTCGGGTGCCTCCACGAGGGTCTTTTCGTAAGGGTTGAGGTTGGGAAGTCTTTTCGACACGAGTAAATGTATTTTGTCTTCCATATTTTAACCTTAGGACAATCTTTAGTGGATATGGTATGATACTAAAACGAGAAAACAACTTTTCAGATCGAGTTAACGACCCTGTCACAATGGGCAAAAAAGTTCCTATGTTAACACCTTTGGATTTTGAGTGAAAATGGCCCGGAAGCGAAATTGAAAAAAATTCATATTTTAACCATTTATATGTGTAAGACTCTTAAACTTGAGCGTTTCCTTACAGATTCGTCGAAAAACATCGAAAGAAACAAAGGTTTTTCAAATAGTGATTCGGATGCCTCCACGAGGGTCTTTTCGTAAGGGTTGAGGTTGTGAAGTCTTTTCGACACGAGTAAATGTTTTTTTTCTTCCATATTTTAAGCTTAGGACAATCTTTTGTGGATATGGTATGATACTAAAACGAGAAAACAACTTTTCAGATCGAGTTAACGACCCTGTCCCAATGGGCAAAAAAGTTCCTATGTTAACACCTATGGATTTTGAGTGAAAAATGGCCCGGAAGCTAAAGTGAAAAAAATTCGTATTTTAACCATTTATATGTGTAAGACTCTTAAACTTGAGCGTTTCCTTACAGATTCGTCGGAAAACATCGATAGAAACAAAGGTTTTTCAAATAGTGATTCGGATGCCTCCACGAGGGTCTTTTCGTAAGGGTTGAGGTTGTGAAGTCTTTTCGACACGAGTAAATGTTTTTTTTCTTCCATATTTTAAGCTTAGGACAATCTTTTGTGGATATGGTATGATACTAAAACGAGAAAACAACTTTTCAGATCGAGTTAACGACCCTGTCCCAATGGGCAAAAAAGTTCCTATGTTAACACCTATGGATTTTGAGTGAAAAATGGCCCGGAAGCGAAAGTGAAAAAAATTCGTATTTTAACCATTTATATGTGTAAGACTCTTAAACTTGAGCGTTTCCTTACAGATTCGTCGAAAAAACTCGAAAGAAACAAAGGTCTTTCACATAGAAATTCGGGTGCCTCCACGAGGGTCTTTTCGTAAGGGTTGAGGTTGGGAAGTCTTTTCGACACGAGTAAATGTATTTTGTCTTCCATATTTTAACCTTAGGACAATCTTTAGTGGATATGGTATGATACTAAAACGAGAAAACAACTTTTCAGATCGAGTTAACGACCCTGTCACAATGGGCAAAAAAGTTCCTATGTTAACACCTTTGGATTTTGAGTGAAAATGGCCCGGAAGCGAAATTGAAAAAAATTCATATTTTAACCATTTATATGTGTAAGACTCTTAAACTTGAGCGTTTCCTTACAGATTCGTCGAAAAACATCGAAAGAAACAAAGGTTTTTCAAATAGTGATTCGGATGCCTCCACGAGGGTCTTTTCGTAAGGGTTGAGGTTGTGAAGTCTTTTCGACACGAGTAAATGTTTTTTTTCTTCCATATTTTAAGCTTAGGACAATCTTTTGTGGATATGGTATGATACTAAAACGAGAAAACAACTTTTCAGATCGAGTTAACGACCCTGTCCCAATGGGCAAAAAAGTTCCTATGTTAACACCTATGGATTTTGAGTGAAAAATGGCCCGGAAGCTAAAGTGAAAAAAATTCGTATTTTAACCATTTATATGTGTAAGACTCTTAAACTTGAGCGTTTCCTTACAGATTCGTCGGAAAACATCGATAGAAACAAAGGTTTTTCAAATAGTGATTCGGATGCCTCCACGAGGGTCTTTTCGTAAGGGTTGAGGTTGTGAAGTCTTTTCGACACGAGTAAATGTTTTTTTTCTTCCATATTTTAAGCTTAGGACAATCTTTTGTGGATATGGTATGATACTAAAACGAGAAAACAACTTTTCAGATCGAGTTAACGACCCTGTCCCAATGGGCAAAAAAGTTCCTATGTTAACACCTATGGATTTTGAGTGAAAAATGGCCCGGAAGCGAAAGTGAAAAAAATTCGTATTTTAACCATTTATATGTGTAAGACTCTTAAACTTGAGCGTTTCCTTACAGATTCGTCGAAAAACATCGAAAGAAACAAAGGTCTTTTACATAGAAATTCGGGTGCCTCCACGAGGGTCTTTTCGTAAGGGTTGAGGTTGGGAAGTCTTTTCGACACGAGTAAATGTATTTTTTCTTCCATATTTTAACCTTAGGACAATCTTTAGTGGATATGGTATGATACTTAAACGAGAAAACAACTTTTCAGATCGAGTTAACGACCCTGTCACAATGGGCAAAAAAGTTCCTATGTTAACACCTTTGGATTTTGAGTGAAAATGGCCCGGAAGCGAAATTGAAAAAAATTCGTATTTTAACCATTTATATGTGTAAGACTCTTAAACTTGAGCGTTTCCTTACAGATTCGTCGAAAAACATCGAAAGAAACAAAGGTTTTTCAAATAGTGATTCGGATGCCTCCACGAGGGTCTTTTCGTAAGGGTTGAGGTTGTGAAGTCTTTTCGACACGAGTAAATGTTTTTTTTCTTCCATATTTTAAGCTTAGGACAATCTTTTGTGGATATGGTATGATACTAAAACGAGAAAACAACTTTTCAGATCGAGTTAACGACCCTGTCCCAATGGGCAAAAAAGTTCCTATGTTAACACCTATGGATTTTGAGTGAAAAATGGCCCGGAAGCGAAAGTGAAAAAAATTCGTATTTTAACCATTTATATGTGTGAGACTCTTAAACTTGAGCGTTTCCTTACAGATTCGTCGAAAAACATCGAAAGAAACAAAGGTCTTTTACATAGAAATTCGGGTGCCTCCACGAGGGTCTTTTCGTAAGGGTTGAGGTTGGGAAGTCTTTTCGACACGAGTAAATGTATTTTTTCTTCCATATTTTAACCTTAGGACAATCTTTAGTGGATATGGTATGATACTAAAACGAGAAAACAACTTTTCAGATCGAGTTAACGACCCTGTCACAATGGGCAAAAAAGTTCCTATGTTAACACCTTTGGATTTTGAGTGAAAATGGCCCGGAAGCGAAATTGAAAAAAATTCGTATTTTAACCATTTATATGTGTAAGACTCTTAAACTTGAGCGTTTCCTTACAGATTCGTCGAAAAACATCGAAAGAAACAAAGGTTTTTCAAATAGTGATTCGGATGCCTCCACGAGGGTCTTTTCGTAAGGGTTGAGGTTGTGAAGTCTTTTCGACACGAGTAAATGTTTTTTTTCTTCCATATTTTAAGCTTAGGACAATCTTTTGTGGATATGGTATGATACTAAAACGAGAAAACAACTTTTCAGATCGAGTTAACGACCCTGTCCCAATGGGCAAAAAAGTTCCTATGTTAACACCTATGGATTTTGAGTGAAAAATGGCCCGGAAGCGAAAGTGAAAAAAATTCGTATTTTAACCATTTATATGTGTGAGACTCTTAAACTTGAGCGTTTCCTTACAGATTCGTCGAAAAACATCGAAAGAAACAAAGGTCTTTTACATAGAAATTCGGGTGCCTCCACGAGGGTCTTTTCGTAAGGGTTGAGGTTGGGAAGTCTTTTCGACACGAGTAAATGTATTTTTTCTTCCATATTTTAACCTTAGGACAATCTTTAGTGGATATGGTATGATACTAAAACGAGAAAACAACTTTTCAGATCGAGTTAACGACCCTGTCACAATGGGCAAAAAAGTTCCTATGTTAACACCTTTGGATTTTGAGTGAAAATGGCCCGGAAGCGAAATTGAAAAAAATTCGTATTTTAACCATTTATATGTGTAAGACTCTTAAACTTGAGCGTTTCCTTACAGATTCGTCGAAAAACATCGAAAGAAACAAAGGTTTTTCAAATAGTGATTCGGATGCCTCCACGAGGGTCTTTTCGTAAGGGTTGAGGTTGTGAAGTCTTTTCGACACGAGTAAATGTTTTTTTTCTTCCATATTTTAAGCTTAGGACAATCTTTTGTGGATATGGTATGATACTAAAACGAGAAAACAACTTTTCAGATCGAGTTAACGACCCTGTCCCAATGGGCAAAAAAGTTCCTATGTTAACACCTATGGATTTTGAGTGAAAAATGGCCCGGAAGCTAAAGTGAAAAAAATTCGTATTTTAACCATTTATATGTGTAAGACTCTTAAACTTGAGCGTTTCCTTACAGATTCGTCGGAAAACATCGATAGAAACAAAGGTTTTTCAAATAGTGATTCGGATGCCTCCACGAGGGTCTTTTCGTAAGGGTTGAGGTTGTGAAGTCTTTTCGACACGAGTAAATGTATTTTTTCTTCCATATTTTAACCTTAGGACAATCTTTAGTGGATATGGTATGATACTAGAATGAGAAAACAACTTTTCAGATCGAGTTAACGACCCTGTCACAATGGGCAAAAAAGTTCCTATGTTAACACCTTTGGATTTTGAGTGAAAATGGCCCGGAAGCGAAAGTGAAAAAAATTCGTATTTTAACCATTTATATGTGTAAGACTCTTAAACTTGAGCGTTTCCTTACAGATTCGTCGAAAAACATCGATAGAAACAAAGGTTTTTCAAATAGTGATTCGGATGCCTCCACGAGGGTCTTTTCGTAAGGGTTGAGGTTGTGAAGTCTTTTCGACACGAGTAAATGTTTTTTTTCTTCCATATTTTAAGCTTAGGACAATCTTTTGTGGATATGGTATGATACTAAAACGAGAAAACAACTTTTCAGATCGAGTTAACGACCCTGTCCCAATGGGCAAAAAAGTTCCTATGTTAACACCTATGGATTTTGAGTGAAAAATGGCCCGGAAGCGAAAGTGAAAAAAATTCGTATTTTAACCATTTATATGTGTAAGACTCTTAAACTTGAGCGTTTCCTTACAGATTCGTCGAAAAAAATCGAAAGAAACAAAGGTTTTTCACATAGTCATTCGGGTGCCTCCACGAGGGTCTTTTCGTAAGGGTTGAGGTTGTGAAGTCTTTTCGACACGAGTAAATGTGTTTTTTCTTCCATATTTTAAGCTTAGGACAATCTTAAGTGGATATGGTATGATACTAAAACAAGAAAACAACTTTTCAGATCGAGTTAACGACCCTGTCCCAATGGGCAAAAAAGTTCCTATGTTAACACCTATGGATTTTGAGTGAAAAATGGCCCGGAAGCGAAAGTGAAAAAAATTCGTATTTTAACCATTTATATGTGTAAGACTCTGAAACTTGAGCGTTTCCTTACAGATTCGTCGAAAAACATCGAAAGAAACAAAGGTCTTTCACATAGAAATTCGGGTGCCTC
This sequence comes from Cucurbita pepo subsp. pepo, assembly GCF_057944985.1. Classification (NCBI taxonomy): domain Eukaryota; kingdom Viridiplantae; phylum Streptophyta; class Magnoliopsida; order Cucurbitales; family Cucurbitaceae; genus Cucurbita; species Cucurbita pepo. The sequence goes on from NC_141817.1 coordinate 13,573,555, forward strand.
CACGAGGGTCTTTTCGTAAGGGTTGAGGTTGGGAAGTCTTTTCGACACGAGTAAATGTATTTTTTCTTCCATATTTTAACCTTAGGACAATCTTTAGTGGATATGGTATGATACTAAAACGAGAAAACAACTTTTCAGATCGAGTTAACGACCCTGTCACAATGGGCAAAAAAGTTCCTATGTTAACACCTTTGGATTTTGAGTGAAAATGGCCCGGAAGCGAAATTGAAAAAAATTCGTATTTTAACCATTTATATGTGTAAGACTCTTAAACTTGAGCGTTTCCTTACAGATTCGTCGAAAAACATCGAAAGAAACAAAGATTTTTCAAATAGTGATTCGGATGCCTCCACGAGGGTCTTTTCGTAAGGGTTGAGGTTGTGAAGTCTTTTCGACACGAGTAAATGTTTTTTTTCTTCCATATTTTAAGCTTAGGACAATCTTTTGTGGATATGGTATGATACTAAAACGAGAAAACAACTTTTCAGATCGAGTTAACGACCCTGTCCCAATGGGCAAAAAAGTTCCTATGTTAACACCTATGGATTTTGAGTGAAAAATGGCCCGGAAGCGAAAGTGAAAAAAATTCGTATTTTAACCATTTATATGTGTAAGACTCTTAAACTTGAGCGTTTCCTTACAGATTCGTCGAAAAAAATCGAAAGAAACAAAGGTTTTTCACATAGTCATTCGGGTGCCTCCACGAGGGTCTTTTCGTAAGGGTTGAGGTTGTGAAGTCTTTTCGACACGAGTAAATGTGTTTTTTCTTCCATATTTTAAGCTTAGGACAATCTTAAGTGGATATGGTATGATACTAAAACAAGAAAACAACTTTTCAGATCGAGTTAACGACCCTGTCCCAATGGGCAAAAAAGTTCCTATGTTAACACCTATGGATTTTGAGTGAAAAATGGCCCGGAAGCGAAAGTGAAAAAAATTCGTATTTTAACCATTTATATGTGTAAGACTCTGAAACTTGAGCGTTTCCTTACAGATTCGTCGAAAAACATCGAAAGAAACAAAGGTCTTTCACATAGAAATTCGGGTGCCTCCACGAGGGTCTTTTCGTAAGGGTTGAGGTTGGGAAGTCTTTTCGACACGAGTAAATGTATTTTTTCTTCCATATTTTAACCTTAGGACAATCTTTAGTGGATATGGTATGATACTAAAACGAGAAAACAACTTTTCAGATCGAGTTAACGACCCTGTCACAATGGGCAAAAAAGTTCCTATGTTAACACCTTTGGATTTTGAGTGAAAATGGCCCGGAAGCGAAATTGAAAAAAATTCGTATTTTAACCATTTATATGTGTAAGACTCTTAAACTTGAGCGTTTCCTTACAGATTCGTCGAAAAACATCGAAAGAAACAAAGATTTTTCAAATAGTGATTCGGATGCCTCCACGAGGGTCTTTTCGTAAGGGTTGAGGTTGTGAAGTCTTTTCGACACGAGTAAATGTTTTTTTTCTTCCATATTTTAAGCTTAGGACAATCTTTTGTGGATATGGTATGATACTAAAACGAGAAAACAACTTTTCAGATCGAGTTAACGACCCTGTCCCAATGGGCAAAAAAGTTCCTATGTTAACACCTATGGATTTTGAGTGAAAAATGGCCCGGAAGCGAAAGTGAAAAAAATTCGTATTTTAACCATTTATATGTGTAAGACTCTTAAACTTGAGCGTTTCCTTACAGATTCGTCGAAAAACATCGAAAGAAACAAAGGTCTTTCACATAGAAATTCGGGTGCCTCCACGAGGGTCTTTTCGTAAGGGTTGAGGTTGGGAAGTCTTTTCGACACGAGTAAATGTATTTTTTCTTCCATATTTTAACCTTAGGACAATCTTTAGTGGATATGGTATGATACTAGAATGAGAAAACAACTTTTCAGATCGAGTTAACGACCCTGTCACAATGGGCAAAAAAGTTCCTATGTTAACACCTTTGGATTTTGAGTGAAAATGGCCCGGAAGCGAAAGTGAAAAAAATTCGTATTTTAACCATTTATATGTGTAAGACTCTTAAACTTGAGCGTTTCCTTACAGATTCGTCGAAAAACATCGATAGAAACAAAGGTTTTTCAAATAGTGATTCGGATGCCTCCACGAGGGTCTTTTCGTAAGGGTTGAGGTTGTGAAGTCTTTTCGACACGAGTAAATGTTTTTTTTCTTCCATATTTTAAGCTTAGGACAATCTTTTGTGGATATGGTATGATACTAAAACGAGAAAACAACTTTTCAGATCGAGTTAACGACCCTGTCCCAATGGGCAAAAAAGTTCCTATGTTAACACCTATGGATTTTGAGTGAAAAATGGCCCGGAAGCGAAAGTGAAAAAAATTCGTATTTTAACCATTTATATGTGTAAGACTCTTAAACTTGAGCGTTTCCTTACAGATTCGTCGAAAAAAATCGAAAGAAACAAAGGTTTTTCACATAGTCATTCGGGTGCCTCCACGAGGGTCTTTTCGTAAGGGTTGAGGTTGTGAAGTCTTTTCGACACGAGTAAATGTGTTTTTTCTTCCATATTTTAAGCTTAGGACAATCTTAAGTGGATATGGTATGATACTAAAACAAGAAAACAACTTTTCAGATCGAGTTAACGACCCTGTCCCAATGGGCAAAAAAGTTCCTATGTTAACACCTATGGATTTTGAGTGAAAAATGGTCCGGAAGCGAAAGTGAAAAAAATTCGTATTTTAACCATTTATATGTGTAAGACTCTGAAACTTGAGCGTTTCCTTACAGATTCGTCGAAAAACATCGAAAGAAACAAAGGTCTTTCACATAGAAATTCGGGTGCCTCCACGAGGGTCTTTTCGTAAGGGTTGAGGTTGGGAAGTCTTTTCGACACGAGTAAATGTATTTTTTCTTCCATATTTTAACCTTAGGACAATCTTTAGTGGATATGGTATGATACTAAAACGAGAAAACAACTTTTCAGATCGAGTTAACGACCCTGTCACAATGGGCAAAAAAGTTCCTATGTTAACACCTTTGGATTTTGAGTGAAAATGGCCCGGAAGCGAAATTGAAAAAAATTCGTATTTTAACCATTTATATGTGTAAGACTCTTAAACTTGAGCGTTTCCTTACAGATTCGTCGAAAAACATCGAAAGAAACAAAGATTTTTCAAATAGTGATTCGGATGCCTCCACGAGGGTCTTTTCGTAAGGGTTGAGGTTGTGAAGTCTTTTCGACACGAGTAAATGTTTTTTTTCTTCCATATTTTAAGCTTAGGACAATCTTTTGTGGATATGGTATGATACTAAAACGAGAAAACAACTTTTCAGATCGAGTTAACGACCCTGTCCCAATGGGCAAAAAAGTTCCTATGTTAACACCTATGGATTTTGAGTGAAAAATGGCCCGGAAGCGAAAGTGAAAAAAATTCGTATTTTAACCATTTATATGTGTAAGACTCTTAAACTTGAGCGTTTCCTTACAGATTCGTCGAAAAAAATCGAAAGAAACAAAGGTTTTTCACATAGTCATTCGGGTGCCTCCACGAGGGTCTTTTCGTAAGGGTTGAGGTTGTGAAGTCTTTTCGACACGAGTAAATGTGTTTTTTCTTCCATATTTTAAGCTTAGGACAATCTTAAGTGGATATGGTATGATACTAAAACAAGAAAACAACTTTTCAGATCGAGTTAACGACCCTGTCCCAATGGGCAAAAAAGTTCCTATGTTAACACCTATGGATTTTGAGTGAAAAATGGCCCGGAAGCGAAAGTGAAAAAAATTCGTATTTTAACCATTTATATGTGTAAGACTCTGAAACTTGAGCGTTTCCTTACAGATTCGTCGAAAAACATCGAAAGAAACAAAGGTCTTTCACATAGAAATTCGGGTGCCTCCACGAGGGTCTTTTCGTAAGGGTTGAGGTTGGGAAGTCTTTTCGACACGAGTAAATGTATTTTTTCTTCCATATTTTAACCTTAGGACAATCTTTAGTGGATATGGTATGATACTAAAACGAGAAAACAACTTTTCAGATCGAGTTAACGACCCTGTCACAATGGGCAAAAAAGTTCCTATGTTAACACCTTTGGATTTTGAGTGAAAATGGCCCGGAAGCGAAATTGAAAAAAATTCGTATTTTAACCATTTATATGTGTAAGACTCTTAAACTTGAGCGTTTCCTTACAGATTCGTCGAAAAACATCGAAAGAAACAAAGATTTTTCAAATAGTGATTCGGATGCCTCCACGAGGGTCTTTTCGTAAGGGTTGAGGTTGTGAAGTCTTTTCGACACGAGTAAATGTTTTTTTTCTTCCATATTTTAAGCTTAGGACAATCTTTTGTGGATATGGTATGATACTAAAACGAGAAAACAACTTTTCAGATCGAGTTAACGACCCTGTCCCAATGGGCAAAAAAGTTCCTATGTTAACACCTATGGATTTTGAGTGAAAAATGGCCCGGAAGCGAAAGTGAAAATAATTCGTATTTTAACCATTTAAATGTGTAAGACTCTTAAACTTGAGCGTTTCCTTACAGATTCGTCGAAAAACATCGAAAGAAACAAAGGTCTTTCACATAGAAATTCGGGTGCCTCCACGAGGGTCTTTTCGTAAGGGTTGAGGTTGGGAAGTCTTTTTGACACGAGTAAATGTATTTTTTCTTCCATATTTTAACCTTAGGACAATCTTTAGTGGATATGGTATGATACTAAAATGAGAAAACAACTTTTCAGATCGAGTTAACGACCCTGTCACAATGGGCAAAAAAGTTCCTATGTTAACACCTTTGGATTTTGAGTGAAAATGGCCCGGAAGCGAAATTGAAAAAAATTCGTATTTTAACCATTTATATGTGTAAGACTCTTAAACTTGAGCGTTTCCTTACAGATTCGTCGAAAAACATCGAAAGAAACAAAGGTTTTTCAAATAGTGATTCGGATGCCTCCACGAGGGTCTTTTCGTAAGGGTTGAGGTTGTGAAGTCTTTTCGACACGAGTAAATGTTTTTTTTCTTCCATATTTTAAGCTTAGGACAATCTTTTGTGGATATGGTATGATACTAAAACGAGAAAACAACTTTTCAGATCGAGTTAACGACCCTGTCCCAATGGGCAAAAAAGTTCCTATGTTAACACCTATGGATTTTGAGTGAAAAATGGCCCGGAAGCGAAAGTGAAAAAAATTCGTATTTTAACCATTTATATGTGTAAGACTCTTAAACTTGAGCGTTTCCTTACAGATTCGTCGAAAAACATCGAAAGAAACAAAGGTCTTTCACATAGAAATTCGGGTGCCTCCACGAGGGTCTTTTCGTAAGGGTTGAGGTTGGGAAGTCTTTTCGACACGAGTAAATGTATTTTTTCTTCCATATTTTAACCTTAGGACAATCTTTAGTGGATATGGTATGATACTAGAATGAGAAAACAACTTTTCAGATCGAGTTAACGACCCTGTCACAATGGGCAAAAAAGTTCCTATGTTAACACCTTTGGATTTTGAGTGAAAATGGCCCGGAAGCGAAATTGAAAAAAATTCGTATTTTAACCATTTATATGTGTAAGACTCTTAAACTTGAGCGTTTCCTTACAGATTCGTCGAAAAACATCGAAAGAAACAAAGGTTTTTCAAATAGTGATTCGGATGCCTCCACGAGGGTCTTTTCGTAAGGGTTGAGGTTGTGAAGTCTTTTCGACACGAGTAAATGTTTTTTTTCTTCCATATTTTAAGCTTAGGACAATCTTTTGTGGATATGGTATGATACTAAAACGAGAAAACAACTTTTCAGATCGAGTTAACGACCCTGTCCCAATGGGCATAAAAGTTCCTATGTTAACACCTATGGATTTTGAGTGAAAAATGGCCCGGAAGCGAAAGTGAAAAAAATTCGTATTTTAACCATTTATATGTGTAAGACTCTTAAACTTGAGCGTTTCCTTACAGATTCGTCGAAAAACATCGAAAGAAACAAAGGTCTTTCACATAGAAATTCGGGTGCCTCCACGAGGGTCTTTTCGTAAGGGTTGAGGTTGGGAAGTCTTTTCGACACGAGTAAATGTATTTTTTCTTCCATATTTTAACCTTAGGACAATCTTTAGTGGATATGGTATGATACTAGAATGAGAAAACAACTTTTCAGATCGAGTTAACGACCCTGTCACAATGGGCAAAAAAGTTCCTATGTTAACACCTTTGGATTTTGAGTGAAAATGGCCCGGAAGCGAAATTGAAAAAAATTTGTATTTTAACCATTTATATGTGTAAGACTCTTAAACTTGAGCGTTTCCTTACAGATTCGTCGAAAAACATCGAAAGAAACAAAGGTTTTTCAAATAGTGATTCGGATGCCTCCACGAGGGTCTTTTCGTAAGGGTTGAGGTTGTGAAGTCTTTTCGACACGAGTAAATGTTTTTTTTCTTCCATATTTTAAGCTTAGGACAATCTTTTGTGGATATGGTATGATACTAAAACGAGAAAACAACTTTTCAGATCGAGTTAACGACCCTGTCCCAATGGGCATAAAAGTTCCTATGTTAACACCTATGGATTTTGAGTGAAAAATGGCCCGGAAGCGAAAGTGAAAAAAATTCGTATTTTAACCATTTATATGTGTAAGACTCTTAAACTTGAGCGTTTCCTTACAGATTCGTCGAAAAACATCGAAAGAAACAAAGGTCTTTCACATAGAAATTCGGGTGCCTCCACGAGGGTCTTTTCGTAAGGGTTGAGGTTGGGAAGTCTTTTTGACACGAGTAAATGTATTTTTTCTTCCATATTTTAACCTTAGGACAATCTTTAGTGGATATGGTATGATACTAAAATGAGAAAACAACTTTTCAGATCGAGTTAACGACCCTGTCACAATGGGCAAAAAAGTTCCTATGTTAACACCTTTGGATTTTGAGTGAAAATGGCTCGGAAGCGAAATTGAAAAAAATTCGTATTTTAACCATTTATATGTGTAAGACTCTTAAACTTGAGCGTTTCCTTACAGATTCGTCGAAAAACATCGAAAGAAACAAAGGTTTTTCAAATAGTGATTCGGATGCCTCCACGAGGGTCTTTTCGTAAGGGTTGAGGTTGTGAAGTCTTTTCGACACGAGTAAATGTTTTTTTTCTTCCATATTTTAAGCTTAGGACAATCTTTTGTGGATATGGTATGATACTAAAACGAGAAAACAACTTTTCAGATCGAGTTAACGACCCTGTCCCAATGGGCAAAAAAGTTCCTATGTTAACACCTATGGATTTTGAGTGAAAAATGGCCCGGAAGCGAAAGTGAAAAAAATTCGTATTTTAACCATTTATATGTGTAAGACTCTTAAACTTGAGCGTTTCCTTACAGATTCGTCGAAAAACATCGAAAGAAACAAAGGTCTTTCACATAGAAATTCGGGTGCCTCCACGAGGGTCTTTTCGTAAGGGTTGAGGTTGGGAAGTCTTTTCGACACGAGTAAATGTATTTTTTCTTCCATATTTTAACCTTAGGACAATCTTTAGTGGATATGGTATGATACTAGAATGAGAAAACAACTTTTCAGATCGAGTTAACGACCCTGTCACAATGGGCAAAAAAGTTCCTATGTTAACACCTTTGGATTTTGAGTGAAAATGGCCCGGAAGCGAAATTGAAAAAAATTCGTATTTTAACCATTTATATGTGTAAGACTCTTAAACTTGAGCGTTTCCTTACAGATTCGTCGAAAAACATCGAAAGAAACAAAGGTTTTTCAAATAGTGATTCGGATGCCTCCACGAGGGTCTTTTCGTAAGGGTTGAGGTTGTGAAGTCTTTTCGACACGAGTAAATGTTTTTTTTCTTCCATATTTTAAGCTTAGGACAATCTTAAGTGGATATGGTATGATACTAAAACAAGAAAACAACTTTTCAGATCGAGTTAACGACCCTGTCCCAATGGGCAAAAAAGTTCCTATGTTAACACCTATGGATTTTGAGTGAAAAATGGCCCGGAAGCGAAAGTGAAAAAAATTCGTATTTTAACCATTTATATGTGTAAGACTCTTAAACTTGAGCGTTTCCTTACAGATTCGTCGAAAAACATCGAAAGAAACAAAGGTTTTTCAAATAGTGATTCGGATGCCTCCACGAGGGTCTTTTCGTAAGGGTTGAGGTTGTGAAGTCTTTTCGACACGAGTAAATGTTTTTTTTCTTCCATATTTTAAGCTTAGGACAATCTTAAGTGGATATGGTATGATACTAAAACAAGAAAACAACTTTTCAGATCGAGTTAACGACCCTGTCCCAATGGGCAAAAAAGTTCCTATGTTAATACCTATGGATTTTGAGTGAAAAATGGCCCGGAAGCGAAAGTGAAAAAAATTCGTATTTTAACCATTTATATGTGTAAGACTCTTAAACTTGAGCGTTTCCTTACAGATTCGTCGAAAAACATCGAAAGAAACAAAGGTTTTTCAAATAGTGATTCGGATGCCTCCACGAGGGTCTTTTCGTAAGGGTTGAGGTTGTGAAGTCTTTTCGACACGAGTAAATGTTTTTTTTCTTCCATATTTTAAGCTTAGGACAATCTTTTGTGGATATGGTATGATACTAAAACGAGAAAACAACTTGTCAGATCGAGTTAACGACCCTGTCCCAATGGGCAAAAAAGTTCCTATGTTAACACCTATGGATTTTGAGTGAAAAATGGCCCGGAAGCGAAATTGAAAAAAATTCTTATTTTAACCATTTATATGTGTAAGACTCTTAAACTTGAGCGTTTCCTTACAGATTCGTCGAAAAAAATCGAAAGAAACAAAGGTTTTTCACATAGTCATTCGGGTGCCTCCACGAGGGTCTTTTCGTAAGGGTTGAGGTTGTGAAGTCTTTTCGACACGAGTAAATGTGTTTTTTCTTCCATATTTTAAGCTTAGGACAATCTTAAGTGGATATGGTATGATACTAAAACAAGAAAACAACTTTTCAGATCGAGTTAACGACCCTGTCCCAATGGGCAAAAAAGTTCCTATGTTAACACCTATGGATTTTGAGTGAAAAATGGCCCGGAAGCGAAAGTGAAAAAAATTCGTATTTTAACCATTTATATGTGTAAGACTCTTAAACTTGAGCGTTTCCTTACAGATTCGTCGAAAAACATCGAAAGAAACAAAGGTCTTTCACATAGTCATTCGGGTGCCTCCACGAGGGTCTTTTCGTAAGGGTTGAGGTTGGGAAGTCTTTTCGACACGAGTAAATGTATTTTTTCTTCCATATTTTAACCTTAGGACAATCTTTAGTGGATATGGTATGATACTAAAATGAGAAAACAACTTTTCAGATCGAGTTAACGATCCTGTCACAATGGGCAAAAAAGTTCCTATGTTAACACCTATGGATTTTGAGTGAAAAATGGCCCGGAAGCGAAAGTGAAAAAAATTCGTATTTTAACCATTTATATGTGTAAGACTCTTAAACTTGAGCGTTTCCTTACAGATTCGTCGAAAAACATCGAAAGAAACAAAGGTTTTTCAAATAGTGATTCGGATGCCTCCACGAGGGTCTTTTCGTAAGGGTTGAGGTTGTGAAGTCTTTTCGACACGAGTAAATGTTTTTTTTCCTCCATATTTTAAGCTTAGGACAATCTTAAGTGGATATGGTATGATACTAAAACAAGAAAACAACTTTTCAGATCGAGTTAACGACCCTGTCCCAATGGGCAAAAAAGTTCCTATGTTAACACCTATGGATTTTGAGTGAAAAATGGCCCGGAAGCGAAAGTGAAAAAAATTCGTATTTTAACCATTTATATGTGTAAGACTCTTAAACTTGAGCGTTTCCTTACAGATTCGTCGAAAAACATCGAAAGAAACAAAGGTCTTTCACATAGTCATTCGGGTGCCTCCACGAGGGTCTTTTCGTAAGGGTTGAGGTTGGGAAGTCTTTTCGACACGAGTAAATGTATTTTTTCTTCCATATTTTAACCTTAGGACAATCTTTAGTGGATATGGTATGATACTAAAATGAGAAAACAACTTTTCAGATCGAGTTAACGATCCTGTCACAATGGGCAAAAAAGTTCCTATGTTAACACCTATGGATTTTGAGTGAAAAATGGCCCGGAAGCGAAAGTGAAAAAAATTCGTATTTTAACCATTTATATGTGTAAGACTCTTAAACTTGAGCGTTTCCTTACAGATTCGTCGAAAAACATCGAAAGAAACAAAGGTTTTTCAAATAGTGATTCGGATGCCTCCACGAGGGTCTTTTCGTAAGGGTTGAGGTTGTGAAGTCTTTTCGACACGAGTAAATGTTTTTTTTCCTCCATATTTTAAGCTTAGGACAATCTTAAGTGGATATGGTATGATACTAAAACAAGAAAACAACTTTTCAGATCGAGTTAACGACCCTGTCCCAATGGGCAAAAAAGTTCCTATGTTAACACCTATGGATTTTGAGTGAAAAATGGCCCGGAAGCGAAAGTGAAAAAAATTCGTATTTTAACCATTTATATGTGTAAGACTCTTAAACTTGAGCGTTTCCTTACAGATTCGTCGAAAAACATCGAAAGAAACAAAGGTCTTTCACATAGTCATTCGGGTGCCTCCACGAGGGTCTTTTCGTAAGGGTTGAGGTTGGGAAGTCTTTTCGACACGAGTAAATGTATTTTTTCTTCCATATTTTAACCTTAGGACAATCTTTTGTGGATATGGTATGATACTAAAACGAGAAAACAACTTTTCAGATCGAGTTAACGATCCTGTCACAATGGGCAAAAAAGTTCCTATGTTAACACCTATGGATTTTGAGTGAAAAATGGCCCGGAAGCGAAAGTGAAAAAAATTCGTATTTTAACCATTTATATGTGTAAGACTCTTAAACTTGAGCGTTTCCTTACAGATTCGTCGAAAAACATCGATAGAAACAAAGGTTTTTCAAATAGTGATTCGGATGCCTCCACGAGGGTCTTTTCGTAAGGGTTGAGGTTGTGAAGTCTTTTCGACACGAGTAAATGTTTTTTTTCTTCCATATTTTAAGCTTAGGACAATCTTTTGTGGATATGGTATGATACTAAAACGAGAAAACAACTTTTCAGATCGAGTTAACGACCCTGTCCCAATGGGCAAAAAAGTTCCTATGTTAACACCTATGGATTTTGAGTGAAAAATGGCCCGGAAGCGAAAGTGAAAAAAATTCGTATTTTAACCATTTATATGTGTAAGACTCTTAAACTTGAGCGTTTCCTTACAGATTCGTCGAAAAACATCGAAAGAAACAAAGGTTTTTCAAATAGTGATTCGGATGCCTCCACGAGGGTCTTTTCGTAAGGGTTGAGGTTGTGAAGTCTTTTCGACACGAGTAAATGTTTTTTTTCTTCCATATTTTAAGCTTAGGACAATCTTTTGTGGATATGGTATGATACTAAAACGAGAAAACAACTTTTCAGATCGAGTTAACGACCCTGTCCCAATGGGCAAAAAAGTTCCTATGTTAACACCTATGGATTTTGAGTGAAAAATGGCCCGGAAGCGAAAGTGAAAAAAATTCGTATTTTAACCATTTATATGTGTAAGACTCTTAAACTTGAGCGTTTCCTTACAGATTCGTCGAAAAACATCGAAAGAAACAAAGGTTTTTCAAATAGTGATTCGGATGCCTCCACGAGGGTCTTTTCGTAAGGGTTGAGGTTGTGAAGTCTTTTCGACACGAGTAAATGTTTTTTTTCTTCCATATTTTAAGCTTAGGACAATCTTTTGTGGATATGGTATGATACTAAAACGAGAAAACAACTTGTCAGATCGAGTTAACGACCCTGTCCCAATGGGCAAAAAAGTTCCTATGTTAACACCTATGGATTTTGAGTGAAAAATGGCCCGGAAGCTAAAGTGAAAAATAATTCGTATTTTAACCATTTATATGTGTAACACTCTTAAACTTGAGCGTTTCCTTACAGATTCGTCGAAAAACATCGAAAGAAACAAAGGTTTTTCAAATAGTGATTCGGATGCCTCCACGAGGGTCTTTTCGTAAGGGTTGAGGTTGTGAAGTCTTTTCGACACGAGTAAATGTTTTTTTTCTTCCATATTTTAAGCTTAGGACAATCTTTTGTGGATATGGTATGATACTAAAACGAGAAAACAACTTTTCAGATCGAGTTAACGACCCTGTCCCAATGGGCAAAAAAGTTCCTATGTTAACACCTATGGATTTTGAGTGAAAAAGTGCCCGGAAGCGAAAGTGAAAAAAATTCGTATTTTAACCATTTATATGTGTAAGACTCTTAAACTTGAGCGTTTCCTTACAGATTCGTCGAAAAACATCGAAAGAAACAAAGGTTTTTCACATAGTGATTCGGGTGCCTCCACGAGGGTCTTTTCGTAAGGGTTGAGGTTGTGAAGTCTTTTCGACACGAGTAAATGTTTTTTTTCTTCCATATTTTAAGCTTAGGACAATCTTAAGTGGATATGGTATGATACTAAAACAAGAAAACAACTTTTCAGATCTTGTTAACGACCCTGTCCCAATGGGCAAAAAAGTTCCTATGTTAACACCTATGGATTTTGAGTGAAAAATGGCCCGGAAGCGAAAGTGAAAAAAATTCGTATTTTAACCATTTATATGTGTAAGACTCTTAAACTTGAGCGTTTCCTTACAGATTCGTCGAAAAACATCGAAAGAAACAAAGGTTTTTCAAATAGTGATTCGGATGCCTCCACGAGGGTCTTTTCGTAAGGGTTGAGGTTGTGAAGTCTTTTCGACACGAGTAAATGTTTTTTTTCTTCCATATTTTAAGCTTAGGACAATCTTTTGTGGATATGGTATGATACTAAAACGAGAAAACAACTTGTCAGATCGAGTTAACGACCCTGTCCCAATGGGCAAAAAAGTTCCTATGTTAACACCTATGGATTTTGAGTGAAAAATGGCCCGGAAGCTAAAGTGAAAAAAAATTCGTATTTTAACCATTTATATGTGTAAGACTCTTAAACTTGAGCGTTTCCTTACAGATTCGTCGAAAAACATCGAAAGAAACAAAGGTTTTTCAAATAGTGATTCGGATGCCTCCACGAGGGTCTTTTCGTAAGGGTTGAGGTTGTGAAGTCTTTTCGACACGAGTAAATGTTTTTTTTCTTCCATATTTTAAGCTTAGGACAATCTTTTGTGGATATGGTATGATACTAAAACGAGAAAACAACTTTTCAGATCGAGTTAACGACCCTGTCCCAATGGGCAAAAAAGTTCCTATGTTAACACCTATGGATTTTGATTGAAAAATGGCCCGGAAGCGAAATTGAAAAAAATTCTTATTTTAACCATTTCTATGTGTAAGACTCTTAAACTTGAGCGTTTCCTTACAGATTCGTCGAAAAAAATCGAAAGAAACAAAGGTTTTTCACATAGTCATTCGGGTGCCTCCACGAGGGTCTTTTCGTAAGGGTTGAGGTTGTGAAGTCTTTTCGACACGAGTAAATGTGTTTTTTCTTCCATATTTTAAGCTTAGGACAATCTTAAGTGGATATGGTATGATACTAAAACAAGAAAACAACTTTTCAGATCGAGTTAACGACCCTGTCCCAATGGGCAAAAAAGTTCCTATGTTAACACCTATGGATTTTGAGTGAAAAATGGCCCGGAAGCGAAAGTGAAAAAAATTCGTATTTTAACCATTTATATGTGTAAGACTCTTAAACTTGAGCGTTTCCTTACAGATTCGTCGAAAAACATCGAAAGAAACAAAGGTTTTTCAAATAGTGATTCGGATGCCTCCACGAGGGTCTTTTCGTAAGGGTTGAGGTTGTGAAGTCTTTTCGACACGAGTAAATGTTTTTTTTCTTCCATATTTTAAGCTTAGGACAATCTTAAGTGGATATGGTATGATACTAAAACAAGAAAACAACTTTTCAGATCTTGTTAACGACCCTGTCCCAATGGGCAAAAAAGTTCCTATGTTAACACCTATGGATTTTGAGTGAAAAATGGCCCGGAAGCGAAAGTGAAAAAAATTCGTATTTTAACCATTTATATGTGTAAGACTCTTAAACTTGAGCGTTTCCTTACAGATTCGTCGAAAAACATCGAAAGAAACAAAGGTTTTTCAAATAGTGATTCGGATGCCTCCACGAGGGTCTTTTCGTAAGGGTTGAGGTTGTGAAGTCTTTTCGACACGAGTAAATGTTTTTTTTCTTCCATATTTTAAGCTTAGGACAATCTTTTGTGGATATGGTATGATACTAAAACGAGAAAACAACTTGTCAGATCGAGTTAACGACCCTGTCCCAATGGGCAAAAAAGTTCCTATGTTAACACCTATGGATTTTGAGTGAAAAATGGCCCGGAAGCTAAAGTGAAAAAAAATTCGTATTTTAACCATTTATATGTGTAAGACTCTTAAACTTGAGCGTTTCCTTACAGATTCGTCGAAAAACATCGAAAGAAACAAAGGTTTTTCAAATAGTGATTCGGATGCCTCCACGAGGGTCTTTTCGTAAGGGTTGAGGTTGTGAAGTCTTTTCGACACGAGTAAATGTTTTTTTTCTTCCATATTTTAAGCTTAGGACAATCTTTTGTGGATATGGTATGATACTAAAACGAGAAAACAACTTTTCAGATCGAGTTAACGACCCTGTCCCAATGGGCAAAAAAGTTCCTATGTTAACACCTATGGATTTTGATTGAAAAATGGCCCGGAAGCGAAATTGAAAAAAATTCTTATTTTAACCATTTCTATGTGTAAGACTCTTAAACTTGAGCGTTTCCTTACAGATTCGTCGAAAAAAATCGAAAGAAACAAAGGTTTTTCACATAGTCATTCGGGTGCCTCCACGAGGGTCTTTTCGTAAGGGTTGAGGTTGTGAAGTCTTTTCGACACGAGTAAATGTGTTTTTTCTTCCATATTTTAAGCTTAGGACAATCTTAAGTGGATATGGTATGATACTAAAACAAGAAAACAACTTTTCAGATCGAGTTAACGACCCTGTCCCAATGGGCAAAAAAGTTCCTATGTTAACACCTATGGATTTTGAGTGAAAAATGGCCCGGAAGCGAAAGTGAAAAAAATTCGTATTTTAACCATTTATATGTGTAAGACTCTTAAACTTGAGCGTTTCCTTACAGATTCGTCGAAAAACATCGAAAGAAACAAAGGTCTTTCACATAGTCATTCGGGTGCCTCCACGAGGGTCTTTTCGTAAGGGTTGAGGTTGGGAAGTCTTTTCGACACGAGTAAATGTATTTTTTCTTCCATATTTTAACCTTAGGACAATCTTTTGTGGATATGGTATGATACTAAAACGAGAAAACAACTTTTCAGATCGAGTTAACGATCCTGTCACAATGGGCAAAAAAGTTCCTATGTTAACACCTATGGATTTTGAGTGAAAAATGGCCCGGATGCTAAAGTGAAAAAAATTCGTATTTTAACCATTTATATGTGTAAGACTCTTAAACTTGAGCGTTTCCTTACAGATTCGTCGAAAAACATCGATAGAAACAAAGGTTTTTCAAATAGTGATTCGGATGCCTCCACGAGGGTCTTTTCGTAAGGGTTGAGGTTGTGAAGTCTTTTCGACACGAGTAAATGTTTTTTTTCTTCCATATTTTAAGCTTAGGACAATCTTTTGTGGATATGGTATGATACTAAAACGAGAAAACAACTTTTCAGATCGAGTTAACGACCCTGTCCCAATGGGCAAAAAAGTTCCTATGTTAACACCTATGGATTTTGAGTGAAAAATGGCCCGGAAGCGAAAGTGAAAAAAATTCGTATTTTAACCATTTATATGTGTAAGACTCTTAAACTTGAGCGTTTCCTTACAGATTCGTCGAAAAACATCGATAGAAACAAAGGTTTTTCAAATAGTGATTCGGATGCCTCCACGAGGGTCTTTTCGTAAGGGTTGAGGTTGTGAAGTCTTTTCGACACGAGTAAATGTTTTTTTTCTTCCATATTTTAAGCTTAGGACAATCTTTTGTGGATATGGTATGATACTAAAACGAGAAAACAACTTTTCAGATCGAGTTAACGACCCTGTCCCAATGGGCAAAAAAGTTCCTATGTTAACACCTATGGATTTTGAGTGAAAAATGGCCCGGAAGCGAAAGTGAAAAAAATTCGTATTTTAACCATTTATATGTGTAAGACTCTTAAACTTGAGCGTTTCCTTACAGATTCGTCGAAAAAAATCGAAAGAAACAAAGGTTTTTCACATAGTCATTCGGGTGCCTCCACGAGGGTCTTTTCGTAAGGGTTGAGGTTGTGAAGTCTTTTCGACACGAGTAAATGTGTTTTTTCTTCCATATTTTAAGCTTAGGACAATCTTAAGTGGATATGGTATGATACTAAAACAAGAAAACAACTTTTCAGATCGAGTTAACGACCCTGTCCCAATGGGCAAAAAAGTTCCTATGTTAACACCTATGGATTTTGAGTGAAAAATGGCCCGGAAGCGAAAGTGAAAAAAATTCGTATTTTAACCATTTATATGTGTAAGACTCTTAAACTTGAGCGTTTCCTTACAGATTCGTCGAAAAACATCGAAAGAAACAAAGGTCTTTCACATAGTCATTCGGGTGCCTCCACGAGGGTCTTTTCGTAAGGGTTGAGGTTGGGAAGTCTTTTCGACACGAGTAAATGTATTTTTTCTTCCATATTTTAACCTTAGGACAATCTTTTGTGGATATGGTATGATACTAAAATGAGAAAACAACTTTTCAGATCGAGTTAACGACCCTGTCCCAATGGGCAAAAAAGTTCCTATGTTAACACCTATGGATTTTGAGTGAAAAATGGCCCGGAAGCGAAAGTGAAAAAAATTCGTATTTTAACCATTTATATGTGTAAGACTCTTAAACTTGAGCGTTTCCTTACAGATTCGTCGAAAAACATCGAAAGAAACAAAGGTTTTTCAAATAGTGATTCGGATGCCTCCACGAGGGTCTTTTCGTAAGGGTTGAGGTTGTGAAGTCTTTTCGACACGAGTAAATGTTTTTTTTCTTCCATATTTTAAGCTTAGGACAATCTTTTGTGGATATGGTATGATACTAAAACGAGAAAACAACTTTTCAGATCGAGTTAACGACCCTGTCCCAATGGGCAAAAAAGTTCCTATGTTAACACCTATGGATTTTGAGTGAAAAATGGCCCGGAAGCGAAAGTGAAAAAAATTCGTATTTTAACCATTTATATGTGTAAGACTCTTAAACTTGAGCGTTTCCTTACAGATTCGTCGAAAAACATCGAAAGAAACAAAGGTTTTTCAAATAGTGATTCGGATGCCTCCACGAGGGTCTTTTCGTAAG
The DNA here is from genome assembly GCF_057944985.1 of Cucurbita pepo subsp. pepo. Classification (NCBI taxonomy): domain Eukaryota; kingdom Viridiplantae; phylum Streptophyta; class Magnoliopsida; order Cucurbitales; family Cucurbitaceae; genus Cucurbita; species Cucurbita pepo. Next base: position 13,590,767 of record NC_141817.1, read on the forward strand.
GGTTGAGGTTGTGAAGTCTTTTCGACACGAGTAAATGTTTTTTTTCTTCCATATTTTAAGCTTAGGACAATCTTTTGTGGATATGGTATGATACTAAAACGAGAAAACAACTTGTCAGATCGAGTTAACGACCCTGTCCCAATGGGCAAAAAAGTTCCTATGTTAACACCTATGGATTTTGAGTGAAAAATGGCCCGGAAGCTAAAGTGAAAAATAATTCGTATTTTAACCATTTATATGTGTAACACTCTTAAACTTGAGCGTTTCCTTACAGATTCGTCGAAAAACATCGAAAGAAACAAAGGTTTTTCAAATAGTGATTCGGATGCCTCCACGAGGGTCTTTTCGTAAGGGTTGAGGTTGTGAAGTCTTTTCGACACGAGTAAATGTTTTTTTTCTTCCATATTTTAAGCTTAGGACAATCTTTTGTGGATATGGTATGATACTAAAACGAGAAAACAACTTTTCAGATCGAGTTAACGACCCTGTCCCAATGGGCAAAAAAGTTCCTATGTTAACACCTATGGATTTTGAGTGAAAAAGTGCCCGGAAGCGAAAGTGAAAAAAATTCGTATTTTAACCATTTATATGTGTAAGACTCTTAAACTTGAGCGTTTCCTTACAGATTCGTCGAAAAACATCGAAAGAAACAAAGGTTTTTCACATAGTGATTCGGGTGCCTCCACGAGGGTCTTTTCGTAAGGGTTGAGGTTGTGAAGTCTTTTCGACACGAGTAAATGTTTTTTTTCTTCCATATTTTAAGCTTAGGACAATCTTAAGTGGATATGGTATGATACTAAAACAAGAAAACAACTTTTCAGATCTTGTTAACGACCCTGTCCCAATGGGCAAAAAAGTTCCTATGTTAACACCTATGGATTTTGAGTGAAAAATGGCCCGGAAGCGAAAGTGAAAAAAATTCGTATTTTAACCATTTATATGTGTAAGACTCTTAAACTTGAGCGTTTCCTTACAGATTCGTCGAAAAACATCGAAAGAAACAAAGGTTTTTCAAATAGTGATTCGGATGCCTCCACGAGGGTCTTTTCGTAAGGGTTGAGGTTGTGAAGTCTTTTCGACACGAGTAAATGTTTTTTTTCTTCCATATTTTAAGCTTAGGACAATCTTTTGTGGATATGGTATGATACTAAAACGAGAAAACAACTTGTCAGATCGAGTTAACGACCCTGTCCCAATGGGCAAAAAAGTTCCTATGTTAACACCTATGGATTTTGAGTGAAAAATGGCCCGGAAGCTAAAGTGAAAAAAAATTCGTATTTTAACCATTTATATGTGTAAGACTCTTAAACTTGAGCGTTTCCTTACAGATTCGTCGAAAAACATCGAAAGAAACAAAGGTTTTTCAAATAGTGATTCGGATGCCTCCACGAGGGTCTTTTCGTAAGGGTTGAGGTTGTGAAGTCTTTTCGACACGAGTAAATGTTTTTTTTCTTCCATATTTTAAGCTTAGGACAATCTTTTGTGGATATGGTATGATACTAAAACGAGAAAACAACTTTTCAGATCGAGTTAACGACCCTGTCCCAATGGGCAAAAAAGTTCCTATGTTAACACCTATGGATTTTGATTGAAAAATGGCCCGGAAGCGAAATTGAAAAAAATTCTTATTTTAACCATTTCTATGTGTAAGACTCTTAAACTTGAGCGTTTCCTTACAGATTCGTCGAAAAAAATCGAAAGAAACAAAGGTTTTTCACATAGTCATTCGGGTGCCTCCACGAGGGTCTTTTCGTAAGGGTTGAGGTTGTGAAGTCTTTTCGACACGAGTAAATGTGTTTTTTCTTCCATATTTTAAGCTTAGGACAATCTTAAGTGGATATGGTATGATACTAAAACAAGAAAACAACTTTTCAGATCGAGTTAACGACCCTGTCCCAATGGGCAAAAAAGTTCCTATGTTAACACCTATGGATTTTGAGTGAAAAATGGCCCGGAAGCGAAAGTGAAAAAAATTCGTATTTTAACCATTTATATGTGTAAGACTCTTAAACTTGAGCGTTTCCTTACAGATTCGTCGAAAAACATCGAAAGAAACAAAGGTCTTTCACATAGTCATTCGGGTGCCTCCACGAGGGTCTTTTCGTAAGGGTTGAGGTTGGGAAGTCTTTTCGACACGAGTAAATGTATTTTTTCTTCCATATTTTAACCTTAGGACAATCTTTTGTGGATATGGTATGATACTAAAACGAGAAAACAACTTTTCAGATCGAGTTAACGATCCTGTCACAATGGGCAAAAAAGTTCCTATGTTAACACCTATGGATTTTGAGTGAAAAATGGCCCGGATGCTAAAGTGAAAAAAATTCGTATTTTAACCATTTATATGTGTAAGACTCTTAAACTTGAGCGTTTCCTTACAGATTCGTCGAAAAACATCGATAGAAACAAAGGTTTTTCAAATAGTGATTCGGATGCCTCCACGAGGGTCTTTTCGTAAGGGTTGAGGTTGTGAAGTCTTTTCGACACGAGTAAATGTTTTTTTTCTTCCATATTTTAAGCTTAGGACAATCTTTTGTGGATATGGTATGATACTAAAACGAGAAAACAACTTTTCAGATCGAGTTAACGACCCTGTCCCAATGGGCAAAAAAGTTCCTATGTTAACACCTATGGATTTTGAGTGAAAAATGGCCCGGAAGCGAAAGTGAAAAAAATTCGTATTTTAACCATTTATATGTGTAAGACTCTTAAACTTGAGCGTTTCCTTACAGATTCGTCGAAAAACATCGATAGAAACAAAGGTTTTTCAAATAGTGATTCGGATGCCTCCACGAGGGTCTTTTCGTAAGGGTTGAGGTTGTGAAGTCTTTTCGACACGAGTAAATGTTTTTTTTCTTCCATATTTTAAGCTTAGGACAATCTTTTGTGGATATGGTATGATACTAAAACGAGAAAACAACTTTTCAGATCGAGTTAACGACCCTGTCCCAATGGGCAAAAAAGTTCCTATGTTAACACCTATGGATTTTGAGTGAAAAATGGCCCGGAAGCGAAAGTGAAAAAAATTCGTATTTTAACCATTTATATGTGTAAGACTCTTAAACTTGAGCGTTTCCTTACAGATTCGTCGAAAAAAATCGAAAGAAACAAAGGTTTTTCACATAGTCATTCGGGTGCCTCCACGAGGGTCTTTTCGTAAGGGTTGAGGTTGTGAAGTCTTTTCGACACGAGTAAATGTGTTTTTTCTTCCATATTTTAAGCTTAGGACAATCTTAAGTGGATATGGTATGATACTAAAACAAGAAAACAACTTTTCAGATCGAGTTAACGACCCTGTCCCAATGGGCAAAAAAGTTCCTATGTTAACACCTATGGATTTTGAGTGAAAAATGGCCCGGAAGCGAAAGTGAAAAAAATTCGTATTTTAACCATTTATATGTGTAAGACTCTTAAACTTGAGCGTTTCCTTACAGATTCGTCGAAAAACATCGAAAGAAACAAAGGTCTTTCACATAGTCATTCGGGTGCCTCCACGAGGGTCTTTTCGTAAGGGTTGAGGTTGGGAAGTCTTTTCGACACGAGTAAATGTATTTTTTCTTCCATATTTTAACCTTAGGACAATCTTTAGTGGATATGGTATGATACTAAAATGAGAAAACAACTTTTCAGATCGAGTTAACGATCCTGTCACAATGGGCAAAAAAGTTCCTATGTTAACACCTATGGATTTTGAGTGAAAAATGGCCCGGAAGCGAAAGTGAAAAAAATTCGTATTTTAACCATTTATATGTGTAAGACTCTTAAACTTGAGCGTTTCCTTACAGATTCGTCGAAAAACATCGAAAGAAACAAAGGTTTTTCAAATAGTGATTCGGATGCCTCCACGAGGGTCTTTTCGTAAGGGTTGAGGTTGTGAAGTCTTTTCGACACGAGTAAATGTTTTTTTTCCTCCATATTTTAAGCTTAGGACAATCTTAAGTGGATATGGTATGATACTAAAACAAGAAAACAACTTTTCAGATCGAGTTAACGACCCTGTCCCAATGGGCAAAAAAGTTCCTATGTTAACACCTATGGATTTTGATTGAAAAATGGCCCGGAAGCGAAAGTGAAAAAAATTCGTATTTTAACCATTTATATGTGTAAGACTCTTAAACTTGAGCGTTTCCTTACAGATTCGTCGAAAAACATCGAAAGAAACAAAGGTCTTTCACATAGTCATTCGGGTGCCTCCACGAGGGTCTTTTCGTAAGGGTTGAGGTTGGGAAGTCTTTTCGACACGAGTAAATGTATTTTTTCTTCCATATTTTAACCTTAGGACAATCTTTAGTGGATATGGTATGATACTAAAATGAGAAAACAACTTTTCAGATCGAGTTAACGATCCTGTCACAATGGGCAAAAAAGTTCCTATGTTAACACCTATGGATTTTGAGTGAAAAATGGCCCGGAAGCGAAAGTGAAAAAAATTCGTATTTTAACCATTTATATGTGTAAGACTCTTAAACTTGAGCGTTTCCTTACAGATTCGTCGAAAAACATCGAAAGAAACAAAGGTTTTTCAAATAGTGATTCGGATGCCTCCACGAGGGTCTTTTCGTAAGGGTTGAGGTTGTGAAGTCTTTTCGACACGAGTAAATGTTTTTTTTCCTCCATATTTTAAGCTTAGGACAATCTTAAGTGGATATGGTATGATACTAAAACAAGAAAACAACTTTTCAGATCGAGTTAACGACCCTGTCCCAATGGGCAAAAAAGTTCCTATGTTAACACCTATGGATTTTGAGTGAAAAATGGCCCGGAAGCGAAAGTGAAAAAAATTCGTATTTTAACCATTTATATGTGTAAGACTCTTAAACTTGAGCGTTTCCTTACAGATTCGTCGAAAAACATCGAAAGAAACAAAGGTCTTTCACATAGTCATTCGGGTGCCTCCACGAGGGTCTTTTCGTAAGGGTTGAGGTTGGGAAGTCTTTTCGACACGAGTAAATGTATTTTTTCTTCCATATTTTAACCTTAGGACAATCTTTTGTGGATATGGTATGATACTAAAACGAGAAAACAACTTTTCAGATCGAGTTAACGATCCTGTCACAATGGGCAAAAAAGTTCCTATGTTAACACCTATGGATTTTGAGTGAAAAATGGCCCGGAAGCGAAAGTGAAAAAAATTCGTATTTTAACCATTTATATGTGTAAGACTCTTAAACTTGAGCGTTTCCTTACAGATTCGTCGAAAAACATCGATAGAAACAAAGGTTTTTCAAATAGTGATTCGGATGCCTCCACGAGGGTCTTTTCGTAAGGGTTGAGGTTGTGAAGTCTTTTCGACACGAGTAAATGTTTTTTTTCTTCCATATTTTAAGCTTAGGACAATCTTTTGTGGATATGGTATGATACTAAAACGAGAAAACAACTTTTCAGATCGAGTTAACGACCCTGTCCCAATGGGCAAAAAAGTTCCTATGTTAACACCTATGGATTTTGAGTGAAAAATGGCCCGGAAGCGAAAGTGAAAAAAATTCGTATTTTAACCATTTATATGTGTAAGACTCTTAAACTTGAGCGTTTCCTTACAGATTCGTCGAAAAACATCGAAAGAAACAAAGGTTTTTCAAATAGTGATTCGGATGCCTCCACGAGGGTCTTTTCGTAAGGGTTGAGGTTGTGAAGTCTTTTCGACACGAGTAAATGTTTTTTTTCTTCCATATTTTAAGCTTAGGACAATCTTTTGTGGATATGGTATGATACTAAAACGAGAAAACAACTTGTCAGATCGAGTTAACGACCCTGTCCCAATGGGCAAAAAAGTTCCTATGTTAACACCTATGGATTTTGAGTGAAAAATGGCCCGGAAGCTAAAGTGAAAAAAAATTCGTATTTTAACCATTTATATGTGTAAGACTCTTAAACTTGAGCGTTTCCTTACAGATTCGTCGAAAAACATCGAAAGAAACAAAGGTTTTTCAAATAGTGATTCGGATGCCTCCACGAGGGTCTTTTCGTAAGGGTTGAGGTTGTGAAGTCTTTTCGACACGAGTAAATGTTTTTTTTCTTCCATATTTTAAGCTTAGGACAATCTTTTGTGGATATGGTATGATACTAAAACGAGAAAACAACTTTTCAGATCGAGTTAACGACCCTGTCCCAATGGGCAAAAAAGTTCCTATGTTAACACCTATGGATTTTGAGTGAAAAAGTGCCCGGAAGCGAAAGTGAAAAAAATTCGTATTTTAACCATTTATATGTGTAAGACTCTTAAACTTGAGCGTTTCCTTACAGATTCGTCGAAAAACATCGAAAGAAACAAAGGTTTTTCACATAGTGATTCGGGTGCCTCCACGAGGGTCTTTTCGTAAGGGTTGAGGTTGTGAAGTCTTTTCGACACGAGTAAATGTTTTTTTTCTTCCATATTTTAAGCTTAGGACAATCTTAAGTGGATATGGTATGATACTAAAACAAGAAAACAACTTTTCAGATCTTGTTAACGACCCTGTCCCAATGGGCAAAAAAGTTCCTATGTTAACACCTATGGATTTTGAGTGAAAAATGGCCCGGAAGCGAAAGTGAAAAAAATTCGTATTTTAACCATTTATATGTGTAAGACTCTTAAACTTGAGCGTTTCCTTACAGATTCGTCGAAAAACATCGAAAGAAACAAAGGTTTTTCAAATAGTGATTCGGATGCCTCCACGAGGGTCTTTTCGTAAGCGTTGAGGTTGTGAAGTCTTTTCGACACGAGTAAATGTTTTTTTTCTTCCATATTTTAAGCTTAGGACAATCTTTTGTGGATATGGTATGATACTAAAACGAGAAAACAACTTGTCAGATCGAGTTAACGACCCTGTCCCAATGGGCAAAAAAGTTCCTATGTTAACACCTATGGATTTTGAGTGAAAAATGGCCCGGAAGCTAAAGTGAAAAAAAATTCGTATTTTAACCATTTATATGTGTAAGACTCTTAAACTTGAGCGTTTCCTTACAGATTCGTCGAAAAACATCGAAAGAAACAAAGGTTTTTCAAATAGTGATTCGGATGCCTCCACGAGGGTCTTTTCGTAAGGGTTGAGGTTGTGAAGTCTTTTCGACACGAGTAAATGTTTTTTTTCTTCCATATTTTAAGCTTAGGACAATCTTTTGTGGATATGGTATGATACTAAAACGAGAAAACAACTTTTCAGATCGAGTTAACGACCCTGTCCCAATGGGCAAAAAAGTTCCTATGTTAACACCTATGGATTTTGATTGAAAAATGGCCCGGAAGCGAAATTGAAAAAAATTCTTATTTTAACCATTTATATGTGTAAGACTCTTAAACTTGAGCGTTTCCTTACAGATTCGTCGAAAAAAATCGAAAGAAACAAAGGTTTTTCACATAGTCATTCGGGTGCCTCCACGAGGGTCTTTTCGTAAGGGTTGAGGTTGTGAAGTCTTTTCGACACGAGTAAATGTGTTTTTTCTTCCATATTTTAAGCTTAGGACAATCTTAAGTGGATATGGTATGATACTAAAACAAGAAAACAACTTTTCAGATCGAGTTAACGACCCTGTCCCAATGGGCAAAAAAGTTCCTATGTTAACACCTATGGATTTTGAGTGAAAAATGGCCCGGAAGCGAAAGTGAAAAAAATTCGTATTTTAACCATTTATATGTGTAAGACTCTTAAACTTGAGCGTTTCCTTACAGATTCGTCGAAAAACATCGAAAGAAACAAAGGTCTTTCACATAGTCATTCGGGTGCCTCCACGAGGGTCTTTTCGTAAGGGTTGAGGTTGGGAAGTCTTTTCGACACGAGTAAATGTATTTTTTCTTCCATATTTTAACCTTAGGACAATCTTTTGTGGATATGGTATGATACTAAAACGAGAAAACAACTTTTCAGATCGAGTTAACGATCCTGTCACAATGGGCAAAAAAGTTCCTATGTTAACACCTATGGATTTTGAGTGAAAAATGGCCCGGAAGCGAAAGTGAAAAAAATTCGTATTTTAACCATTTATATGTGTAAGACTCTTAAACTTGAGCGTTTCCTTACCGATTCGTCGAAAAACATCGAAAGAAACAAAGGTCTTTCACATAGAAATTCGGGTGCCTCCACGAGGGTCTTTTCGTAAGGGTTGAGGTTGGGAAGTCTTTTCGACACGAGTAAATGTATTTTTTCTTCCATATCTTAACCTTAGGACAATCTTTAGTGGATATGGTATGATACTAGAATGAGAAAACAACTTTTCAGATCGAGTTAACGACCCTGTCCCAATGGGCAAAAAAGTTCCTATGTTAACACCTATGGATTTTGAGTGAAAAAGTGCCCGGAAGCGAAAGTGAAAAAAATTCGTATTTTAACCATTTATATGTGTAAGACTCTTAAACTTGAGCGTTTCCTTACAGATTCGTCGAAAAAAATCGAAAGAAACAAAGGTTTTTCACATAGTCATTCGGGTGCCTCCACGAGGGTCTTTTCGTAAGGGTTGAGGTTGTGAAGTCTTTTCGACACGAGTAAATGTGTTTTTTCTTCCATATTTTAAGCTTAGGACAATCTTAAGTGGATATGGTATGATACTAAAACAAGAAAACAACTTTTCAGATCGAGTTAACGACCCTGTCCCAATGGGCAAAAAAGTTCCTATGTTAACACCTATGGATTTTGAGTGAAAAATGGCCCGGAAGCGAAAGTGAAAAAAATTCGTATTTTAACCATTTATATGTGTAAGACTCTTAAACTTGAGCGTTTCCTTACAGATTCGTCGAAAAACATCGAAAGAAACAAAGGTCTTTCACATAGTCATTCGGGTGCCTCCACGAGGGTCTTTTCGTAAGGGTTGAGGTTGGGAAGTCTTTTCGACACGAGTAAATGTATTTTTTCTTCCATATTTTAACCTTAGGACAATCTTTTGTGGATATGGTATGATACTAAAACGAGAAAACAACTTTTCAGATCGAGTTAACGATCCTGTCACAATGGGCAAAAAAGTTCCTATGTTAACACCTATGGATTTTGAGTGAAAAATGGCCCGGAAGCTAAAGTGAAAAAAATTCGTATTTTAACCATTTATATGTGTAAGACTCTTAAACTTGAGCGTTTCCTTACAGATTCGTCGAAAAACATCGATAGAAACAAAGGTTTTTCAAATAGTGATTCGGATGCCTCCACGAGGGTCTTTTCGTAAGGGTTGAGGTTGTGAAGTCTTTTCGACACGAGTAAATGTTTTTTTTCTTCCATATTTTAAGCTTAGGACAATCTTTTGTGGATATGGTATGATACTAAAACGAGAAAACAACTTTTCAGATCGAGTTAACGACCCTGTCCCAATGGGCAAAAAAGTTCCTATGTTAACACCTATGGATTTTGAGTGAAAAATGGCCCGGAAGCGAAAGTGAAAAAAATTCGTATTTTAACCATTTATATGTGTAAGACTCTTAAACTTGAGCGTTTCCTTACAGATTCGTCGAAAAACATCGAAAGAAACAAAGGTTTTTCAAATAGTGATTCGGATGCCTCCACGAGGGTCTTTTCGTAAGGGTTGAGGTTGTGAAGTCTTTTCGACACGAGTAAATGTTTTTTTTCTTCCATATTTTAAGCTTAGGACAATCTTTTGTGGATATGGTATGATACTAAAACGAGAAAACAACTTGTCAGATCGAGTTAACGACCCTGTCCCAATGGGCAAAAAAGTTCCTATGTTAACACCTATGGATTTTGAGTGAAAAATGGCCCGGAAGCTAAAGTGAAAAAAATTCGTATTTTAACCATTTATATGTGTAAGACTCTTAAACTTGAGCGTTTCCTTACAGATTCGTCGAAAAACATCGAAAGAAACAAAGGTTTTTCAAATAGTGATTCGGATGCCTCCACGAGGGTCTTTTCGTAAGGGTTGAGGTTGTGAAGTCTTTTCGACACGAGTAAATGTTTTTTTTCTTCCATATTTTAAGCTTAGGACAATCTTTTGTGGATATGGTATGATACTAAAACGAGAAAACAACTTGTCAGATCGAGTTAACGACCCTGTCCCAATGGGCAAAAAAGTTCCTATGTTAACACCTATGGATTTTGAGTGAAAAATGGCCCGGAAGCTAAAGTGAAAAAAATTCGTATTTTAACCATTTATATGTGTAAGACTCTTAAACTTGAGCATTTCCTTACAGATTCGTCGAAAAACATCGAAAGAAACAAAGGTTTTTCAAATAGTGATTCGGATGCCTCCACGAGGGTCTTTTCGTAAGGGTTGAGGTTGTGAAGTCTTTTCGACATGAGTAAATGTTTTTTTTCTTCCATATTTTAAGCTTAGGACAATCTTTTGTGGATATGGTATGATACTAAAACGAGAAAACAACTTTTCAGATCGAGTTAACGACCCTGTCCCAATGGGCAAAAAAGTTCCTATGTTAACACCTATGGATTTTGAGTGAAAAATGGCCCGGAAGCGAAAGTGAAAAAAATTCGTATTTTAACCATTTATATGTGTAAGACTCTTAAACTTGAGCGTTTCCTTACCGATTCGTCGAAAAACATCGAAAGAAACAAAGGTCTTTCACATAGAAATTCGGGTGCCTCCACGAGGGTCTTTTCGTAAGGGTTGAGGTTGGGAAGTCTTTTCGACACGAGTAAATGTATTTTTTCTTCCATATCTTAACCTTAGGACAATCTTTAGTGGATATGGTATGATACTAGAATGAGAAAACAACTTTTCAGATCGAGTTAACAACCCTGTCACAATGGGCAAAAAAGTTCCTATGTTAACACCTTTGGATTTTGAGTGAAAATGGCCCGGAAGCGAAATTGAAAAAAATTCGTATTTTAACCATTTATATGTGTAAGACTCTTAAACTTGAGCGTTTCCTTACAGATTCGTCGAAAAACATCGAAAGAAACAAAGGTCTTTCACATAGTCATTCGGGTGCCTCCACGAGGGTCTTTTCGTAAGGGTTGAGGTTGGGAAGTCTTTTCGACACGAGTAAATGTATTTTTTCTTCCATATTTTAACCTTAGGACAATCTTTTGTGGATATGGTATGATACTAAAACGAGAAAACAACTTTTCAGATCGAGTTAACGATCCTGTCACAATGGGCAAAAAAGTTCCTATGTTAACACCTATGGATTTTGAGTGAAAAATGGCCCGGAAGCTAAAGTGAAAAAAATTCGTATTTTAACCATTTATATGTGTAAGACTCTTAAACTTGAGCGTTTCCTTACAGATTCGTCGAAAAACATCGATAGAAACAAAGGTTTTTCAAATAGTGATTCGGATGCCTCCACGAGGGTCTTTTCGTAAGGGTTGAGGTTGTGAAGTCTTTTCGACACGAGTAAATGTTTTTTTTCTTCCATATTTTAAGCTTAGGACAATCTTTTGTGGATATGGTATGATACTAAAACGAGAAAACAACTTTTCAGATCGAGTTAACGACCCTGTCCCAATGGGCAAAAAAGTTCCTATGTTAACACCTATGGATTTTGAGTGAAAAATGGCCCGGAAGCGAAAGTGAAAAAAATTCGTATTTTAACCATTTATATGTGTAAGACTCTTAAACTTGAGCGTTTCCTTACAGATTCGTCGAAAAACATCGAAAGAAACAAAGGTTTTTCAAATAGTGATTCGGATGCCTCCACGAGGGTCTTTTCGTAAGGGTTGAGGTTGTGAAGTCTTTTCGACACGAGTAAATGTTTTTTTTCTTCCATATTTTAAGCTTAGGACAATCTTTTGTGGATATGGTATGATACTAAAACGAGAAAACAACTTGTCAGATCGAGTTAACGACCCTGTCCCAATGGGCAAAAAAGTTCCTATGTTAACACCTATGGATTTTGAGTGAAAAATGGCCCGGAAGCTAAAGTGAAAAAAATTCGTATTTTAACCATTTATATGTGTAAGACTCTTAAACTTGAGCGTTTCCTTACAGATTCGTCGAAAAACATCGAAAGAAACAAAGGTTTTTCAAATAGTGATTCGGATGCCTCCACGAGGGTCTTTTCGTAAGGGTTGAGGTTGTGAAGTCTTTTCGACATGAGTAAATGTTTTTTTTCTTCCATATTTTAAGCTTAGGACAATCTTTTGTGGATATGGTATGATACTAAAACGAGAAAACAACTTTTCAGATCGAGTTAACGACCCTGTCCCAATGGGCAAAAAAGTTCCTATGTTAACACCTATGGATTTTGATTGAAAAATGGCCCGGAAGCGAAATTGAAAAAAATTCTTATTTTAACCATTTATATGTGTAAGACTCTTAAACTTGAGCGTTTCCTTACAGATTCGTCGAAAAAAATCGAAAGAAACAAAGGTTTTTCACATAGTCATTCGGGTGCCTCCACGAGGGTCTTTTCGTAAGGGTTGAGGTTGTGAAGTCTTTTCGACACGAGTAAATGTGTTTTTTCTTCCATATTTTAAGCTTAGGACAATCTTAAGTGGATATGGTATGATACTAAAACAAGAAAACAACTTTTCAGATCGAGTTAACGACCCTGTCCCAATGGGCAAAAAAGTTCCTATGTTAACACCTATGGATTTTGAGTGAAAAATGGCCCGGAAGCTAAAGTGAAAAAAAATTCGTATTTTAACCATTTATATGTGTAAGACTCTTAAACTTGAGCGTTTCCTTACAGATTCGTCGAAAAACATCGAAAGAAACAAAGGTTTTTCAAATAGTGATTCGGATGCCTCCACGAGGGTCTTTTCGTAAGGGTTGAGGTTGTGAAGTCTTTTCGACACGAGTAAATGTTTTTTTTCTTCCATATTTTAAGCTTAGGACAATCTTTTGTGGATATGGTATGATACTAAAACGAGAAAACAACTTTTCAGATCGAGTTAACGACCCTGTCCCAATGGGCAAAAAAGTTCCTATGTTAACACCTATGGATTTTGATTGAAAAATGGCCCGGAAGCGAAATTGAAAAACATTCTTATTTTAACCATTTATATGTGTAAGACTCTTAAACTTGAGCGTTTCCTTACAGATTCGTCGAAAAAAATCGAAAGAAACAAAGGTTTTTCACATAGTCATTCGGGTGCCTCCACGAGGGTCTTTTCGTAAGGGTTGAGGTTGTGAAGTCTTTTCGACACGAGTAAATGTGTTTTTTCTTCCATATTTTAAGCTTAGGACAATCTTAAGTGGATATGGTATGATACTAAAACAAGAAAACAACTTTTCAGATCGAGTTAACGACCCTGTCCCAATGGGCAAAAAAGTTCCTATGTTAACACCTATGGATTTTGAGTGAAAAATGGCCCGGAAGCGAAAGTGAAAAAAATTCGTATTTTAACCATTTATATGTGTAAGACTCTTAAACTTGAGCGTTTCCTTACAGATTCGTCGAAAAACATCGAAAGAAACAAAGGTCTTTCACATAGTCATTCGGGTGCCTCCACGAGGGTCTTTTCGTAAGGGTTGAGGTTGGGAAGTCTTTTCGACACGAGTAAATGTATTTTTTCTTCCATATTTTAACCTTAGGACAATCTTTTGTGGATATGGTATGATACTAAAACGAGAAAACAACTTTTCAGATCGAGTTAACGATCCTGTCACAATGGGCAAAAAAGTTCCTATGTTAACACCTATGGATTTTGAGTGAAAAATGGCCCGGAAGCTAAAGTGAAAAAAATTCGTATTTTAACCATTTATATGTGTAAGACTCTTAAACTTGAGCGTTTCCTTACAGATTCGTCGAAAAACATCGATAGAAACAAAGGTTTTTCAAATAGTGATTCGGATGCCTCCACGAGGGTCTTTTCGTAAGGGTTGAGGTTGTGAAGTCTTTTCGACACGAGTAAATGTTTTTTTTCTTCCATATTTTAAGCTTAGGACAATCTTTTGTGGATATGGTATGATACTAAAACGAGAAAACAACTTTTCAGATCGAGTTAACGACCCTGTCCCAATGGGCAAAAAAGTTCCTATGTTAACACCTATGGATTTTGAGTGAAAAATGGCCCGGAAGCGAAAGTGAAAAAAATTCGTATTTTAACCATTTATATGTGTAAGACTCTTAAACTTGAGCGTTTCCTTACAGATTCGTCGAAAAACATCGAAAGAAACAAAGGTTTTTCAAATAGTGATTCGGATGCCTCCACGAGGGTCTTTTCGTAAGGGTTGAGGTTGTGAAGTCTTTTCGACACGAGTAAATGTTTTTTTTCTTCCATATTTTAAGCTTAGGACAATCTTTTGTGGATATGGTATGATACTAAAACGAGAAAACAACTTGTCAGATCGAGTTAACGACCCTGTCCCAATGGGCAAAAAAGTTCCTATGTTAACACCTATGGATTTTGAGTGAAAAATGGCCCGGAAGCTAAAGTGAAAAAAATTCGTATTTTAACCATTTATATGTGTAAGACTCTTAAACTTGAGCGTTTCCTTACAGATTCGTCGAAAAACATCGAAAGAAACAAAGGTTTTTCAAATAGTGATTCGGATGCCTCCACGAGGGTCTTTTCGTAAGGGTTGAGGTTGTGAAGTCTTTTCGACATGAGTAAATGTTTTTTTTCTTCCATATTTTAAGCTTAGGACAATCTTTTGTGGATATGGTATGATACTAAAACGAGAAAACAACTTTTCAGATCGAGTTAACGACCCTGTCCCAATGGGCAAAAAAGTTCCTATGTTAACACCTATGGATTTTGATTGAAAAATGGCCCGGAAGCGAAATTGAAAAAAATTCTTATTTTAACCATTTATATGTGTAAGACTCTTAAACTTGAGCGTTTCCTTACAGATTCGTCGAAAAAAATCGAAAGAAACAAAGGTTTTTCACATAGTCATTCGGGTGCCTCCACGAGGGTCTTTTCGTAAGGGTTGAGGTTGTGAAGTCTTTTCGACACGAGTAAATGTGTTTTTTCTTCCATATTTTAAGCTTAGGACAATCTTAAGTGGATATGGTATGATACTAAAACAAGAAAACAACTTTTCAGATCGAGTTAACGACCCTGTCCCAATGGGCAAAAAAGTTCCTATGTTAACACCTATGGATTTTGAGTGAAAAATGGCCCGGAAGCTAAAGTGAAAAAAATTCGTATTTTAACCATTTATATGTGTAAGACTCTTAAACTTGAGCGTTTCCTTACAGATTCGTCGAAAAACATCGAAAGAAACAAAGGTTTTTCAAATAGTGATTCGGATGCCTCCACGAGGGTCTTTTCGTAAGGGTTGAGGTTGTGAAGTCTTTTCGACACGAGTAAATGTTTTTTTTCTTCCATATTTTAAGCTTAGGACAATCTTTTGTGGATATGGTATGATACTAAAACGAGAAAACAACTTTTCAGATCGAGTTAACGACCCTGTCCCAATGGGCAAAAAAGTTCCTATGTTAACACCTATGGATTTTGATTGAAAAATGGCCCGGAAGCGAAATTGAAAAAAATTCTTATTTTAACCATTTATATGTGTAAGACTCTTAAACTTGAGCGTTTCCTTACAGATTCGTCGAAAAAAATCGAAAGAAACAAAGGTTTTTCACATAGTCATTCGGGTGCCTCCACGAGGGTCTTTTCGTAAGGGTTGAGGTTGTGAAGTCTTTTCGACACGAGTAAATGTGTTTTTTCTTCCATATTTTAAGCTTAGGACAATCTTAAGTGGATATGGTATGATACTAAAACAAGAAAACAACTTTTCAGATCGAGTTAACGACCCTGTCCCAATGGGCAAAAAAGTTCCTATGTTAACACCTATGGATTTTGAGTGAAAAATGGCCCGGAAGCGAAAGTGAAAAAAATTCGTATTTTAACCATTTATATGTGTAAGACTCTTAAACTTGAGCGTTTCCTTACAGATTCGTCGAAAAACATCGAAAGAAACAAAGGTCTTTCACATAGTCATTCGGGTGCCTCCACGAGGGTCTTTTCGTAAGGGTTGAGGTTGGGAAGTCTTTTCGACACGAGTAAATGTATTTTTTCTTCCATATTTTAACCTTAGGA
The DNA here is from genome assembly GCF_057944985.1 of Cucurbita pepo subsp. pepo. Taxonomy (NCBI): domain Eukaryota; kingdom Viridiplantae; phylum Streptophyta; class Magnoliopsida; order Cucurbitales; family Cucurbitaceae; genus Cucurbita; species Cucurbita pepo. Next base: position 13,606,633 of record NC_141817.1, read on the forward strand.
CAATCTTTTGTGGATATGGTATGATACTAAAACGAGAAAACAACTTTTCAGATCGAGTTAACGATCCTGTCACAATGGGCAAAAAAGTTCCTATGTTAACACCTATGGATTTTGAGTGAAAAATGGCCCGGAAGCTAAAGTGAAAAAAATTCGTATTTTAACCATTTATATGTGTAAGACTCTTAAACTTGAGCGTTTCCTTACAGATTCGTCGAAAAACATCGATAGAAACAAAGGTTTTTCAAATAGTGATTCGGATGCCTCCACGAGGGTCTTTTCGTAAGGGTTGAGGTTGTGAAGTCTTTTCGACACGAGTAAATGTTTTTTTTCTTCCATATTTTAAGCTTAGGACAATCTTTTGTGGATATGGTATGATACTAAAACGAGAAAACAACTTTTCAGATCGAGTTAACGACCCTGTCCCAATGGGCAAAAAAGTTCCTATGTTAACACCTATGGATTTTGAGTGAAAAATGGCCCGGAAGCGAAAGTGAAAAAAATTCGTATTTTAACCATTTATATGTGTAAGACTCTTAAACTTGAGCGTTTCCTTACAGATTCGTCGAAAAACATCGAAAGAAACAAAGGTTTTTCAAATAGTGATTCGGATGCCTCCACGAGGGTCTTTTCGTAAGGGTTGAGGTTGTGAAGTCTTTTCGACACGAGTAAATGTTTTTTTTCTTCCATATTTTAAGCTTAGGACAATCTTTTGTGGATATGGTATGATACTAAAACGAGAAAACAACTTGTCAGATCGAGTTAACGACCCTGTCCCAATGGGCAAAAAAGTTCCTATGTTAACACCTATGGATTTTGAGTGAAAAATGGCCCGGAAGCTAAAGTGAAAAAAATTCGTATTTTAACCATTTATATGTGTAAGACTCTTAAACTTGAGCGTTTCCTTACAGATTCGTCGAAAAACATCGATAGAAACAAAGGTTTTTCAAATAGTGATTCGGATGCCTCCACGAGGGTCTTTTCGTAAGGGTTGAGGTTGTGAAGTCTTTTCGACATGAGTAAATGTTTTTTTTCTTCCATATTTTAAGCTTAGGACAATCTTTTGTGGATATGGTATGATACTAAAACGAGAAAACAACTTTTCAGATCGAGTTAACGACCCTGTCCCAATGGGCAAAAAAGTTCCTATGTTAACACCTATGGATTTTGATTGAAAAATGGCCCGGAAGCGAAATTGAAAAAAATTCTTATTTTAACCATTTATATGTGTAAGACTCTTAAACTTGAGCGTTTCCTTACAGATTCGTCGAAAAAAATCGAAAGAAACAAAGGTTTTTCACATAGTCATTCGGGTGCCTCCACGAGGGTCTTTTCGTAAGGGTTGAGGTTGTGAAGTCTTTTCGACACGAGTAAATGTGTTTTTTCTTCCATATTTTAAGCTTAGGACAATCTTAAGTGGATATGGTATGATACTAAAACAAGAAAACAACTTTTCAGATCGAGTTAACGACCCTGTCCCAATGGGCAAAAAAGTTCCTATGTTAACACCTATGGATTTTGAGTGAAAAATGGCCCGGAAGCTAAAGTGAAAAAAATTCGTATTTTAACCATTTATATGTGTAAGACTCTTAAACTTGAGCGTTTCCTTACAGATTCGTCGAAAAACATCGAAAGAAACAAAGGTTTTTCAAATAGTGATTCGGATGCCTCCACGAGGGTCTTTTCGTAAGGGTTGAGGTTGTGAAGTCTTTTCGACACGAGTAAATGTTTTTTTTCTTCCATATTTTAAGCTTAGGACAATCTTTTGTGGATATGGTATGATACTAAAACGAGAAAACAACTTTTCAGATCGAGTTAACGACCCTGTCCCAATGGGCAAAAAAGTTCCTATGTTAACACCTATGGATTTTGAGTGAAAAATGGCCCGGAAGCGAAAGTGAAAAAAATTCGTATTTTAACCATTTATATGTGTAAGACTCTTAAACTTGAGCGTTTCCTTACAGATTCGTCGAAAAACATCGAAAGAAACAAAGGTCTTTCACATAGTCATTCGGGTGCCTCCACGAGGGTCTTTTCGTAAGGGTTGAGGTTGGGAAGTCTTTTCGACACGAGTAAATGTATTTTTTCTTCCATATTTTAACCTTAGGACAATCTTTAGTGGATATGGTATGATACTAGAATGAGAAAACAACTTTTCAGATCGAGTTAACGACCCTGTCACAATGGGCAAAAAAGTTCCTATGTTAACACCTTTGGATTTTGAGTGAAAATGGCCCGGAAGCGAAATTGAAAAAAATTCGTATTTTAACCATTTATATGTGTAAGACTCTTAAACTTGAGCGTTTCCTTACAGATTCGTCGAAAAACATCGAAAGAAACAAAGGTCTTTCACATAGTCATTCGGGTGCCTCCACGAGGGTCTTTTCGTAAGGGTTGAGGTTGGGAAGTCTTTTCGACACGAGTAAATGTATTTTTTCTTCCATATTTTAACCTTAGGACAATCTTTTGTGGATATGGTATGATACTAAAACGAGAAAACAACTTTTCAGATCGAGTTAACGACCCTGTCCCAATGGGCAAAAAAGTTCCTATGTTAACACCTATGGATTTTGAGTGAAAAATGGCCCGGAAGCTAAAGTGAAAAAAATTCGTATTTTAACCATTTATATGTGTAAGACTCTTAAACTTGAGCGTTTCCTTACAGATTCGTCGAAAAACATCGATAGAAACAAAGGTTTTTCAAATAGTGATTCGGATGCCTCCACGAGGGTCTTTTCGTAAGGGTTGAGGTTGTGAAGTCTTTTCGACACGAGTAAATGTTTTTTTTCTTCCATATTTTAAGCTTAGGACAATCTTTTGTGGATATGGTATGATACTAAAACGAGAAAACAACTTTTCAGATCGAGTTAACGACCCTGTCCCAATGGGCAAAAAAGTTCCTATGTTAACACCTATGGATTTTGAGTGAAAAATGGCCCGGAAGCGAAAGTGAAAAAAATTCGTATTTTAACCATTTATATGTGTAAGACTCTTAAACTTGAGCGTTTCCTTACAGATTCGTCGAAAAACATCGAAAGAAACAAAGGTCTTTCACATAGTCATTCGGGTGCCTCCACGAGGGTCTTTTCGTAAGGGTTGAGGTTGGGAAGTCTTTTCGACACGAGTAAATGTATTTTTTCTTCCATATTTTAACCTTAGGACAATCTTTAGTGGATATGGTATGATACTAGAATGAGAAAACAACTTTTCAGATCGAGTTAACGACCCTGTCCCAATGGGCAAAAAAGTTCCTATGTTAACACCTATGGATTTTGAGTGAAAAATGGCCCGGAAGCGAAAGTGAAAAAAATTCGTATTTTAACCATTTATATGTGTAAGACTCTTAAACTTGAGCGTTTCCTTACAGATTCGTCGAAAAACATCGAAAGAAACAAAGGTTTTTCAAATAGTGATTCGGATGCCTCCACGAGGGTCTTTTCGTAAGGGTTGAGGTTGTGAAGTCTTTTCGACACGAGTAAATGTTTTTTTTCTTCCATATTTTAAGCTTAGGACAATCTTTTGTGGATATGGTATGATACTAAAACGAGAAAACAACTTGTCAGATCGAGTTAACGACCCTGTCCCAATGGGCAAAAAAGTTCCTATGTTAACACTTATGGATTTTGAGTGAAAAATGGCCCGGAAGCTAAAGTGAAAAAAATTCGTATTTTAACCATTTATATGTGTAAGACTCTTAAACTTGAGCGTTTCCTTACAGATTCGTCGAAAAACATCGAAAGAAACAAAGGTTTTTCAAATAGTGATTCGGATGCCTCCACGAGGGTCTTTTCGTAAGGGTTGAGGTTGTGAAGTCTTTTCGACACGAGTAAATGTTTTTTTTCTTCCATATTTTAAGCTTAGGACAATCTTTTGTGGATATGGTATGATACTAAAACGAGAAAACAACTTTTCAGATCGAGTTAACGACCCTGTCCCAATGGGCAAAAAAGTTCCTATGTTAACACCTATGGATTTTGAGTGAAAAATGGCCCGGAAGCGAAAGTGAAAAAAATTCGTATTTTAACCATTTATATGTGTAAGACTCTTAAACTTGAGCGTTTCCTTACAGATTCGTCGAAAAACATCGAAAGAAACAAAGGTCTTTCACATAGTCATTCGGGTGCCTCCACGAGGGTCTTTTCGTAAGGGTTGAGGTTGGGAAGTCTTTTCGACACGAGTAAATGTATTTTTTCTTCCATATTTTAACCTTAGGACAATCTTTAGTGGATATGGTATGATACTAGAATGAGAAAACAACTTTTCAGATCGAGTTAACGACCCTGTCACAATGGGCAAAAAAGTTCCTATGTTAACACCTTTGGATTTTGAGTGAAAATGGCCCGGAAGCGAAATTGAAAAAAATTCGTATTTTAACCATTTATATGTGTAAGACTCTTAAACTTGAGCGTTTCCTTACAGATTCGTCGAAAAACATCGAAAGAAACAAAGGTCTTTCACATAGTCATTCGGGTGCCTCCACGAGGGTCTTTTCGTAAGGGTTGAGGTTGGGAAGTCTTTTCGACACGAGTAAATGTATTTTTTCTTCCATATTTTAACCTTAGGACAATCTTTTGTGGATATGGTATGATACTAAAACGAGAAAACAACTTTTCAGATCGAGTTAACGACCCTGTCCCAATGGGCAAAAAAGTTCCTATGTTAACACCTATGGATTTTGAGTGAAAAATGGCCCGGAAGCTAAAGTGAAAAAAATTCGTATTTTAACCATTTATATGTGTAAGACTCTTAAACTTGAGCGTTTCCTTACAGATTCGTCGAAAAACATCGATAGAAACAAAGGTTTTTCAAATAGTGATTCGGATGCCTCCACGAGGGTCTTTTCGTAAGGGTTGAGGTTGTGAAGTCTTTTCGACACGAGTAAATGTTTTTTTTCTTCCATATTTTAAGCTTAGGACAATCTTTTGTGGATATGGTATGATACTAAAACGAGAAAACAACTTTTCAGATCGAGTTAACGACCCTGTCCCAATGGGCAAAAAAGTTCCTATGTTAACACCTATGGATTTTGAGTGAAAAATGGCCCGGAAGCGAAAGTGAAAAAAATTCGTATTTTAACCATTTATATGTGTAAGACTCTTAAACTTGAGCGTTTCCTTACAGATTCGTCGAAAAACATCGAAAGAAACAAAGGTCTTTCACATAGTCATTCGGGTGCCTCCACGAGGGTCTTTTCGTAAGGGTTGAGGTTGGGAAGTCTTTTCGACACGAGTAAATGTATTTTTTCTTCCATATTTTAACCTTAGGACAATCTTTAGTGGATATGGTATGATACTAGAATGAGAAAACAACTTTTCAGATCGAGTTAACGACCCTGTCCCAATGGGCAAAAAAGTTCCTATGTTAACACCTATGGATTTTGAGTGAAAAATGGCCCGGAAGCGAAAGTGAAAAAAATTCGTATTTTAACCATTTATATGTGTAAGACTCTTAAACTTGAGCGTTTCCTTACAGATTCGTCGAAAAACATCGAAAGAAACAAAGGTTTTTCAAATAGTGATTCGGATGCCTCCACGAGGGTCTTTTCGTAAGGGTTGAGGTTGTGAAGTCTTTTCGACACGAGTAAATGTTTTTTTTCTTCCATATTTTAAGCTTAGGACAATCTTTTGTGGATATGGTATGATACTAAAACGAGAAAACAACTTGTCAGATCGAGTTAACGACCCTGTCCCAATGGGCAAAAAAGTTCCTATGTTAACACCTATGGATTTTGAGTGAAAAATGGCCCGGAAGCTAAAGTGAAAAAAATTCGTATTTTAACCATTTATATGTGTAAGACTCTTAAACTTGAGCGTTTCCTTACAGATTCGTCGAAAAACATCGAAAGAAACAAAGGTTTTTCAAATAGTGATTCGGATGCCTCCACGAGGGTCTTTTCGTAAGGGTTGAGGTTGTGAAGTCTTTTCGACATGAGTAAATGTTTTTTTTCTTCCATATTTTAAGCTTAGGACAATCTTTTGTGGATATGGTATGATACTAAAACGAGAAAACAACTTGTCAGATCGAGTTAACGACCCTGTCCCAATGGGCAAAAAAGTTCCTATGTTAACACCTATGGATTTTGAGTGAAAAATGGCCCGGAAGCTAAAGTGAAAAAAATTCGTATTTTAACCATTTATATGTGTAAGACTCTTAAACTTGAGCGTTTCCTTACAGATTCGTCGAAAAACATCGAAAGAAACAAAGGTTTTTCAAATAGTGATTCGGATGCCTCCACGAGGGTCTTTTCGTAAGGGTTGAGGTTGTGAAGTCTTTTCGACATGAGTAAATGTTTTTTTTCTTCCATATTTTAAGCTTAGGACAATCTTTTGTGGATATGGTATGATACTAAAACGAGAAAACAACTTTTCAGATCGAGTTAACGACCCTGTCCCAATGGGCAAAAAAGTTCCTATGTTAACACCTATGGATTTTGATTGAAAAATGGCCCGGAAGCGAAATTGAAAATAATTCTTATTTTAACCATTTATATGTGTAAGACTCTTAAACTTGAGCGTTTCCTTACAGATTCGTCGAAAAAAATCGAAAGAAACAAAGGTTTTTCACATAGTCATTCGGGTGCCTCCACGAGGGTCTTTTCGTAAGGGTTGAGGTTGTGAAGTCTTTTCGACACGAGTAAATGTGTTTTTTCTTCCATATTTTAAGCTTAGGACAATCTTAAGTGGATATGGTATGATACTAAAACAAGAAAACAACTTTTCAGATCGAGTTAACGACCCTGTCCCAATGGGCAAAAAAGTTCCTATGTTAACACCTATGGATTTTGAGTGAAAAATGGCCCGGAAGCTAAAGTGAAAAAAATTCGTATTTTAACCATTTATATGTGTAAGACTCTTAAACTTGAGCGTTTCCTTACAGATTCGTCGAAAAACATCGAAAGAAACAAAGGTTTTTCAAATAGTGATTCGGATGCCTCCACGAGGGTCTTTTCGTAAGGGTTGAGGTTGTGAAGTCTTTTCGACACGAGTAAATGTTTTTTTTCTTCCATATTTTAAGCTTAGGACAATCTTTTGTGGATATGGTATGATACTAAAACGAGAAAACAACTTTTCAGATCGAGTTAACGACCCTGTCCCAATGGGCAAAAAAGTTCCTATGTTAACACCTATGGATTTTGAGTGAAAAATGGCCCGGAAGCGAAAGTGAAAAAAATTCGTATTTTAACCATTTATATGTGTAAGACTCTTAAACTTGAGCGTTTCCTTACAGATTCGTCGAAAAACATCGAAAGAAACAAAGGTCTTTCACATAGTCATTCGGGTGCCTCCACGAGGGTCTTTTCGTAAGGGTTGAGGTTGGGAAGTCTTTTCGACACGAGTAAATGTATTTTTTCTTCCATATTTTAACCTTAGGACAATCTTTAGTGGATATGGTATGATACTAGAATGAGAAAACAACTTTTCAGATCGAGTTAACGACCCTGTCACAATGGGCAAAAAAGTTCCTATGTTAACACCTTTGGATTTTGAGTGAAAATGGCCCGGAAGCGAAATTGAAAAAAATTCGTATTTTAACCATTTATATGTGTAAGACTCTTAAACTTGAGCGTTTCCTTACAGATTCGTCGAAAAACATCGAAAGAAACAAAGGTCTTTCACATAGTCATTCGGGTGCCTCCACGAGGGTCTTTTCGTAAGGGTTGAGGTTGGGAAGTCTTTTCGACACGAGTAAATGTATTTTTTCTTCCATATTTTAACCTTAGGACAATCTTTTGTGGATATGGTATGATACTAAAACGAGAAAACAACTTTTCAGATCGAGTTAACGACCCTGTCCCAATGGGCAAAAAAGTTCCTATGTTAACACCTATGGATTTTGAGTGAAAAATGGCCCGGAAGCTAAAGTGAAAAAAATTCGTATTTTAACCATTTATATGTGTAAGACTCTTAAACTTGAGCGTTTCCTTACAGATTCGTCGAAAAACATCGATAGAAACAAAGGTTTTTCAAATAGTGATTCGGATGCCTCCACGAGGGTCTTTTCGTAAGGGTTGAGGTTGTGAAGTCTTTTCGACACGAGTAAATGTTTTTTTTCTTCCATATTTTAAGCTTAGGACAATCTTTTGTGGATATGGTATGATACTAAAACGAGAAAACAACTTTTCAGATCGAGTTAACGACCCTGTCCCAATGGGCAAAAAAGTTCCTATGTTAACACCTATGGATTTTGAGTGAAAAATGGCCCGGAAGCGAAAGTGAAAAAAATTCGTATTTTAACCATTTATATGTGTAAGACTCTTAAACTTGAGCGTTTCCTTACAGATTCGTCGAAAAACATCGAAAGAAACAAAGGTTTTTCAAATAGTGATTCGGATGCCTCCACGAGGGTCTTTTCGTAAGGGTTGAGGTTGTGAAGTCTTTTCGACACGAGTAAATGTTTTTTTTCTTCCATATTTTAAGCTTAGGACAATCTTTTGTGGATATGGTATGATACTAAAACGAGAAAACAACTTGTCAGATCGAGTTAACGACCCTGTCCCAATGGGCAAAAAAGTTCCTATGTTAACACCTATGGATTTTGAGTGAAAAATGGCCCGGAAGCTAAAGTGAAAAAAATTCGTATTTTAACCATTTATATGTGTAAGACTCTTAAACTTGAGCGTTTCCTTACAGATTCGTCGAAAAACATCGAAAGAAACAAAGGTTTTTCAAATAGTGATTCGGATGCCTCCACGAGGGTCTTTTCGTAAGGGTTGAGGTTGTGAAGTCTTTTCGACATGAGTAAATGTTTTTTTTCTTCCATATTTTAAGCTTAGGACAATCTTTTGTGGATATGGTATGATACTAAAACGAGAAAACAACTTTTCAGATCGAGTTAACGACCCTGTCCCAATGGGCAAAAAAGTTCCTATGTTAACACCTATGGATTTTGATTGAAAAATGGCCCGGAAGCGAAATTGAAAAAAATTCTTATTTTAACCATTTATATGTGTAAGACTCTTAAACTTGAGCGTTTCCTTACAGATTCGTCGAAAAAAATCGAAAGAAACAAAGGTTTTTCACATAGTCATTCGGGTGCCTCCACGAGGGTCTTTTCGTAAGGGTTGAGGTTGTGAAGTCTTTTCGACACGAGTAAATGTGTTTTTTCTTCCATATTTTAAGCTTAGGACAATCTTAAGTGGATATGGTATGATACTAAAACAAGAAAACAACTTTTCAGATCGAGTTAACGACCCTGTCCCAATGGGCAAAAAAGTTCCTATGTTAACACCTATGGATTTTGAGTGAAAAATGGCCCGGAAGCTAAAGTGAAAAAAAATTCGTATTTTAACCATTTATATGTGTAAGACTCTTAAACTTGAGCGTTTCCTTACAGATTCGTCGAAAAACATCGAAAGAAACAAAGGTTTTTCAAATAGTGATTCGGATGCCTCCACGAGGGTCTTTTCGTAAGGGTTGAGGTTGTGAAGTCTTTTCGACACGAGTAAATGTTTTTTTTCTTCCATATTTTAAGCTTAGGACAATCTTTTGTGGATATGGTATGATACTAAAACGAGAAAACAACTTTTCAGATCGAGTTAACGACCCTGTCCCAATGGGCAAAAAAGTTCCTATGTTAACACCTATGGATTTTGATTGAAAAATGGCCCGGAAGCGAAATTGAAAAAAATTCTTATTTTAACCATTTATATGTGTAAGACTCTTAAACTTGAGCGTTTCCTTACAGATTCGTCGAAAAAAATCGAAAGAAACAAAGGTTTTTCACATAGTCATTCGGGTGCCTCCACGAGGGTCTTTTCGTAAGGGTTGAGGTTGTGAAGTCTTTTCGACACGAGTAAATGTGTTTTTTCTTCCATATTTTAAGCTTAGGACAATCTTAAGTGGATATGGTATGATACTAAAACAAGAAAACAACTTTTCAGATCGAGTTAACGACCCTGTCCCAATGGGCAAAAAAGTTCCTATGTTAACACCTATGGATTTTGAGTGAAAAATGGCCCGGAAGCGAAAGTGAAAAAAATTCGTATTTTAACCATTTATATGTGTAAGACTCTTAAACTTGAGCGTTTCCTTACAGATTCGTCGAAAAACATCGAAAGAAACAAAGGTCTTTCACATAGTCATTCGGGTGCCTCCACGAGGGTCTTTTCGTAAGGGTTGAGGTTGGGAAGTCTTTTCGACACGAGTAAATGTATTTTTTCTTCCATATTTTAACCTTAGGACAATCTTTTGTGGATATGGTATGATACTAAAACGAGAAAACAACTTTTCAGATCGAGTTAACGATCCTGTCACAATGGGCAAAAAAGTTCCTATGTTAACACCTATGGATTTTGAGTGAAAAATGGCCCGGAAGCTAAAGTGAAAAAAATTCGTATTTTAACCATTTATATGTGTAAGACTCTTAAACTTGAGCGTTTCCTTACAGATTCGTCGAAAAACATCGATAGAAACAAAGGTTTTTCAAATAGTGATTCGGATGCCTCCACGAGGGTCTTTTCGTAAGGGTTGAGGTTGTGAAGTCTTTTCGACACGAGTAAATGTTTTTTTTCTTCCATATTTTAAGCTTAGGACAATCTTTTGTGGATATGGTATGATACTAAAACGAGAAAACAACTTTTCAGATCGAGTTAACGACCCTGTCCCAATGGGCAAAAAAGTTCCTATGTTAACACCTATGGATTTTGAGTGAAAAATGGCCCGGAAGCGAAAGTGAAAAAAATTCGTATTTTAACCATTTATATGTGTAAGACTCTTAAACTTGAGCGTTTCCTTACAGATTCGTCGAAAAACATCGAAAGAAACAAAGGTTTTTCAAATAGTGATTCGGATGCCTCCACGAGGGTCTTTTCGTAAGGGTTGAGGTTGTGAAGTCTTTTCGACACGAGTAAATGTTTTTTTTCTTCCATATTTTAAGCTTAGGACAATCTTTTGTGGATATGGTATGATACTAAAACGAGAAAACAACTTGTCAGATCGAGTTAACGACCCTGTCCCAATGGGCAAAAAAGTTCCTATGTTACCACCTATGGATTTTGAGTGAAAAATGGCCCGGAAGCTAAAGTGAAAAAAAATTCGTATTTTAACCATTTATATGTGTAAGACTCTTAAACTTGAGCGTTTCCTTACAGATTCGTCGAAAAACATCGAAAGAAACAAAGGTTTTTCAAATAGTGATTCGGATGCCTCCACGAGGGTCTTTTCGTAAGGGTTGAGGTTGTGAAGTCTTTTCGACACGAGTAAATGTTTTTTTTCTTCCATATTTTAAGCTTAGGACAATCTTTTGTGGATATGGTATGATACTAAAACGAGAAAACAACTTTTCAGATCGAGTTAACGACCCTGTCCCAATGGGCAAAAAAGTTCCTATGTTAACACCTATGGATTTTGATTGAAAAATGGCCCGGAAGCGAAATTGAAAAAAATTCTTATTTTAACCATTTATATGTGTAAGACTCTTAAACTTGAGCGTTTCCTTACAGATTCGTCGAAAAAAATCGAAAGAAACAAAGGTTTTTCACATAGTCATTCGGGTGCCTCCACGAGGGTCTTTTCGTAAGGGTTGAGGTTGTGAAGTATTTTCGACACGAGTAAATGTGTTTTTTCTTCCATATTTTAAGCTTAGGACAATCTTAAGTGGATATGGTATGATACTAAAACAAGAAAACAACTTTTCAGATCGAGTTAACGACCCTGTCCCAATGGGCAAAAAAGTTCCTATGTTAACACCTATGGATTTTGAGTGAAAAATGGCCCGGAAGCGAAAGTGAAAAAAATTCGTATTTTAACCATTTATATGTGTAAGACTCTTAAACTTGAGCGTTTCCTTACAGATTCGTCGAAAAACATCGAAAGAAACAAAGGTTTTTCAAATAGTGATTCGGATGCCTCCACGAGGGTCTTTTCGTAAGGGTTGAGGTTGTGAAGTCTTTTCGACACGAGTAAATGTTTTTTTTCTTCCATATTTTAAGCTTAGGACAATCTTTTGTGGATATGGTATGATACTAAAACGAGAAAACAACTTTTCAGATCGAGTTAACGACCCTGTCCCAATGGGCAAAAAAGTTCCTATGTTAACACCTATGGATTTTGAGTGAAAAATGGCCCGGAAGCGAAAGTGAAAAAAATTCGTATTTTAACCATTTATATGTGTAAGACTCTTAAACTTGAGCGTTTCCTTACAGATTCGTCGAAAAACATCGAAAGAAACAAAGGTTTTTCAAATAGTGATTCGGATGCCTCCACGAGGGTCTTTTCGTAAGGGTTGAGGTTGTGAAGTCTTTTCGACACGAGTAAATGTTTTTTTTCTTCCATATTTTAAGGTTAGGACAATCTTAAGTGGATATGGTATGATACTAAAACAAGAAAACAACTTTTCAGATCGAGTTAACGACCCTGTCCCAATGGGCAAAAAAGTTCCTATGTTAACACCTATGGATTTTGAGTGAAAAATGGCCCGGAAGCGAAAGTGAAAAAAATTCGTATTTTAACCATTTATATGTGTAAGACTCTTAAACTTGAGCGTTTCTATACAGATTCGTCGAAAAACATCGAAAGAAACAAAGGTCTTTCACATAGTCATTCGGGTGCCTCCACGAGGGTCTTTTCGTAAGGGTTGAGGTTGGGAAGTCTTTTCGACACGAGTAAATGTATTTTTTCTTCCATATTTTAACCTTAGGACAATCTTTTGTGGATATGGTATGATACTAAAACGAGAAAACAACTTTTCAGATCGAGTTAACGATCCTGTCACAATGGGCAAAAAAGTTCCTATGTTAACACCTATGGATTTTGAGTGAAAAATGGCCCGGAAGCTAAAGTGAAAAAAATTCGTATTTTAACCATTTATATGTGTAAGACTCTTAAACTTGAGCGTTTCCTTACAGATTCGTCGAAAAACATCGATAGAAACAAAGGTTTTTCAAATAGTGATTCGGATGCCTCCACGAGGGTCTTTTCGTAAGGGTTGAGGTTGTGAAGTCTTTTCGACACGAGTAAATGTTTTTTTTCTTCCATATTTTAAGCTTAGGACAATCTTTTGTGGATATGGTATGATACTAAAACGAGAAAACAACTTTTCAGATCGAGTTAACGACCCTGTCCCAATGGGCAAAAAAGTTCCTATGTTAACACCTATGGATTTTGAGTGAAAAATGGCCCGGAAGCGAAAGTGAAAAAAATTCGTATTTTAACCATTTATATGTGTAAGACTCTTAAACTTGAGCGTTTCCTTACAGATTCGTCGAAAAACATCGAAAGAAACAAAGGTTTTTCAAATAGTGATTCGGATGCCTCCACGAGGGTCTTTTCGTAAGGGTTGAGGTTGTGAAGTCTTTTCGACACGAGTAAATGTTTTTTTTCTTCCATATTTTAAGCTTAGGACAATCTTTTGTGGATATGGTATGATACTAAAACGAGAAAACAACTTTTCAGATCGAGTTAACGACCCTGTCCCAATGGGCAAAAAAGTTCCTATGTTAACACCTATGGATTTTGAGTGAAAAATGGCCCGGAAGCTAAAGTGAAAAAAATTCGTATTTTAACCATTTATATGTGTAAGACTCTTAAACTTGAGCGTTTCCTTACAGATTCGTCGAAAAACATCGATAGAAACAAAGGTTTTTCAAATAGTGATTCGGATGCCTCCACGAGGGTCTTTTCGTAAGGGTTGAGGTTGTGAAGTCTTTTCGACACGAGTAAATGTATTTTTTCTTCCATATTTTAAGCTTAGGACAATCTTTTGTGGATATGGTATGATACTAAAACGAGAAAACAACTTTTCATATCGAGTTAACGACCCTGTCCCAATGGGCAAAAAAGTTCCTATGTTAACACCTATGGATTTTGAGTGAAAAATGGCCCGGAAGCTAAAGTGAAAAAAATTCGTATTTTAACCATTTATATGTGTAAGACTCTTAAACTTGAGCGTTTCCTTACAGATTCGTCGAAAAACATCGATAGAAACAAAGGTTTTTCAAATAGTGATTCGGATGCCTCCACGAGGGTCTTTTCGTAAGGGTTGAGGTTGTGAAGTCTTTTCGACACGAGTAAATGTTTTTTTTCTTCCATATTTTAAGCTTAGGACAATCTTTTGTGGATATGGTATGATACTAAAACGAGAAAACAACTTTTCAGATCGAGTTAACGACCCTGTCCCAATGGGCAAAAAAGTTCCTATGTTAATACCTATGGATTTTGATTGAAAAATGGCCCGGAAGCGAAATTGAAAAAAATTCGTATTTTAACCATTTATATGTGTAAGACTCTTAAACTTGAGCGTTTCCTTACAGATTCGTCGAAAAAAATCGAAAGAAACAAAGGTTTTTCACATAGTCATTCGGGTGCCTCCACGAGGGTCTTTTCGTAAGGGTTGAGGTTGTGAAGTCTTTTCGACACGAGTAAATGTGTTTTTTCTTCCATATTTTAAGCTTAGGACAATCTTAAGTGGATATGGTATGATACTAAAACAAGAAAACAACTTTTCAGATCGAGTTAACGACCCTGTCCCAATGGGCAAAAAAGTTCCTATGTTAACACCTATGGATTTTGAGTGAAAAATGGCCCGGAAGCGAAAGTGAAAAAAATTCATATTTTAACCATTTATATGTGTAAGACTCTTAAACTTGAGCGTTTCCTTACAGATTCGTCGAAAAACATCGAAAGAAACAAAGGTTTTTCAAATAGTGATTCGGGTGCCTCCACGAGGGTCTTTTCGTAAGGGTTGAGGTTGTGAAGTCTTTTCGACACGAGTAAATGTTTTTTTTCTTCCATATTTTAAGCTTAGGACAATCTTTAGTGGATATGGTATGATACTAAAACGAGAAAACAACTTTTCAGATCGAGTTAACGACCCTGTCCCAATGGGCAAAAAAGTTCCTATGTTAACACCTATGGATTTTGAGTGAAAAATGGCCCGGAAGCGAAAGTGAAAAAAATTCGTATTTTAACCATTTATATTTGTAAGACTCTTAAACTTGAGCGTTTCCTTACAGATTCGTCGAAAAACATCGAAAGAAACAAAGGTCTTTCACATAGTCATTCGGGTGCCTCCACGAGGGTCTTTTCGTAAGGGTTGAGGTTGGGAAGTCTTTTCGACACGAGTAAATGTATTTTTTCTTCCATATTTTAAGCTTAGGATAATCTTTTGTGGATATGGTATGATACTAAAACGAGAAAACAACTTTTCAGATCGAGTTAACGACCCTGTCCCAATGGGCAAAAAAGTTCCTATGTTAACACCTATGGATTTTGATTGAAAAATGGCCCGGAAGCGAAAGTGAAAAAAATTCGTATTTTAACCATTTATATGTGTAAGACTCTTAAACTTGAGCGTTTCCTTACAGATTCGTCGAAAAACATCGAAAGAAACAAAGGTTTTTCAAATAGTGATTCGGATGCCTCCACGAGGGTCTTTTCGTAAGGGTTGAGGTTGTGAAGTCTTTTCGACACGAGTAAATGTTTTTTTTCTTCCATATTTTAAGCTTAGGACAATCTTTTGTGGATATGGTATGATACTAAAACGAGAAAACAACTTTTCAGATCGAGTTAACGACCCTGTCACAATGGGCAAAAAAGTTCCTATGTTAACACCTTTGGATTTTGAGTGAAAATGGCCCGGAAGCGAAATTGAAAAAAATTCGTATTTTAACCATTTATATGTGTAAGACTCTTAAACTTGAGCGTTTCCTTACAGATTCGTCGAAAAACATCGATAGAAACAAAGGTTTTTCAAATAGTGATTCGGATGCCTCCACGAGGGTCTTTTCGTAAGGGTTGAGGTTGTGAAGTCTTTTCGACACGAGTAAATGTTTTTTTTCTTCCATATTTTAAGCTTAGGACAATCTTTTGTGGATATGGTATGATACTAAAACGAGAAAACAACTTTTCAGATCGAGTTAACGACCCTGTCCCAATGGGCAAAAAAGTTCCTATGTTAACACCTATGGATTTTGAGTGAAAAATGGCCCGGAAGCGAAAGTGAAAAAAATTCGTATTTTAACCATTTATATTTGTAAGACTCTTAAACTTGAGCGTTTCCTTACAGATTCGTCGAAAAACATCGAAAGAAACAAAGGTCTTTCACATAGTCATTCGAGTGCCTCCACGAGGGTCTTTTCGTAAGGGTTGAGGTTGGGAAGTCTTTTCGACACGAGTAAATGTATTTTTTCTTCCATATTTTAAGCTTAGGACAATCTTTTGTGGATATGGTATGATACTAAAACGAGAAAACAACTTTTCAGATCGAGTTAACGACCCTGTCCCAATGGGCAAAAAAGTTCCTATGTTAACACCTATGGATTTTGATTGAAAAATGGCCCGGAAGCGAAAGTGAAAAAAATTCGTATTTTAACCATTTATATGTGTAAGACTCTTAAACTTGAGCGTTTCCTTACAGATTCGTCGAAAAACATCGAAAGAAACAAAGGTTTTTCAAATAGTGATTCGGATGCCTCCACGAGGGTCTTTTCGTAAGGGTTGAGGTTGTGAAGTCTTTTCGACACGAGTAAATGTTTTTTTTCTTCCATATTTTAAGCTTAGGACAATCTTAAGTGGATATGGTATGATACTAAAACAAGAAAACAACTTTTCAGATCGAGTTAACGACCCTGTCCCAATGGGCAAAAAAGTTCCTATGTTAACACCTATGGATTTTGAGTGAAAAATGGCCCGGAAGCGAAAGTGAAAAAAATTCGTATTTTAACCATTTATATGTGTAAGACTCTTAAACTTGAGCGTTTCCTTACAGATTCGTCGAAAAACATCGAAAGAAACAAAGGTTTTTCAAATAGTGATTCGGATGCCTCCACGAGGGTCTTTTCGTAAGGGTTGAGGTTGTGAAGTCTTTTCGACACGAGTAAATGTTTTTTTTCTTCCATATTTTAAGCTTAGGACAATCTTTTGTGGATATGGTATGATACTAAAACGAGAAAACAACTTGTCAGATCGAGTTAACGACCCTGTCCCAATGGGCAAAAAAGTTCCTATGTTACCACCTATGGATTTTGAGTGAAAAATGGCCCGGAAGCTAAAGTGAAAAAAAATTCGTATTTTAACAATTTATATGTGTAAGACTCTTAAACTTGAGCGTTTCCTTACAGATTCGTCGAAAAACATCGAAAGAAACAAAGGTTTTTCAAATAGTGATTCGGATGCCTCCACGAGGGTCTTTTCGTAAGGGTTGAGGTTGTGAAGTCTTTTCGACACGAGTAAATGTTTTTTTTCTTCCATATTTTAAGCTTAGGACAATCTTTTGTGGATATGGTATGATACTAAAACGAGAAAACAACTTTTCAGATCGAGTTAACGACCCTGTCCCAATGGGCAAAAAAGTTCCTATGTTAACACCTATGGATTTTGATTGAAAAATGGCCCGGAAGCGAAATTGAAAAAAATTCTTATTTTAACCATTTATATGTGTAAGACTCTTAAACTTGAGCGTTTCCTTACAGATTCGTCGAAAAAAATCGAAAGAAACAAAGGTTTTTCACATAGTCATTCGGGTGCCTCCACGAGGGTCTTTTCGTAAGGGTTGAGGTTGTGAAGTCTTTTCGACACGAGTAAATGTGTTTTTTCTTCCATATTTTAAGCTTAGGACAATCTTAAGTGGATATGGTATGATACTAAAACAAGAAAACAACTTTTCAGATCGAGTTAACGACCCTGTCCCAATGGGCAAAAAAGTTCCTATGTTAACACCTATGGATTTTGAGTGAAAAATGGCCCGGAAGCGAAAGTGAAAAAAATTCATATTTTAACCATTTATATGTGTAAGACTCTTAAACTTGAGCGTTTCCTTACAGATTCGTCGAAAAACATCGAAAGAAACAAAGGTTTTTCAAATAGTGATTCGGGTGCCTCCACGAGGGTCTTTTCGTAAGGGTTGAGGTTGTGAAGTCTTTTCGACACGAGTAAATGTTTTTTTTCTTCCATATTTTAAGCTTAGGACAATCTTTAGTGGATATGGTATGATACTAAAACGAGAAAACAACTTTTCAGATCGAGTTAACGACCCTGTCCCAATGGGCAAAAAAGTTCCTATGTTAACACCTATGGATTTTGAGTGAAAAATGGCCCGGAAGCGAAAGTGAAAAAAATTCGTATTTTAACCATTTATATTTGTAAGACTCTTAAACTTGAGCGTTTCCTTACAGATTCGTCGAAAAACATCGAAAGAAACAAAGGTCTTTCACATAGTCATTCGGGTGCCTCCACGAGGGTCTTTTCGTAAGGGTTGAGGTTGGGAAGTCTTTTCGACACGAGTAAATGTATTTTTTCTTCCATATTTTAAGCTTAGGACAATCTTTTGTGGATATGGTATGATACTAAAACGAGAAAACAACTTTTCAGATCGAGTTAACGACCCTGTCCCAATGGGCAAAAAAGTTCCTATGTTAACACCTATGGATTTTGATTGAAAAATGGCCCGGAAGCGAAAGTGAAAAAAATTCGTATTTTAACCATTTATATGTGTAAGACTCTTAAACTTGAGCGTTTCCTTACAGATTCGTCGAAAAACATCGAAAGAAACAAAGGTTTTTCAAATAGTGATTCGGATGCCTCCACGAGGGTCTTTTCGTAAGGGTTGAGGTTGTGAAGTCTTTTCGACACGAGTAAATGTTTTTTTTTCTTCCATATTTTAAGCTTAGGACAATCTTTTGTGGATATGGTATGATACTAAAACGAGAAAACAACTTTTCAGATCGAGTTAACGACCCTGTCACAATGGGCAAAAAAGTTCCTATGTTAACACCTTTGGATTTTGAGTGAAAATGGCCCGGAAGCGAAATTGAAAAAAATTCGTATTTTAACCATTTATATGTGTAAGACTCTTAAACTTGAGCGTTTCCTTACAGATTCGTCGAAAAACATCGATAGAAACAAAGGTTTTTCAAATAGTGATTCGGATGCCTCCACGAGGGTCTTTTCGTAAGGGTTGAGGTTGTGAAGTCTTTTCGACACGAGTAAATGTTTTTTTTCTTCCATATTTTAAGCTTAGGACAATCTTTTGTGGATATGGTATGATACTAAAACGAGAAAACAACTTTTCAGATCGAGTTAACGACCCTGTCCCAATGGGCAAAAAAGTTCCTATGTTAACACCTATGGATTTTGAGTGAAAAATGGCCCGGAAGCGAAAGTGAAAAAAATTCGTATTTTAACCATTTATATTTGTAAGACTCTTAAACTTGAGCGTTTCCTTACAGATTCGTCGAAAAACATCGAAAGAAACAAAGGTCTTTCACATAGTCATTCGGGTGCCTCCACGAGGGTCTTTTCGTAAGGGTTGAGGTTGGGAAGTCTTTTCGACACGAGTAAATGTATTTTTTCTTCCATATTTTAAGCTTAGGACAATCTTTTGTGGATATGGTATGATACTAAAACGAGAAAACAACTTTTCAGATCGAGTTAACGACCCTGTCCCAATGGGCAAAAAAGTTCCTATGTTAACACCTATGGATTTTGATTGAAAAATGGCCCGGAAGCGAAAGTGAAAAAAATTCGTATTTTAACCATTTATATGTGTAAGACTCTTAAACTTGAGCGTTTCCTTACAGATTCGTCGAAAAACATCGAAAGAAACAAAGGTTTTTCAAATAGTGATTCGGATGTCTCCACGAGGGTCTTTTCGTAAGGGTTGAGGTTGTGAAGTCTTTTCGACACGAGTAAATGTTTTTTTTCTTCCATATTTTAAGCTTAGGACAATCTTAAGTGGATATGGTATGATACTAAAACAAGAAAACAACTTTTCAGATCGAGTTAACGACCCTGTCCCAATGGGCAAAAAAGTTCCTATGTTAACACCTATGGATTTTGAGTGAAAAATGGCCCGGAAGCGAAAGTGAAAAAAATTCGTATTTTAACCATTTATATGTGTAAGACTCTTAAACTTGAGCGTTTCCTTACAGATTCGTCGAAAAACATCGAAAGAAACAAAGGTTTTTCAAATAGTGATTCGGATGCCTCCACGAGGGTCTTTTCGTAAGGGTTGAGGTTGTGAAGTCTTTTCGACACGAGTAAATGTTTTTTTTCTTCCATATTTTAAGCTTAGGACAATCTTTTGTGGATATGGTATGATACTAAAACGAGAAAACAACTTGTCAGATCGAGTTAACGACCCTGTCCCAATGGGCAAAAAAGTTCCTATGTTACCACCTATGGATTTTGAGTGAAAAATGGCCCGGAAGCTAAAGTGAAAAAAAATTCGTATTTTAACCATTTATATGTGTAAGACTCTTAAACTTGAGCGTTTCCTTACAGATTCGTCGAAAAACATCGAAAGAAACAAAGGTCTTTCACATAGTCATTCGGGTGCCTCCACGAGGGTCTTTTCGTAAGGGTTGAGGTTGTGAAGTCTTTTCGACACGAGTAAATGTGTTTTTTCTTCCATATTTTAAGCTTAGGACAATCTTAAGTGGATATGGTATGATACTAAAACAAGAAAACAACTTTTCAGATCGAGTTAACGACCCTGTCCCAATGGGCAAAAAAGTTCCTATGTTAACACCTATGGATTTTGAGTGAAAAATGGCCCGGAAGCTAAAGTGAAAAAAATTCGTATTTTAACCATTTATATGTGTAAGACTCTTAAACTTGAGCGTTTCCTTACAGATTCGTCGAAAAACATCGATAGAAACAAAGGTTTTTCAAATAGTGATTCGGATGCCTCCACGAGGGTCTTTTCGTAAGGGTTGAGGTTGTGAAGTCTTTTCGACACGAGTAAATGTTTTTTTTCTTCCATATTTTAAGCTTAGGACAATCTTTTGTGGATATGGTATGATACTAAAACGAGAAAACAACTTTTCAGATCGAGTTAACGACCCTGTCCCAATGGGCAAAAAAGTTCCTATGTTAACACCTATGGATTTTGAGTGAAAAATGGCCCGGAAGCTAAAGTGAAAAAAATTCGTATTTTAACCATTTATATGTGTAAGACTCTTAAACTTGAGCGTTTCCTTACAGATTCGTCGAAAAACATCGATAGAAACAAAGGTTTTTCAAATAGTGATTCGGATGCCTCCACGAGGGTCTTTTCGTAAGGGTTGAGGTTGTGAAGTCTTTTCGACACGAGTAAATGTTTTTTTTCTTCCATATTTTAAGCTTAGGACAATCTTTTGTGGATATGGTATGATACTAAAACGAGAAAACAACTTTTCAGATCGAGTTAACGACCCTGTCCCAATGGGCAAAAAAGTTCCTATGTTAACACCTATGGATTTTGATTGAAAAATGGCCCGGAAGCGAAATTGAAAAAAATTCATATTTTAACCATTTATATGTGTAAGACTCTTAAACTTGAGCGTTTCCTTACAGATTCGTCGAAAAAAATCGAAAGAAACAAAGGTTTTTCACATAGTCATTCGGGTGCCTCCACGAGGGTCTTTTCGTAAGGGTTGAGGTTGTGAAGTCTTTTCGACACGAGTAAATGTGTTTTTTCTTCCATATTTTAAGCTTAGGACAATCTTAAGTGGATATGGTATGATACTAAAACAAGAAAACAACTTTTCAGATCGAGTTAACGACCCTGTCCCAATGGGCAAAAAAGTTCCTATGTTAACACCTATGGATTTTGAGTGAAAAATGGCCCGGAAGCGAAAGTGAAAAAAATTCGTATTTTAACAATTTATATGTGTAAGACTCTTAAACTTGAGCGTTTCCTTACAGATTCGTCGAAAAACATCGAAAGAAACAAAGGTCTTTCACATAGTCATTCGGGTGCCTCCACGAGGGTCTTTTCGTAAGGGTTGAGGTTGGGAAGTCTTTTCGACACGAGTAAATGTATTTTTTCTTCCATATTTTAACCTTAGGACAATCTTTTGTGGATATGGTATGATACTAAAACGAGAAAACAACTTTTCAGATCGAGTTAACGATCCTGTCACAATGGGCAAAAAAGTTCCTATGTTAACACCTATGGATTTTGAGTGAAAAATGGCCCGGAAGCTAAAGTGAAAAAAATTCGTATTTTAACCATTTATATGTGTAAGACTCTTAAACTTGAGCGTTTCCTTACAGATTCGTCGAAAAACATCGATAGAAACAAAGGTTTTTCAAATAGTGATTCGGATGCCTCCACGAGGGTCTTTTCGTAAGGGTTGAGGTTGTGAAGTCTTTTCGACACGAGTAAATGTGTTTTTTCTTCCATATTTTAAGCTTAGGACAATCTTAAGTGGATATGGTATGATACTAAAACAAGAAAACAACTTTTCAGATCGAGTTAACGACCCTGTCCCAATGGGCAAAAAAGTTCCTATGTTAACACCTATGGATTTTGAGTGAAAAATGGCCCGGAAGCGAAAGTGAAAAAAATTCGTATTTTAACAATTTATATGTGTAAGACTCTTAAACTTGAGCGTTTCCTTACAGATTCGTCGAAAAACATCGAAAGAAACAAAGGTCTTTCACATAGTCATTCGGGTGCCTCCACGAGGGTCTTTTCGTAAGGGTTGAGGTTGGGAAGTCTTTTCGACACGAGTAAATGTATTTTTTCTTCCATGTTTTAACCTTAGGACAATCTTTAGTGGATATGGTATGATACTAAAACGAGAAAACAACTTTTCAGATCGAGTTAACGATCCTGTCACAATGGGCAAAAAAGTTCCTATGTTAACACCTATGGATTTTGAGTGAAAAATGGCCCGGAAGCGAAAGTGAAAAAAATTCGTATTTTAACCATTTATATGTGTAAGACTCTTAAACTTGAGCGTTTCCTTACAGATTCGTCGAAAAACATCGAAAGAAACAAAGGTCTTTCACATAGAAATTCGGGTGCCTCCACGAGGGTCTTTTCGTAAGGGTTGAGGTTGGGAAGTCTTTTCGACACGAGTAAATGTATTTTTTCTTCCATATTTTAACCTTAGGACAATCTTTAGTGGATATGGTATGATACTAAAACGAGAAAACAACTTTTCAGATCGAGTTAACGACCCTGTCACAATGGGCAAAAAAGTTCCTATGTTAACACCTATGGATTTTGAGTGAAAAATGGCCCGGAAGCGAAAGTGAAAAAAATTCGTATTTTAACCATTTATATGTGTAAGACTCTTAAACTTGAGCGTTTCCTTACAGATTCGTCGAAAAACATCGAAAGAAACAAAGGTCTTTCACATAGTCATTCGGGTGCCTCCACGAGGGTCTTTTCGTAAGGGTTGAGGTTGGGAAGTCTTTTCGACACGAGTAAATGTATTTTTTCTTCCATATTTTAACCTTAGGACAATCTTTTGTGGATATGGTATGATACTAAAACGAGAAAACAACTTTTCAGATCGAGTTAACGATCCTGTCACAATGGGCAAAAAAGTTCCTATGTTAACACCTATGGATTTTGAGTGAAAAATGGCCCGGAAGCTAAAGTGAAAAAAATTCGTATTTTAACCATTTATATGTGTAAGACTCTTAAACTTGAGCGTTTCCTTACAGATTCGTCGAAAAACATCGATAGAAACAAAGGTTTTTCAAATAGTGATTCGGATGCCTCCACGAGGGTCTTTTCGTAAGGGTTGAGGTTGTGAAGTCTTTTCGACACGAGTAAATGTGTTTTTTCTTCCATATTTTAAGCTTAGGACAATCTTAAGTGGATATGGTATGATACTAAAACAAGAAAACAACTTTTCAGATCGAGTTAACGACCCTGTCCCAATGGGCAAAAAAGTTCCTATGTTAACACCTATGGATTTTGAGTGAAAAATGGCCCGGAAGCGAAAGTGAAAAAAATTCGTATTTTAACCATTTATATGTGTAAGACTCTTAAACTTGAGCGTTTCCTTACAAATTCGTCGAAAAACATCGAAAGAGACAAAGGTCTTTCACATAGTCATTCGGGTGCCTCCACGAGGGTCTTTTCGTAAGGGTTGAGGTTGGGAAGTCTTTTCGACACGAGTAAATGTATTTTTTCTTCCATATTTTAACCTTAGGACAATCTTTAGTGGATATGGTATGATACTAAAACGAGAAAACAACTTTTCAGATCGAGTTAACGATCCTGTCACAATGGGCAAAAAAGTTCCTATGTTAACACCTATGGATTTTGAGTGAAAAATGGCCCGGAAGCGAAAGTGAAAAAAATTCGTATTTTAACCATTTATATGTGTAAGACTCTTAAACTTGAGCGTTTCCTTACAGATTCGTCGAAAAACATCGAAAGAAACAAAGGTCTTTCACATAGAAATTCGGGTGCCTCCACGAGGGTCTTTTCGTAAGGGTTGAGGTTGGGAAGTCTTTTCGACACGAGTAAATGTATTTTTTCTTCCATATTTTAACCTTAGGACAATCTTTAGTGGATATGGTATGATACTAAAACGAGAAAACAACTTTTCAGATCGAGTTAACGACCCTGTCACAATGGGCAAAAAAGTTCCTATGTTAACACCTATGGATTTTGAGTGAAAAATGGCCCGGAAGCGAAAGTGAAAAAAATTCGTATTTTAACCATTTATATGTGTAAGACTCTTAAACTTGAGCGTTTCCTTACAGATTCGTCGAAAAACATCGAAAGAAACAAAGGTTTTTCAAATAGTGATTCGGATGCCTCCACGAGGGTCTTTTCGTAAGGGTTGAGGTTGTGAAGTCTTTTCGACACGAGTAAATGTTTTTTTTCTTCCATATTTTAAGCTTAGGACAATCTTTTGTGGATATGGTATGATACTAAAACGAGAAAACAACTTTTCAGATCGAGTTAACGATCCTGTCACAATGGGCAAAAAAGTTCCTATGTTAACACCTTTTGATTTTGAGTGAAAATGGCCCGGAAGCGAAATTGAAAAAAATTCGTATTTTAACCATTTATATGTGTAAGACTCTTAAACTTGAGCGTTTCCTTACAGATTCGTCGAAAAACATCGATAGAAACAAAGGTTTTTCAAATAGTGATTCGGATGCCTCCACGAGGGTCTTTTCGTAAGGGTTGAGGTTGTGAAGTCTTTTCGACACGAGTAAATGTTTTTTTTCTTCCATATTTTAAGCTTAGGACAATCTTTTGTGGATATGGTATGATACTAAAACGAGAAAACAACTTTTCAGATCGAGTTAACGACCCTGTCCCAATGGGCAAAAAAGTTCCTATGTTAACACCTATGGATTTTGAGTGAAAAATGGCCCGGAAGCGAAAGTGAAAAAAATTCGTATTTTAACCATTTATATTTGTAAGACTCTTAAACTTGAGCGTTTCCTTACAGATTCGTCGAAAAACATCGAAAGAAACAAAGGTCTTTCACATAGTCATTCGGGTGCCTCCACGAGGGTCTTTTCGTAAGGGTTGAGGTTGGGAAGTCTTTTCGACACGAGTAAATGTATTTTTTCTTCCATATTTTAACCTTAGGACAATCTTTTGTGGATATGGTATGATACTAAAACGAGAAAACAACTTTTCAGATCGAGTTAACGATCCTGTCACAATGGGCAAAAAAGTTCCTATGTTAACACCTATGGATTTTGAGTGAAAAATGGCCCGGAAGCTAAAGTGAAAAAAATTCGTATTTTAACCATTAATATGTGTAAGACTCTTAAACTTGAGCGTTTCCTTACAGATTCGTCGAAAAACATCGATAGAAACAAAGGTTTTTCAAATAGTGATTCGGATGCCTCCACGAGGGTCTTTTCGTAAGGGTTGAGGTTGTGAAGTCTTTTCGACACGAGTAAATGTTTTTTTTCTTCCATATTTTAAGCTTAGGACAATCTTTTGTGGATATGGTATGATACTAAAACGAGAAAACAACTTTTCAGATCTAGTTAACGACCCTGTCCCAATGGGCAAAAAAGTTCCTATGTTAACACCTATGGATTTTGAGTGAAAAATGGCCCGGAAGCTAAAGTGAAAAAAATTCGTATTTTAACCATTTATATGTGTAAGACTCTTAAACTTGAGCGTTTCCTTACAGATTCGTCGAAAAACATCGATAGAAACAAAGGTTTTTCAAATAGTGATTCGGATGCCTCCACGAGGGTCTTTTCGTAAGGGTTGAGGTTGTGAAGTCTTTTCGACACGAGTAAATGTTTTTTTTCTTCCATATTTTAAGCTTAGGACAATCTTTTGTGGATATGGTATGATACTAAAACGAGAAAACAACTTTTCAGATCGAGTTAACGACCCTGTCCCAATGGGCAAAAAAGTTCCTATGTTAACACATATGGATTTTGATTGAAAAATGGCCCGGAAGCGAAATTGAAAAAAATTCATATTTTAACCATTTATATGTGTAAGACTCTTAAACTTGAGCGTTTCCTTACAGATTCGTCGAAAAAAATCGAAAGAAACAAAGGTTTTTCACATAGTCATTCGGGTGCCTCCACGAGGGTCTTTTCGTAAGGGTTGAGGTTGTGAAGTCTTTTCGACACGAGTAAATGTGTTTTTTCTTCCATATTTTAAGCTTAGGACAATCTTAAGTGGATATGGTATGATACTAAAACAAGAAAACAACTTTTCAGATCGAGTTAACGACCCTGTCCCAATGGGCAAAAAAGTTCCTATGTTAACACCTATGGATTTTGAGTGAAAAATGGCCCGGAAGCGAAAGTGAAAAAAATTCGTATTTTAACAATTTATATGTGTAAGACTCTTAAACTTGAGCGTTTCCTTACAGATTCGTCGAAAAACATCGAAAGAAACAAAGGTCTTTCACATAGTCATTCGGGTGCCTCCACGAGGGTCTTTTCGTAAGGGTTGAGGTTGGGAAGTCTTTTCGACACGAGTAAATGTATTTTTTCTTCCATATTTTAACCTTAGGACAATCTTTAGTGGATATGGTATGATACTAAAACGAGAAAACAACTTTTCAGATCGAGTTAACGATCCTGTCACAATGGGCAAAAAAGTTCCTATGTTAACACCTATGGATTTTGAGTGAAAAATGGCCCGGAAGCGAAAGTGAAAAAAATTCGTATTTTAACCATTTATATGTGTAAGACTCTTAAACTTGAGCGTTTCCTTACAGATTCGTCGAAAAACATCGAAAGAAACAAAGGTCTTTCACATAGAAATTCGGGTGCCTCCACGAGGGTCTTTTCGTAAGGGTTGAGGTTGGGAAGTATTTTCGACACAAGTAAATGTATTTTTTCTTCCATATTTTAACCTTAGGACAATCTTTAGTGGATATGGTATGATACTAAAACGAGAAAACAACTTTTCAGATCGAGTTAACGACCCTGTCACAATGGGCAAAAAAGTTCCTATGTTAACACCTATGGATTTTGAGTGAAAAATGGCCCGGAAGCGAAAGTGAAAAAAATTCGTATTTTAACCATTTATATGTGTAAGACTCTTAAACTTGAGCGTTTCCTTACAGATTCGTCGAAAAACATCGAAAGAAACAAAGGTCTTTCACATAGTCATTCGGGTGCCTCCACGAGGGTCTTTTCGTAAGGGTTGAGGTTGGGAAGTCTTTTCGACACGAGTAAATGTATTTTTTCTTCCATATTTTAACCTTAGGACAATCTTTTGTGGATATGGTATGATACTAAAACGAGAAAACAACTTTTCAGATCGAGTTAACGATCCTGTCACAATGGGCAAAAAAGTTCCTATGTTAACACCTATGGATTTTGAGTGAAAAATGGCCCGGAAGCTAAAGTGAAAAAAATTCGTATTTTAACCATTTATATGTGTAAGACTCTTAAACTTGAGCGTTTCCTTACAGATTCGTCGAAAAACATCGATAGAAACAAAGGTTTTTCAAATAGTGATTCGGATGCCTCCACGAGGGTCTTTTCGTAAGGGTTGAGGTTGTGAAGTCTTTTCGACACGAGTAAATGTTTTTTTTCTTCCATATTTTAAGCTTAGGACAATCTTTTGTGGATATGGTATGATACTAAAACGAGAAAACAACTTTTCAGATCGAGTTAACGACCCTGTCCCAATGGGCAAAAAAGTTCCTATGTTAACACCTATGGATTTTGAGTGAAAAATGGCCCGGAAGCGAAAGTGAAAAAAATTCGTATTTTAACCATTTATATGTGTAAGACTCTTAAACTTGAGCGTTTCCTTACAGATTCGTCGAAAAACATCGAAAGAAACAAAGGTTTTTCAAATAGTGATTCGGATGCCTCCACGAGGGTCTTTTCGTAAGGGTTGAGGTTGTGAAGTCTTTTCGACACGAGTAAATGTTTTTTTTCTTCCATGTTTTAAGCTTAGGACAATCTTTTGTGGATATGGTATGATACTAAAACGAGAAAACAACTTTTCAGATCGAGTTAACGACCCTGTCCCAATGGGCAAAAAAGTTCCTATGTTAACACCTATGGATTTTGAGTGAAAAATGGCCCGGAAGCTAAAGTGAAAAAAATTCGTATTTTAACCATTTATATGTGTAAGACTCTTAAACTTGAGCGTTTCCTTACAGATTCGTCGAAAAACATCGATAGAAACAAAGGTTTTTCAAATAGTGATTCGGATGCCTCCACGAGGGTCTTTTCGTAAGGGTTGAGGTTGTGAAGTCTTTTCGACACGAGTAAATGTTTTTTTTCTTCCATATTTTAAGCTTAGGACAATCTTTTGTGGATATGGTATGATACTAAAACGAGAAAACAACTTTTCAGATCGAGTTAACGACCCTGTCCCAATGGGCAAAAAAGTTCCTATGTTAACACCTATGGATTTTGAGTGAAAAATGGCCCGGAAGCTAAAGTGAAAAAAATTCGTATTTTAACCATTTATATGTGTAAGACTCTTAAACTTGAGCGTTTCCTTACAGATTCGTCGAAAAACATCGATAGAAACAAAGGTTTTTCAAATAGTGATTCGGATGCCTCCACGAGGGTCTTTTCGTAAGGGTTGAGGTTGTGAAGTCTTTTCGACACGAGTAAATGTTTTTTTTCTTCCATATTTTAAGCTTAGGACAATCTTTTGTGGATATGGTATGATACTAAAACGAGAAAACAACTTTTCAGATCGAGTTAACGACCCTGTCCCAATGGGCAAAAAAGTTCCTATGTTAATACCTATGGATTTTGATTGAAAAATGGCCCGGAAGCGAAATTGAAAAAAATTCGTATTTTAACCATTTATATGTGTAAGACTCTTAAACTTGAGCGTTTCCTTACAGATTCGTCGAAAAAAATCGAAAGAAACAAAGGTTTTTCACATAGTCATTCGGGTGCCTCCACGAGGGTCTTTTCGTAAGGGTTGAGGTTGTGAAGTCTTTTCGACACGAGTAAATGTGTTTTTTCTTCCATATTTTAAGCTTAGGACAATCTTAAGTGGATATGGTATGATACTAAAACAAGAAAACAACTTTTCAGATCGAGTTAACGACCCTGTCCCAATGGGCAAAAAAGTTCCTATGTTAACACCTATGGATTTTGAGTGAAAAATGGCCCGGAAGCGAAAGTGAAAAAAATTCATATTTTAACCATTTATATGTGTAAGACTCTTAAACTTGAGCGTTTCCTTACAGATTCGTCGAAAAACATCGAAAGAAACAAAGGTCTTTCACATAGTCATTCGGGTGCCTCCACGAGGGTCTTTTCGTAAGGGTTGAGGTTGGGAAGTCTTTTCGACACGAGTAAATGTATTTTTTCTTCCATATTTTAACCTTAGGACAATCTTTAGTGGATATGGTATGATACTAAAACGAGAAAACAACTTTTCAGATCGAGTTAACGATCCTGTCACAATGGGCAAAAAAGTTCCTATGTTAACACCTATGGATTTTGAGTGAAAAATGGCCCGGAAGCGAAAGTGAAAAAAATTCGTATTTTAACCATTTATATGTGTAAGACTCTTAAACTTGAGCGTTTCCTTACAGATTCGTCGAAAAACATCGAAAGAAACAAAGGTTTTTCAAATAGTGATTCGGATGCCTCCACGAGGGTCTTTTCGTAAGGGTTGAGGTTGTGAAGTCTTTTCGACACGAGTAAATGTTTTTTTTCTTCCATATTTTAAGCTTAGGACAATCTTTTGTGGATATGGTATGATACTAAAACGAGAAAACAACTTTTCAGATCGAGTTAACGACCCTGTCCCAATGGGCAAAAAAGTTCCTATGTTAACACCTATGGATTTTGAGTGAAAAATGGCCCGGAAGCTAAAGTGAAAAAAATTCGTATTTTAACCATTTATATGTGTAAGACTCTTAAACTTGAGCGTTTCCTTACAGATTCGTCGAAAAACATCGATAGAAACAAAGGTTTTTCAAATAGTGATTCGGATGCCTCCACGAGGGTCTTTTCGTAAGGGTTGAGGTTGTGAAGTCTTTTCGACACGAGTAAATGTTTTTTTTCTTCCATATTTTAAGCTTAGGACAATCTTTTGTGGATATGGTATGATACTAAAACGAGAAAACAACTTTTCAGATCGAGTTAACGACCCTGTCCCAATGGGCAAAAAAGTTCCTATGTTAACACCTATGGATTTTGAGTGAAAAATGGCCCGGAAGCTAAAGTGAAAAAAATTCGTATTTTAACCATTTATATGTGTAAGACTCTTAAACTTGAGCGTTTCCTTACAGATTCGTCGAAAAACATCGATAGAAACAAAGGTTTTTCAAATAGTGATTCGGATGCCTCCACGAGGGTCTTTTCGTAAGGGTTGAGGTTGTGAAGTCTTTTCGACACGAGTAAATGTTTTTTTTCTTCCATATTTTAAGCTTAGGACAATCTTTTGTGGATATGGTATGATACTAAAACGAGAAAACAACTTTTCAGATCGAGTTAACGACCCTGTCCCAATGGGCAAAAAAGTTCCTATGTTAATACCTATGGATTTTGATTGAAAAATGGCCCGGAAGCGAAATTGAAAAAAATTCGTATTTTAACCATTTATATGTGTAAGACTCTTAAACTTGAGCGTTTCCTTACAGATTCGTCGAAAAAAATCGAAAGAAACAAAGGTTTTTCACATAGTCATTCGGGTGCCTCCACGAGGGTCTTTTCGTAAGGGTTGAGGTTGTGAAGTCTTTTCGACACGAGTAAATGTGTTTTTTCTTCCATATTTTAAGCTTAGGACAATCTTAAGTGGATATGGTATGATACTAAAACAAGAAAACAACTTTTCAGATCGAGTTAACGACCCTGTCCCAATGGGCAAAAAAGTTCCTATGTTAACACCTATGGATTTTGAGTGAAAAATGGCCCGGAAGCGAAAGTGAAAAAAATTCATATTTTAACCATTTATATGTGTAAGACTCTTAAACTTGAGCGTTTCCTTACAGATTCGTCGAAAAACATCGAAAGAAACAAAGGTCTTTCACATAGTCATTCGGGTGCCTCCACGAGGGTCTTTTCGTAAGGGTTGAGGTTGGGAAGTCTTTTCGACACGAGTAAATGTATTTTTTCTTCCATATTTTAACCTTAGGACAATCTTTAGTGGATATGGTATGATACTAAAACGAGAAAACAACTTTTCAGATCGAGTTAACGATCCTGTCACAATGGGCAAAAAAGTTCCTATGTTAACACCTATGGATTTTGAGTGAAAAATGGCCCGGAAGCGAAAGTGAAAAAAATTCGTATTTTAACCATTTATATGTGTAAGACTCTTAAACTTGAGCGTTTCCTTACAGATTCGTCGAAAAACATCGAAAGAAACAAAGGTTTTTCAAATAGTGATTCGGATGCCTCCACGAGGGTCTTTTCGTAAGGGTTGAGGTTGTGAAGTCTTTTCGTCACGAGTAAATGTTTTTTTCTTCCATATTTTAAGCTTAGGACAATCTTAAGTGGATATGGTATGATACTAAAACAAGAAAACAACTTTTCAGATCGAGTTAACGACCCTGTCCCAATGGGCAAAAAAGTTCCTATGTTAACACCTATGGATTTTGAGTGAAAAATGGCCCGGAAGCGAAAGTGAAAAAAATTCGTATTTTAACCATTTATATGTGTAAGACTCTTAAACTTGAGCGTTTCCTTACAGATTCGTCGAAAAACATCGAAAGAAACAAAGGTTTTTCAAATAGTGATTCGGATGCCTCCACGAGGGTCTTTTCGTAAGGGTTGAGGTTGTGAAGTCTTTTCGACACGAGTAAATGTTTTTTTTCTTCCATATTTTAAGCTTAGGACAATCTTTTGTGGATATGGTATGATACTAAAACGAGAAAACAACTTTTCAGATCGAGTTAACGATCCTGTCACAATGGGCAAAAAAGTTCCTATGTTAACACCTTTGGATTTTGAGTGAAAATGGCCCGGAAGCGAAATTGAAAAAAATTCGTATTTTAACCATTTATATGTGTAAGACTCTTAAACTTGAGCGTTTCCTTACAGATTCGTCGAAAAACATCGATAGAAACAAAGGTTTTTCAAATAGTGATTCGGATGCCTCCACGAGGGTCTTTTCGTAAGGGTTGAGGTTGTGAAGTCTTTTCGACACGAGTAAATGTTTTTTTTCTTCCATATTTTAAGCTTAGGACAATCTTTTGTGGATATGGTATGATACTAAAACGAGAAAACAACTTTTCAGATCGAGTTAACGATCCTGTCACAATGGGCAAAAAAGTTCCTATGTTAACACCTATGGATTTTGAGTGAAAAATGGCCCGGAAGCTAAAGTGAAAAAAATTCGTATTTTAACCATTTATATGTGTAAGACTCTTAAACTTGAGCGTTTCCTTACAGATTCGTCGAAAAACATCGATAGAAACAAAGGTTTTTCAAATAGTGATTCGGATGCCTCCACGAGGGTCTTTTCGTAAGGGTTGAGGTTGTGAAGTCTTTTCGACACGAGTAAATGTGTTTTTTCTTCCATATTTTAAGCTTAGGACAATCTTAAGTGGATATGGTATGATACTAAAACAAGAAAACAACTTTTCAGATCGAGTTAACGACCCTGTCCCAATGGGCAAAAAAGTTCCTATGTTAACACCTATGGATTTTGAGTGAAAAATGGCCCGGAAGCGAAAGTGAAAAAAATTCGTATTTTAACAATTTATATGTGTAAGACTCTTAAACTTGAGCGTTTCCTTACAGATTCGTCGAAAAACATCGAAAGAAACAAAGGTCTTTCACATAGTCATTCGGGTGCCTCCACGAGGGTCTTTTCGTAAGGGTTGAGGTTGGGAAGTCTTTTCGACACGAGTAAATGTATTTTTTCTTCCATATTTTAACCTTAGGACAATCTTTTGTGGATATGGTATGATACTAAAACGAGAAAACAACTTTTCAGATCGAGTTAACGATCCTGTCACAATGGGCAAAAAAGTTCCTATGTTAACACCTATGGATTTTGAGTGAAAAATGGCCCGGAAGCGAAAGTGAAAAAAATTCGTATTTTAACCATTTATATGTGTAAGACTCTTAAACTTGAGCGTTTCCTTACAGATTCGTCGAAAAACATCGAAAGAAACAAAGGTCTTTCACATAGAAATTCGGGTGCCTCCACGAGGGTCTTTTCGTAAGGGTTGAGGTTGGGAAGTCTTTTCGACACGAGTAAATGTATTTTTTCTTCCATATTTTAACCTTATGACAATCTTTAGTGGATATGGTATGATACTAAAACGAGAAAACAACTTTTCAGATCGAGTTAACGACCCTGTCACAATGGGCAAAAAAGTTCCTATGTTAACACCTATGGATTTTGAGTGAAAAATGGCCCGGAAGCGAAAGTGAAAAAAATTCGTATTTTAACCATTTATATTTGTAAGACTCTTAAACTTGAGCGTTTCCTTACAGATTCGTCGAAAAACATCGAAAGAAACAAAGGTCTTTCACATAGTCATTCGGGTGCCTCCACGAGGGTCTTTTCGTAAGGGTTGAGGTTGGGAAGTCTTTTCGACACGAGTAAATGTATTTTTTCTTCCATATTTTAACCTTAGGACAATCTTTTGTGGATATGGTATGATACTAAAACGAGAAAACAACTTTTCAGATCGAGTTAACGATCCTGTCACAATGGGCAAAAAAGTTCCTATGTTAACACCTATGGATTTTGAGTGAAAAATGGCCCGGAAGCGAAAGTGAAAAAAATTCATATTTTAACCATTTATATGTGTAAGATTCTTAAACTTGAGCGTTTCCTTACAGATTCGTCGAAAAACATCGATAGAAACAAAGGTTTTTCAAATAGTGATTCGGATGCCTCCACGAGGGTCTTTTCGTAAGGGTTGAGGTTGTGAAGTCTTTTCGACACGAGTAAATGTTTTTTTTCTTCCATATTTTAAGCTTAGGACAATCTTTTGTGGATATGGTATGATACTAAAACGAGAAAACAACTTTTCAGATCGAGTTAACGACCCTGTCCCAATGGGCAAAAAAGTTCCTATGTTAACACCTATGGATTTTGAGTGAAAAATGGCCCGGAAGCGAAAGTGAAAAAAATTCATATTTTAACCATTTATATGTGTAAGACTCTTAAACTTGAGCGTTTCCTTACAGATTCGTCGAAAAACATCGAAAGAAACAAAGGTTTTTCAAATAGTGATTCGGATGCCTCCACGAGGGTCTTTTCGTAAGGGTTGAGGTTGTGAAGTCTTTTCGACACGAGTAAATGTTTTTTTTCTTCCATATTTTAAGCTTAGGACAATCTTTTGTGGATATGGTATGATACTAAAACGAGAAAACAACTTTTCAGATCGAGTTAACGACCCTGTCCCAATGGGCAAAAAAGTTCCTATGTTAACACCTATGGATTTTGAGTGAAAAATGGCCCGGAAGCGAAAGTGAAAAAAATTCGTATTTTAACCATTTATATGTGTAAGACTCTTAAACTTGAGCGTTTCGTTACAGATTCGTCGAAAAACATCGAAAGAAACAAAGGTCTTTCACATAGAAATTCGGGTGCCTCCACGAGGGTCTTTTCGTAAGGGTTGAGGTTGGGAAGTCTTTTCGACACGAGTAAATGTATTTTTTCTTCCATATTTTAACCTTAGGACAATCTTTAGTGGATATGGTATGATACTAAAACGAGAAAACAACTTTTCAGATCGAGTTAACGACCCTGTCACAATGGGCAAAAAAGTTCCTATGTTAACACCTTTGGATTTTGAGTGAAAATGGCCCGGAAGCGAAATTGAAAAAAATTCGTATTTTAACAATTTATATGTGTAAGACTCTTAAACTTGAG
Organism: Cucurbita pepo subsp. pepo; assembly: GCF_057944985.1. Taxonomy (NCBI): domain Eukaryota; kingdom Viridiplantae; phylum Streptophyta; class Magnoliopsida; order Cucurbitales; family Cucurbitaceae; genus Cucurbita; species Cucurbita pepo. The sequence goes on from NC_141817.1 coordinate 13,641,571, forward strand.
CGTTTCCTTACAGATTCGTCGAAAAACATCGATAGAAACAAAGGTTTTTCAAATAGTGATTCGGATGCCTCCACGAGGGTCTTTTCGTAAGGGTTGAGGTTGTGAAGTCTTTTCGACACGAGTAAATGTTTTTTTTCTTCCATATTTTAAGCTTAGGACAATCTTTTGTGGATATGGTATGATACTAAAACGAGAAAACAACTTTTCAGATCGAGTTAACGACCCTGTCCCAATGGGCAAAAAAGTTCCTATGTTAACACCTATGGATTTTGAGTGAAAAATGGCCCGGAAGCGAAAGTGAAAAAAATTCGTATTTTAACCATTTATATGTGTAAGACTCTTAAACTTGAGCGTTTCCTTACAGATTCGTCGAAAAACATCGAAAGAAACAAAGGTTTTTCAAATAGTGATTCGGATGCCTCCACGAGGGTCTTTTCGTAAGGGTTGAGGTTGTGAAGTCTTTTCGACACGAGTAAATGTTTTTTTTCTTCCATATTTTAAGCTTAGGACAATCTTTTGTGGATATGGTATGATACTAAAACGAGAAAACAACTTTTCAGATCGAGTTAACGACCCTGTCCCAATGGGCAAAAAAGTTCCTATGTTAACACCTATGGATTTTGAGTGAAAAATGGCCCGGAAGCGAAAGTGAAAAAAATTCGTATTTTAACCATTTATATGTGTAAGACTCTTAAACTTGAGCGTTTCCTTACAGATTCGTCGAAAAACATCGAAAGAAACAAAGGTCTTTCACATAGTCATTCGGGTGCCTCCACGAGGGTCTTTTCGTAAGGGTTGAGGTTGGGAAGTCTTTTCGACACGAGTAAATGTATTTTTTCTTCCATATTTTAACCTTAGGACAATCTTTAGTGGATATGGTATGATACTAAAACGAGAAAACAACTTTTCAGATCGAGTTAACGATCCTGTCACAATGGGCAAAAAAGTTCCTATGTTAACACCTACGGATTTTGAGTGAAAAATGGCCCGGAAGCGAAAGTGAAAAAAATTCGTATTTTAACCATTTATATGTGTAAGACTCTTAAACTTGAGCGTTTCCTTACAGATTCGTCGAAAAACATCGAAAGAAACAAAGGTCTTCCACATAGTCATTCGGGTGCCTCCACGAGGGTCTTTTCGTAAGGGTTGAGGTTGTGAAGTCTTTTCGACACGAGTAAATGTATTTTTTCTTCCAAATTTTAAGCTTTGGACAATCTTTTGTGGATATGGTATGATACTAAAACGAGAAAACAACTTTTCAGATCGAGTTAACGACCCTGTCCCAATGGGCAAAAAAGTTCCTATGTTAACACCTATGGATTTTGAGTGAAAAATGGCCCGTAAGCGAAAGTGAAAAAAATTCGTATTTTAACAATTTATATGTGTAAGACTCTTAAACTTGAGCGTTTCCTTACAGATTCGTCGAAAAACATCGAAAGAAACAAAGGTCTTTCACATAGTCATTCGGGTGCCTCCACGAGGGTCTTTTCGTAAGGGTTGAGGTTGGGAAGTCTTTTCGACACGAGTAAATGTATTTTTTCTTCCATATTTTAACCTTAGGACAATCTTTTGTGGATATGGTATGATACTAAAACGAGAAAACAACTTTTCAGATCGAGTTAACGATCCTGTCACAATGGGCAAAAAAGTTCCTATGTTAACACCTATGGATTTTGAGTGAAAAATGGCCCGGAAGCGAAAGTGAAAAAAATTCGTATTTTAACCATTTATATGTGTAAGACTCTTAAACTTGAGCGTTTCCTTACAGATTCGTCGAAAAACATCGAAAGAAACAAAGGTCTTTCACATAGAAATTCGGGTGCCTCCACGAGGGTCTTTTCGTAAGGGTTGAGGTTGGGAAGTCTTTTCGACACGAGTAAATGTATTTTTTCTTCCATATTTTAACCTTATGACAATCTTTAGTGGATATGGTATGATACTAAAACGAGAAAACAACTTTTCAGATCGAGTTAACGACCCTGTCACAATGGGCAAAAAAGTTCCTATGTTAACACCTATGGATTTTGAGTGAAAAATGGCCCGGAAGCGAAAGTGAAAAAAATTCGTATTTTAACCATTTATATTTGTAAGACTCTTAAACTTGAGCGTTTCCTTACAGATTCGTCGAAAAACATCGAAAGAAACAAAGGTCTTTCACATAGTCATTCGGGTGCCTCCACGAGGGTCTTTTCGTAAGGGTTGAGGTTGGGAAGTCTTTTCGACACGAGTAAATGTATTTTTTCTTCCATATTTTAACCTTAGGACAATCTTTTGTGGATATGGTATGATACTAAAACGAGAAAACAACTTTTCAGATCGAGTTAACGATCCTGTCACAATGGGCAAAAAAGTTCCTATGTTAACACCTATGGATTTTGAGTGAAAAATGGCCCGGAAGCGAAAGTGAAAAAAATTCATATTTTAACCATTTATATGTGTAAGATTCTTAAACTTGAGCGTTTCCTTACAGATTCGTCGAAAAACATCGATAGAAACAAAGGTTTTTCAAATAGTGATTCGGATGCCTCCACGAGGGTCTTTTCGTAAGGGTTGAGGTTGTGAAGTCTTTTCGACACGAGTAAATGTTTTTTTTCTTCCATATTTTAAGCTTAGGACAATCTTTTGTGGATATGGTATGATACTAAAACGAGAAAACAACTTTTCAGATCGAGTTAACGACCCTGTCCCAATGGGCAAAAAAGTTCCTATGTTAACACCTATGGATTTTGAGTGAAAAATGGCCCGGAAGCGAAAGTGAAAAAAATTCATATTTTAACCATTTATATGTGTAAGACTCTTAAACTTGAGCGTTTCCTTACAGATTCGTCGAAAAACATCGAAAGAAACAAAGGTTTTTCAAATAGTGATTCGGATGCCTCCACGAGGGTCTTTTCGTAAGGGTTGAGGTTGTGAAGTCTTTTCGACACGAGTAAATGTTTTTTTTCTTCCATATTTTAAGCTTAGGACAATCTTTTGTGGATATGGTATGATACTAAAACGAGAAAACAACTTTTCAGATCGAGTTAACGACCCTGTCCCAATGGGCAAAAAAGTTCCTATGTTAACACCTATGGATTTTGAGTGAAAAATGGCCCGGAAGCGAAAGTGAAAAAAATTCGTATTTTAACCATTTATATGTGTAAGACTCTTAAACTTGAGCGTTTCGTTACAGATTCGTCGAAAAACATCGAAAGAAACAAAGGTCTTTCACATAGAAATTCGGGTGCCTCCACGAGGGTCTTTTCGTAAGGGTTGAGGTTGGGAAGTCTTTTCGACACGAGTAAATGTATTTTTTCTTCCATATTTTAACCTTAGGACAATCTTTAGTGGATATGGTATGATACTAAAACGAGAAAACAACTTTTCAGATCGAGTTAACGACCCTGTCACAATGGGCAAAAAAGTTCCTATGTTAACACCTTTGGATTTTGAGTGAAAATGGCCCGGAAGCGAAATTGAAAAAAATTCGTATTTTAACAATTTATATGTGTAAGACTCTTAAACTTGAGCGTTTCCTTACAGATTCGTCGAAAAACATCGATAGAAACAAAGGTTTTTCAAATAGTGATTCGGATGCCTCCACGAGGGTCTTTTCGTAAGGGTTGAGGTTGTGAAGTCTTTTCGACACGAGTAAATGTTTTTTTTCTTCCATATTTTAAGCTTAGGACAATCTTTTGTGGATATGGTATGATACTAAAACGAGAAAACAACTTTTCAGATCGAGTTAACGACCCTGTCCCAATGGGCAAAAAAGTTCCTATGTTAACACCTATGGATTTTGAGTGAAAAATGGCCCGGAAGCGAAAGTGAAAAAAATTCGTATTTTAACCATTTATATGTGTAAGACTCTTAAACTTGAGCGTTTCCTTACAGATTCGTCGAAAAACATCGAAAGAAACAAAGGTTTTTCAAATAGTGATTCGGATGCCTCCACGAGGGTCTTTTCGTAAGGGTTGAGGTTGTGAAGTCTTTTCGACACGAGTAAATGTTTTTTTTCTTCCATATTTTAAGCTTAGGACAATCTTTTGTGGATATGGTATGATACTAAAACGAGAAAACAACTTTTCAGATCGAGTTAACGACCCTGTCCCAATGGGCAAAAAAGTTCCTATGTTAACACCTATGGATTTTGAGTGAAAAATGGCCCGGAAGCGAAAGTGAAAAAAATTCGTATTTTAACCATTTATATGTGTAAGACTCTTAAACTTGAGCGTTTCCTTACAGATTCGTCGAAAAACATCGAAAGAAACAAAGGTCTTTCACATAGTCATTCGGGTGCCTCCACGAGGGTCTTTTCGTAAGGGTTGAGGTTGGGAAGTCTTTTCGACACGAGTAAATGTATTTTTTCTTCCATATTTTAACCTTAGGACAATCTTTAGTGGATATGGTATGATACTAAAACGAGAAAACAACTTTTCAGATCGAGTTAACGATCCTGTCACAATGGGCAAAAAAGTTCCTATGTTAACACCTACGGATTTTGAGTGAAAAATGGCCCGGAAGCGAAAGTGAAAAAAATTCGTATTTTAACCATTTATATGTGTAAGACTCTTAAACTTGAGCGTTTCCTTACAGATTCGTCGAAAAACATCGAAAGAAACAAAGGTCTTCCACATAGTCATTCGGGTGCCTCCACGAGGGTCTTTTCGTAAGGGTTGAGGTTGTGAAGTCTTTTCGACACGAGTAAATGTATTTTTTCTTCCAAATTTTAAGCTTTGGACAATCTTTTGTGGATATGGTATGATACTAAAACGAGAAAACAACTTTTCAGATCGAGTTAACGACCCTGTCCCAATGGGCAAAAAAGTTCCTATGTTAACACCTATGGATTTTGAGTGAAAAATGGCCCGGAAGCGAAAGTGAAAAAAATTCGTATTTTAACCATTTATATGTGTAAGACTCTTAAACTTGAGCGTTTCCTTACAGATTCGTCGAAAAACATCGAAAGAAACAAAGGTCTTTCACATAGTCATTCGGGTGCCTCCACGAGGGTCTTTTCGTAAGGGTTGAGGTTGGGAAGTCTTTTCGACACGAGTAAATGTATTTTTTCTTCCATATTTTAACCTTAGGACAATCTTTAGTGGATATGGTATGATACTAAAACGAGAAAACAACTTTTCAGATCGAGTTAACGATCCTGTCACAATGGGCAAAAAAGTTCCTATGTTAACACCTACGGATTTTGAGTGAAAAATGGCCCGGAAGCGAAAGTGAAAAAAATTCGTATTTTAACCATTTATATGTGTAAGACTCTTAAACTTGAGCGTTTCCTTACAGATTCGTCGAAAAACATCGAAAGAAACAAAGGTCTTCCACATAGTCATTCGGGTGCCTCCACGAGGGTCTTTTCGTAAGGGTTGAGGTTGTGAAGTCTTTTCGACACGAGTAAATGTATTTTTTCTTCCAAATTTTAAGCTTTGGACAATCTTTTGTGGATATGGTATGATACTAAAACGAGAAAACAACTTTTCAGATCGAGTTAACGACCCTGTCCCAATGGGCAAAAAAGTTCCTATGTTAACACCTATGGATTTTGAGTGAAAAATGGCCCGGAAGCGAAATTGAAAAAAATTCGTATTTTAACCATTTATATGTGTAAGACTCTTAAACTTGAGCGTTTCCTTACAGATTCGTCGAAAAACATCGAAAGAAACAAAGGTCTTTCACATAGTCATTCGGGTGCCTCCACGAGGGTCTTTTCGTAAGGGTTGAGGTTGGGAAGTCTTTTCGACACGAGTAAATGTATTTTTTCTTCCATATTTTAACCTTAGGACAATTAGTGGATATGGTATGATACTAAAACGAGAAAACAACTTTTCAGATCGAGTTAACGATCCTGTCACAATAGGCAAAAAAGTTCCTATGTTAACACCTTTGGATTTTGAGTGAAAAATGGCCCGGAAGCGAAATTGAAAAAAATTCGTATTTTAACCATTTATATGTGTAAGACTCTTAAACTTGAGCGTTTCCTTACAGATTCGTCGAAAAACATCGAAAGAAACAAAGGTTTTTCAAATAGTGATTCGGATGCCTCCACGAGGGTCTTTTCGTAAGGGTTGAGGTTGTGAAGTCTTTTCGACACGAGTAAATGTTTTTTTTCTTCCATATTTTAAGCTTAGGACAATCTTTTGTGGATATGGTATGATACTAAAACGAGAAAACAACTTTTCAGATCGAGTTAACGACCCTGTCCCAATGGGCAAAAAAGTTCCTATGTTAACACCTATGGATTTTGAGTGAAAAATGGCCCGGAAGCGAAAGTGAAAAAAATTCGTATTTTAACCATTTATATGTGTAAGACTCTTAAACTTGAGCGTTTCCTTACAGATTAGTCGAAAAACATCGAAAGAAACAAAGGTCTTTCACATAGAAATTCGGGTGCCTCCACGAGGGTCTTTTCGTAAGGGTTGAGGTTGGGAAGTCTTTTCGACACGAGTAAATGTATTTTTTCTTCCATATTTTAACCTTAGGACAATCTTTAGTGGATATGGTATGATACTAAAACGAGAAAACAACTTTTCAGATCGAGTTAACGATCCTGTCCCAATGGGCAAAAAAGTTCCTATGTTAACACCTATGGATTTTGAGTGAAAAATGGCCCGGAAGCGAAAGTGAAAAAAATTCGTATTTTAACCATTTATATGTGTAAGACTCTTAAACTTGAGCGTTTCCTTACAGATTCGTCGAAAAACATCGAAAGAAACAAAGGTTTTTCAAATAGTGATTCGGATGCCTCCACGAGGGTCTTTTCGTAAGGGTTGAGGTTGTGAAGTCTTTTCGACACGAGTAAATGTTTTTTTTCTTCCATATTTTAAGCTTAGGACAATCTTAAGTGGATATGGTATGATACTAAAACAAGAAAACAACTTTTCAGATCGAGTTAACGACCCTGTCCCAATGGGCAAAAAAGTTCCTATGTTAACACCTATGGATTTTGAGTGAAAAATGGCCCGGAAGCGAAAGTGAAAAAAATTCGTATTTTAACCATTTATATGTGTAAGACTCTTAAACTTGAGCGTTTCCTTACAGATTCGTCGAAAAACATCGAAAGAAACAAAGGTTTTTCAAATAGTGATTCGGATGCCTCCACGAGGGTCTTTTCGTAAGGGTTGAGGTTGTGAAGTCTTTTCGACACGAGTAAATGTTTTTTTTCTTCCATATTTTAAGCTTAGGACAATCTTTTGTGGATATGGTATGATACTAAAACGAGAAAACAACTTTTCAGATCGAGTTAACGACCCTGTCCCAATGGGCAAAAAAGTTCCTATGTTAACACCTATGGATTTTGAGTGAAAAATGGCCCGGAAGCGAAAGTGAAAAAAATTCGTATTTTAACCATTTATATGTGTAAGACTCTTAAACTTGAGCGTTTCCTTACAGATTCGTCGAAAAACATCGAAAGAAACAAAGGTCTTTCACATAGAAATTCGGGTGCCTCCACGAGGGTCTTTTCGTAAGGGTTGAGGTTGGGAAGTCTTTTCGACACGAGTAAATGTATTTTTTCTTCCATATTTTAACCTTAGGACAATCTTTAGTGGATATGGTATGATACTAAAACGAGAAAACAACTTTTCAGATCGAGTTAACGACCCTGTCACAATGGGCAAAAAAGTTCCTATGTTAACACCTTTGGATTTTGAGTGAAAATGGCCCGGAAGCGAAATTCAAAAAAATTCGTATTTTAACCATTTATATGTGTAAGACTCTTAAACTTGAGCGTTTCCTTACAGATTCGTCGAAAAACATCGAAAGAAACAAAGGTTTTTCAAATAGTGATTCGGATGCCTCCACGAGGGTCTTTTCGTAAGGGTTGAGGTTGTGAAGTCTTTTCGACACGAGTAAATGTTTTTTTTCTTCCATATTTTAAGCTTAGGACAATCTTTAGTGGATATGGTATGATACTAAAACGAGAAAACAACTTTTCAGATCGAGTTAACGACCCTGTCACAATGGGCAAAAAAGTTCCTATGTTAACACCTTTGGATTTTGAGTGAAAATGGCCCGGAAGCGAAATTCAAAAAAATTCGTATTTTAACCATTTATATGTGTAAGACTCTTAAACTTGAGCGTTTCCTTACAGATTCGTCGAAAAAAATCGAAAGAAACAAAGGTTTTTCACATAGTCATTCGGGTGCCTCCACGAAGGTCTTTTCGTAAGGGTTGAGGTTGTGAAGTCTTTTCGACACGAGTAAATGTGTTTTTTCTTCCATATTTTAAGCTTAGGACAATCTTAAGTGGATATGGTATGATACTAAAACAAGAAAACAACTTTTCAGATCGAGTTAACGACCCTGTCCCAATGGGCAAAAAAGTTCCTATGTTAACACCTTTGGATTTTGAGTGAAAATGGCCCGGAAGCGAAATTCAAAAAAATTCGTATTTTAACCATTTATATGTGTAAGACTCTTAAACTTGAGCGTTTCCTTACAGATTAGTCGAAAAACATCGAAAGAAACAAAGGTCTTTCACATAGAAATTCGGGTGCCTCCACGAGGGTCTTTTCGTAAGGGTTGAGGTTGGGAAGTCTTTTCGACACGAGTAAATGTATTTTTTCTTCCATATTTTAACCTTAGGACAATCTTTAGTGGATATGGTATGATACTAAAACGAGAAAACAACTTTTCAGATCGAGTTAACGACCCTGTCACAATGGGCAAAAAAGTTCCTATGTTAACACCTTTGGATTTTGAGTGAAAATGGCCCGGAAGCGAAATTCAAAAAAATTCGTATTTTAACCATTTATATGTGTAAGACTCTTAAACTTGAGCGTTTCCTTACAGATTCGTCGAAAAAAATCGAAAGAAACAAAGGTTTTTCACATAGTCATTCGGGTGCCTCCACGAGGGTCTTTTCGTAAGGGTTGAGGTTGTGAAGTCTTTTCGACACGAGTAAATGTGTTTTTTCTTCCATATTTTAAGCTTAGGACAATCTTAAGTGGATATGGTATGATACTAAAACAAGAAAACAACTTTTCAGATCGAGTTAACGACCCTGTCCCAATGGGCAAAAAAGTTCCTATGTTAACACCTTTGGATTTTGAGTGAAAATGGCCCGGAAGCGAAATTCAAAAAAATTCGTATTTTAACCATTTATATGTGTAAGACTCTTAAACTTGAGCGTTTCCTTACAGATTAGTCGAAAAACATCGAAAGAAACAAAGGTCTTTCACATAGAAATTCGGGTGCCTCCACGAGGGTCTTTTCGTAAGGGTTGAGGTTGGGAAGTCTTTTCGACACGAGTAAATGTATTTTTTCTTCCATATTTTAACCTTAGGACAATCTTTAGTGGATATGGTATGATACTAAAACGAGAAAACAACTTTTCAGATCGAGTTAACGACCCTGTCACAATGGGCAAAAAAGTTCCTATGTTAACACCTTTGGATTTTGAGTGAAAATGGCCCGGAAGCGAAATTCAAAAAAATTCGTATTTTAACCATTTATATGTGTAAGACTCTTAAACTTGAGCGTTTCCTTACAGATTCGTCGAAAAAAATCGAAAGAAACAAAGGTTTTTCACATAGTCATTCGGGTGCCTCCACGAGGGTCTTTTCGTAAGGGTTGAGGTTGTGAAGTCTTTTCGACACGAGTAAATGTGTTTTTTCTTCCATATTTTAAGCTTAGGACAATCTTAAGTGGATATGGTATGATACTAAAACAAGAAAACAACTTTTCAGATCGAGTTAACGACCCTGTCCCAATGGGCAAAAAAGTTCCTATGTTAACACCTATGGATTTTGAGTGAAAATGGCCCGGAAGCGAAATTCAAAAAAATTCGTATTTTAACCATTTATATGTGTAAGACTCTTAAACTTGAGCGTTTCCTTACAGATTCGTCGAAAAAAATCGAAAGAAACAAAGGTTTTTCACATAGTCATTCGGGTGCCTCCACGAGGGTCTTTTCGTAAGGGTTGAGGTTGTGAAGTCTTTTCGACACGAGTAAATGTGTTTTTTCTTCCATATTTTAAGCTTAGGACAATCTTAAGTGGATATGGTATGATACTAAAACAAGAAAACAACTTTTCAGATCGAGTTAACGACCCTGTCCCAATGGGCAAAAAAGTTCCTATGTTAACACCTATGGATTTTGAGTGAAAAATGGCCCGGAAGCGAAAGTGAAAAAAATTCGTATTTTAACCATTTATATGTGTAAGACTCTTAAACTTGAGCGTTTCCTTACAGATTCGTCGAAAAACATCGAAAGAAACAAAGGTCTTTCACATAGAAATTCGGGTGCCTCCACGAGGGTCTTTTCGTAAGGGTTGAGGTTGGGAAGTCTTTTCGACACGAGTAAATGTATTTTTTCTTCCATATTTTAACCTTAGGACAATCTTTAGTGGATATGGTATGATACTAAAACGAGAAAACAACTTTTCAGATCGAGTTAACGACCCTGTCACAATGGGCAAAAAAGTTCCTATGTTAACACCTTTGGATTTTGAGTGAAAATGGCCCGGAAGCGAAATTGAAAAAAATTCGTATTTTAACCATTTATATGTGTAAGACTCTTAAACTTGAGCGTTTCCTTACAGATTCGTCGAAAAACATCGAAAGAAACAAAGGTTTTTCAAATAGTGATTCGGATGCCTCCACGAGGGTCTTTTCGTAAGGGTTGAGGTTGTGAAGTCTTTTCGACACGAGTAAATGTTTTTTTTCTTCCATATTTTAAGCTTAGGACAATCTTTTGTGGATATGGTATGATACTAAAACGAGAAAACAACTTTTCAGATCGAGTTAACGACCCTGTCCCAATGGGCAAAAAAGTTCCTATGTTTACACCTATGGATTTTGAGTGAAAAATGGCCCGGAAGCGAAAGTGAAAAAAATTCGTATTTTAACCATTTATATGTGTAAGACTCTTAAACTTGAGCGTTTCCTTACAGATTCGTCGAAAAACATCGAAAGAAACAAAGGTTTTTCAAATAGTGATTCGGATGCCTCCACGAGGGTCTTTTCGTAAGGGTTGAGGTTGTGAAGTCTTTTCGACACGAGTAAATGTTTTTTTTCTTCCATATTTTAAGCTTAGGACAATCTTTTGTGGATATGGTATGATACTAAAACGAGAAAACAACTTTTCAGATCGAGTTAACGACCCTGTCCCAATGGGCAAAAAAGTTCCTATGTTAACACCTATGGATTTTGAGTGAAAAATGGCCCGGAAGCGAAAGTGAAAAAAATTCGTATTTTAACCATTTATATGTGTAAGACTCTTAAACTTGAGCGTTTCCTTACAGATTAGTCGAAAAACATCGAAAGAAACAAAGGTCTTTCACATAGAAATTCGGGTGCCTCCACGAGGGTCTTTTCGTAAGGGTTGAGGTTGGGAAGTCTTTTCGACACGAGTAAATGTATTTTTTCTTCCATATTTTAACCTTAGGACAATCTTTAGTGGATATGGTATGATACTAAAACGAGAAAACAACTTTTCAGATCGAGTTAACGACCCTGTCACAATGGGCAAAAAAGTTCCTATGTTAACACCTTTGGATTTTGAGTGAAAATGGCCCGGAAGCGAAATTGAAAAAAATTCGTATTTTAACCATTTATATGTGTAAGACTCTTAAACTTGAGCGTTTCCTTACAGATTCGTCGAAAAAAATCGAAAGAAACAAAGGTTTTTCACATAGTCATTCGGGTGCCTGCACGAAGGTCTTTTCGTAAGGGTTGAGGTTGTGAAGTCTTTTCGACACGAGTAAATGTGTTTTTTCTTCCATATTTTAAGCTTAGGACAATCTTAAGTGGATATGGTATGATACTAAAACAAGAAAACAACTTTTCAGATCGAGTTAACGACCCTGTCCCAATGGGCAAAAAAGTTCCTATGTTAACACCTTTGGATTTTGAGTGAAAATGGCCCGGAAGCGAAATTCAAAAAAATTCGTATTTTAACCATTTATATGTGTAAGACTCTTAAACTTGAGCGTTTCCTTACAGATTAGTCGAAAAACATCGAAAGAAACAAAGGTCTTTCACATAGAAATTCGGGTGCCTCCACGAGGGTCTTTTCGTAAGGGTTGAGGTTGGGAAGTCTTTTCGACACGAGTAAATGTATTTTTTCTTCCATATTTTAACCTTAGGACAATCTTTAGTGGATATGGTATGATACTAAAACGAGAAAACAACTTTTCAGATCGAGTTAACGACCCTGTCACAATGGGCAAAAAAGTTCCTATGTTAACACCTTTGGATTTTGAGTGAAAATGGCCCGGAAGCGAAATTCAAAAAAATTCGTATTTTAACCATTTATATGTGTAAGACTCTTAAACTTGAGCGTTTCCTTACAGATTCGTCGAAAAAAATCGAAAGAAACAAAGGTTTTTCACATAGTCATTCGGGTGCCTCCACGAGGGTCTTTTCGTAAGGGTTGAGGTTGTGAAGTCTTTTCGACACGAGTAAATGTGTTTTTTCTTCCATATTTTAAGCTTAGGACAATCTTAAGTGGATATGGTATGATACTAAAACAAGAAAACAACTTTTCAGATCGAGTTAACGACCCTGTCCCAATGGGCAAAAAAGTTCCTATGTTAACACCTTTGGATTTTGAGTGAAAATGGCCCGGAAGCGAAATTCAAAAAAATTCGTATTTTAACCATTTATATGTGTAAGACTCTTAAACTTGAGCGTTTCCTTACAGATTCGTCGAAAAAAATCGAAAGAAACAAAGGTTTTTCACATAGTCATTCGGGTGCCTCCACGAGGGTCTTTTCGTAAGGGTTGAGGTTGTGAAGTCTTTTCGACACGAGTAAATGTGTTTTTTCTTCCATATTTTAAGCTTAGGACAATCTTAAGTGGATATGGTATGATACTAAAACAAGAAAACAACTTTTCAGATCGAGTTAACGACCCTGTCCCAATGGGCAAAAAAGTTCCTATGTTAACACCTATGGATTTTGAGTGAAAAATGGCCCGGAAGCGAAAGTGAAAAAAATTCGTATTTTAACCATTTATATGTGTAAGACTCTTAAACTTGAGCGTTTCCTTACAGATTCGTCGAAAAACATCGAAAGAAACAAAGGTCTTTCACATAGAAATTCGGGTGCCTCCACGAGGGTCTTTTCGTAAGGGTTGAGGTTGGGAAGTCTTTTCGACACGAGTAAATGTATTTTTTCTTCCATATTTTAACCTTAGGACAATCTTTAGTGGATATGGTATGATACTAAAACGAGAAAACAACTTTTCAGATCGAGTTAACGACCCTGTCACAATGGGCAAAAAAGTTCCTATGTTAACACCTTTGGATTTTGAGTGAAAATGGCCCGGAAGCGAAATTGAAAAAAATTCGTATTTTAACCATTTATATGTGTAAGACTCTTAAACTTGAGCGTTTCCTTACAGATTCGTCGAAAAACATCGAAAGAAACAAAGGTTTTTCAAATAGTGATTCGGATGCCTCCACGAGGGTCTTTTCGTAAGGGTTGAGGTTGTGAAGTCTTTTCGACACGAGTAAATGTTTTTTTTCTTCCATATTTTAAGCTTAGGACAATCTTTTGTGGATATGGTATGATACTAAAACGAGAAAACAACTTTTCAGATCGAGTTAACGACCCTGTCCCAATGGGCAAAAAAGTTCCTATGTTTACACCTATGGATTTTGAGTGAAAAATGGCCCGGAAGCGAAAGTGAAAAAAATTCGTATTTTAACCATTTATATGTGTAAGACTCTTAAACTTGAGCGTTTCCTTACAGATTCGTCGAAAAACATCGAAAGAAACAAAGGTTTTTCAAATAGTGATTCGGATGCCTCCACGAGGGTCTTTTCGTAAGGGTTCAGGTTGTGAAGTCTTTTCGACACGAGTAAATGTTTTTTTTCTTCCATATTTTAAGCTTAGGACAATCTTTTGTGGATATGGTATGATACTAAAACGAGAAAACAACTTTTCAGATCGAGTTAACGACCCTGTCCCAATGGGCAAAAAAGTTCCTATGTTAACACCTATGGATTTTGAGTGAAAAATGGCCCGGAAGCGAAATTGAAAAAAATTCGTATTTTAACCATTTATATGTGTAAGACTCTTAAACTTGAGCGTTTCCTTACAGATTCGTCGAAAAAAATCGAAAGAAACAAAGGTTTTTCACATAGTCATTCGGGTGCCTCCACGAGGGTCTTTTCGTAAGGGTTGAGGTTGTGAAGTCTTTTCGACACGAGTAAATGTGTTTTTTCTTCCATATTTTAACCTTAGGACAATCTTAAGTGGATATGGTATGATACTAAAACGAGAAAACAACTTTTCAGATCGAGTTAACGACCCTGTCCCAATGGGCAAAAAAGTTCCTATGTTAACACCTATGGATTTTGAGTGAAAAATGGCCCGGAAGCGAAAGTGAAAAAAATTCGTATTTTAACCATTTATATGTGTAAGACTCTTAAACTTGAGCGTTTCCTTACAGATTCGTCGAAAAACATCGAAAGAAACAAAGGTCTTTCACATAGAAATTCGGGTGCCTCCACGAGGGTCTTTTCTTAAGGGTTGAGGTTGGGAAGTCTTTTCGACACGAGAAAATGTATTTTTTCTTCCATATTTTAACCTTAGGACAATCTTTAGTGGATATGGTATGATACTAAAACGAGAAAACAACTTTTCAGATCGAGTTAACGACCCTGTCACAATGGGCAAAAAAGTTCCTATGTTAACACCTTTGGATTTTGAGTGAAAATGGCCCGGAAGCGAAATTGAAAAAAATTCGTATTTTAACCATTTATATGTGTAAGACTCTTAAACTTGAGCGTTTCCTTACAGATTCGTCGAAAAACATCGAAAGAAACAAAGGTTTTTCAAATAGTGATTCGGATGCCTCCACGAGGGTCTTTTCGTAAGGGTTGAGGTTGTGAAGTCTTTTCGACACGAGTAAATGTTTTTTTTCTTCCATATTTTAAGCTTAGGACAATCTTTTGTGGATATGGTATGATACTAAAACGAGAAAACAACTTTTCAGATCGAGTTAACGACCCTGTCCCAATGGGCAAAAAAGTTCCTATGTTTACACCTATGGATTTTGAGTGAAAAATGGCCCGGAAGCGAAAGTGAAAAAAATTCGTATTTTAACCATTTATATGTGTAAGACTCTTAAACTTGAGCGTTTCCTTACAGATTCGTCGAAAAACATCGAAAGAAACAAAGGTTTTTCAAATAGTGATTCGGATGCCTCCACGAGGGTCTTTTCGTAAGGGTTGAGGTTGTGAAGTCTTTTCGACACGAGTAAATGTATTTTTTCTTCCATATTTTAAGCTTAGGACAAATTTAAGTGGATATGGTATGATACTAAAACAAGAAAACAACTTTTCAGATCGAGTTAACGACCCTGTCCCAATGGGCAAAAAAGTTCCTATGTTAACACCTATGGATTTTGAGTGAAAAATGGCCCAGAAGCGAAAGTGAAAAAAATTCGTATTTTAACCATTTATATGTGTAAGACTCTTAAACTTGAGCGTTTCCTTACAGATTCGTCGAAAAACATCGAAAGAAACAAAGGTTTTTCAAATAGTGATTCGGATGCCTCCACGAGGGTCTTTTCGTAAGGGTTGAGGTTGTGAAGTCTTTTCGACACGAGTAAATGTTTTTTTTCTTCCATATTTTAAGCTTAGGACAATCTTTAGTGGATATGGTATGATACTAAAACGAGAAAACAACTTTTCAGATCGAGTTAACGACCCTGTCCCAATGGGCAAAAAAGTTCCTATGTTTACACCTATGGATTTTGAGTGAAAAATGGCCCGGAAGCGAAAGTGAAAAAAATTCGTATTTTAACCATTTATATGTGTAAGACTCTTAAACTTGAGCGTTTCCTTACAGATTCGTCGAAAAACATCGAAAGAAACAAAGGTTTTTCAAATAGTGATTCGGATGCCTCCACGAGGGTCTTTTCGTAAGGGTTGAGGTTGTGAAGTCTTTTCGACACGAGTAAATGTTTTTTTTCTTCCATATTTTAAGCTTAGGACAATCTTTTGTGGATATGGTATGATACTAAAACGAGAAAACAACTTTTCAGATCGAGTTAACGACCCTGTCCCAATGGGCAAAAAAGTTCCTATGTTAACACCTATGGATTTTGAGTGAAAAATGGCCCGGAAGCGAAATTGAAAAAAATTCGTATTTTAACCATTTATATGTGTAAGACTCTTAAACTTGAGCGTTTCCTTACAGATTCGTCGAAAAAAATCGAAAGAAACAAAGGTTTTTCACATAGTCATTCGGGTGCCTCCACGAGGGTCTTTTCGTAAGGGTTGAGGTTGTGAAGTCTTTTCGACACGAGTAAATGTGTTTTTTCTTCCATATTTTAACCTTAGGACAATCTTAAGTGGATATGGTATGATACTAAAACGAGAAAACAACTTTTCAGATCGAGTTAACGACCCTGTCCCAATGGGCAAAAAAGTTCCTATGTTAACACCTATGGATTTTGAGTGAAAAATGGCCCGGAAGCGAAAGTGAAAAAAATTCGTATTTTAACCATTTATATGTGTAAGACTCTTAAACTTGAGCGTTTCCTTATAGATTCGTCGAAAAACATCGAAAGAAACAAAGGTCTTTCACATAGAAATTCGGGTGCCTCCACGAGGGTCTTTTCGTAAGGGTTGAGGTTGGGAAGTCTTTTCGACACGAGTAAATGTATTTTTTCTTCCATATTTTAACCTTAGGACAATCTTTAGTGGATATGGTATGATACTAAAACGAGAAAACAACTTTTCAGATCGAGTTAACGACCCTGTCACAATGGGCAAAAAAGTTCCTATGTTAACACCTTTGGATTTTGAGTGAAAATGGCCCGGAAGCGAAATTGAAAAAAATTCGTATTTTAACCATTTATATGTGTAAGACTCTTAAACTTGAGCGTTTCCTTACAGATTCGTCGAAAAACATCGAAAGAAACAAAGGTTTTTCAAATAGTGATTCGGATGCCTCCACGAGGGTCTTTTCGTAAGGGTTGAGGTTGTGAAGTCTTTTCGACACGAGTAAATGTTTTTTTTCTTCCATATTTTAAGCTTAGGACAATCTTTTGTGGATATGGTATGATACTAAAACGAGAAAACAACTTTTCAGATCGAGTTAACGACCCTGTCCCAATGGGCAAAAAAGTTCCTATGTTAACACCTATGGATTTTGAGTGAAAAATGGCCCGGAAGCGAAATTGAAAAAAATTCGTATTTTAACCATTTATATGTGTAAGACTCTTAAACTTGAGCGTTTCCTTACAGATTCGTCGAAAAAAATCGAAAGAAACAAAGGTTTTTCACATAGTCATTCGGGTGCCTCCACGAGGGTCTTTTCGTAAGGGTTGAGGTTGTGAAGTCTTTTCGACACGAGTAAATGTGTTTTTTCTTCCATATTTTAACCTTAGGACAATCTTAAGTGGATATGGTATGATACTAAAACGAGAAAACAACTTTTCAGATCGAGTTAACGACCCTGTCCCAATGGGCAAAAAAGTTCCTATGTTAACACCTATGGATTTTGAGTGAAAAATGGCCCGGAAGCGAAAGTGAAAAAAATTCGTATTTTAACCATTTATATGTGTAAGACTCTTAAACTTGAGCGTTTCCTTACAGATTCGTCGAAAAAAATCGAAAGAAACAAAGGTTTTTCACATAGTCATTCGGGTGCCTCCACGAGGGTCTTTTCGTAAGGGTTGAGGTTGTGAAGTCTTTTCGACACGAGTAAATGTGTTTTTTCTTCCATATTTTAACCTTAGGACAATCTTAAGTGGATATGGTATGATACTAAAACGAGAAAACAACTTTTCAGATCGAGTTAACGACCCTGTCCCAATGGGCAAAAAAGTTCCTATGTTAACACCTATGGATTTTGAGTGAAAAATGGCCCGGAAGCGAAAGTGAAAAAAATTCGTATTTTAACCATTTATATGTGTAAGACTCTTAAACTTGAGCGTTTCCTTACAGATTCGTCGAAAAACATCGAAAGAAACAAAGGTCTTTCACATAGAAATTCGGGTGCCTCCACGAGGGTCTTTTCGTAAGGGTTGAGGTTGGGAAGTCTTTTCGACACGAGTAAATGTATTTTTTCTTCCATATTTTAACCTTAGGACAATCTTTAGTGGATATGGTATGATACTAAAACGAGAAAACAACTTTTCAGATCGAGTTAACGACCCTGTCACAATGGGCAAAAAAGTTCCTATGTTAACACCTTTGGATTTTGAGTGAAAATGGCCCGGAAGCGAAATTGAAAAAAATTCGTATTTTAACCATTTATATGTGTAAGACTCTTAAACTTGAGCGTTTCCTTACAGATTCGTCGAAAAACATCGAAAGAAACAAAGGTTTTTCAAATAGTGATTCGGATGCCTCCACGAGGGTCTTTTCGTAAGGGTTGAGGTTGTGAAGTCTTTTCGACACGAGTAAATGTTTTTTTTCTTCCATATTTTAAGCTTAGGACAATCTTTTGTGGATATGGTATGATACTAAAACGAGAAAACAACTTTTCAGATCGAGTTAACGACCCTGTCCCAATGGGCAAAAAAGTTCCTATGTTTACACCTATGGATTTTGAGTGAAAAATGGCCCGGAAGCGAAAGTGAAAAAAATTCGTATTTTAACCATTTATATGTGTAAGACTCTTAAACTTGAGCGTTTCCTTACAGATTCGTCGAAAAACATCGAAAGAAACAAAGGTTTTTCAAATAGTGATTCGGATGCCTCCACGAGGGTCTTTTCGTAAGGGTTGAGGTTGTGAAGTCTTTTCGACACGAGTAAATGTTTTTTTTCTTCCATATTTTAAGCTTAGGACAATCTTTTGTGGATATGGTATGATACTAAAACGAGAAAACAACTTTTCAGATCGAGTTAACGACCCTGTCCCAATGGGCAAAAAAGTTCCTATGTTAACACCTATGGATTTTGAGTGAAAAATGGCCCGGAAGCGAAATTGAAAAAAATTCGTATTTTAACCATTTATATGTGTAAGACTCTTAAACTTGAGCGTTTCCTTACAGATTCGTCGAAAAAAATCGAAAGAAACAAAGGTTTTTCACATAGTCATTCGGGTGCCTCCACGAGGGTCTTTTCGTAAGGGTTGAGGTTGTGAAGTCTTTTCGACACGAGTAAATGTGTTTTTTCTTCCATATTTTAACCTTAGGACAATCTTAAGTGGATATGGTATGATACTAAAACGAGAAAACAACTTTTCAGATCGAGTTAACGACCCTGTCCCAATGGGCAAAAAAGTTCCTATGTTAACACCTATGGATTTTGAGTGAAAAATGGCCCGGAAGCGAAAGTGAAAAAAATTCGTATTTTAACCATTTATATGTGTAAGACTCTTAAACTTGAGCGTTTCCTTACAGATTCGTCGAAAAACATCGAAAGAAACAAAGGTCTTTCACATAGAAATTCGGGTGCCTCCACGAGGGTCTTTTCTTAAGGGTTGAGGTTGGGAAGTCTTTTCGACACGAGAAAATGTATTTTTTCTTCCATATTTTAACCTTAGGACAATCTTTAGTGGATATGGTATGATACTAAAACGAGAAAACAACTTTTCAGATCGAGTTAACGACCCTGTCACAATGGGCAAAAAAGTTCCTATGTTAACACCTTTGGATTTTGAGTGAAAATGGCCCGGAAGCGAAATTGAAAAAAATTCGTATTTTAACCATTTATATGTGTAAGACTCTTAAACTTGAGCGTTTCCTTACAGATTCGTCGAAAAACATCGAAAGAAACAAAGGTTTTTCAAATAGTGATTCGGATGCCTCCACGAGGGTCTTTTCGTAAGGGTTGAGGTTGTGAAGTCTTTTCGACACGAGTAAATGTTTTTTTTCTTCCATATTTTAAGCTTAGGACAATCTTTTGTGGATATGGTATGATACTAAAACGAGAAAACAACTTTTCAGATCGAGTTAACGACCCTGTCCCAATGGGCAAAAAAGTTCCTATGTTTACACCTATGGATTTTGAGTGAAAAATGGCCCGGAAGCGAAAGTGAAAAAAATTCGTATTTTAACCATTTATATGTGTAAGACTCTTAAACTTGAGCGTTTCCTTACAGATTCGTCGAAAAACATCGAAAGAAACAAAGGTTTTTCAAATAGTGATTCGGATGCCTCCACGAGGGTCTTTTCGTAAGGGTTGAGGTTGTGAAGTCTTTTCGACACGAGTAAATGTTTTTTTTCTTCCATATTTTAAGCTTAGGACAAATTTAAGTGGATATGGTATGATACTAAAACAAGAAAACAACTTTTCAGATCGAGTTAACGACCCTGTCCCAATGGGCAAAAAAGTTCCTATGTTAACACCTATGGATTTTGAGTGAAAAATGGCCCAGAAGCGAAAGTGAAAAAAATTCGTATTTTAACCATTTATATGTGTAAGACTCTTAAACTTGAGCGTTTCCTTACAGATTCGTCGAAAAACATCGAAAGAAACAAAGGTTTTTCAAATAGTGATTCGGATGCCTCCACGAGGGTCTTTTCGTAAGGGTTGAGGTTGTGAAGTCTTTTCGACACGAGTAAATGTTTTTTTTCTTCCATATTTTAAGCTTAGGACAATCTTTTGTGGATATGGTATGATACTAAAACGAGAAAACAACTTTTCAGATCGAGTTAACGACCCTGTCCCAATGGGCAAAAAAGTTCCTATGTTAACACCTATGGATTTTGAGTGAAAAATGGCCCGGAAATGAAAGTGAAAAAAGTTCGTATTTTAACCATTTATATGTGTAAGACTCTTAAACTTGAGCGTTTCCTTACAAATTCGTCGACAAACATCGAAAGAGAACAAAGGTTTTTCACATAGTAATTCGGGTGCCTCCACGAGGGTCTTTTCGTAAGAGTTGAGGTTGTGAAGTCTTTTCGACACGAGTAAATGTGTTTTTTCTTCCATATTTTAAGCTTAGGACAATCTTAAGTGGATATGGTATGATACTAAAACAAGAAAACAACTTTTCAGATCGAGTTAACGACCCTGTCCCAATGGGCAAAAAAGTTCCTATGTTAACACCTATGGATTTTGAGTGAAAAATGGCCCGGAAGCGAAATTGAAAAAAATTCGTATTTTAACCATTTATATGTGTAAGACTCTTAAACTTGAGCGTTTCCTTACAGATTCGTCGAAAAACATCGAAAGAAACAAAGGTCTTTCACATAGAAATTCGGGTGCCTCCACGAGGGTCTTTTCGTAAGGGTTGAGGTTGGGAAGTCTTTTCGACACGAGTAAATGTATTTTTTCTTCCATATTTTAACCTTAGGACAATCTTTAGTGGATATGGTATGATACTAAAACGAGAAAACAACTTTTCAGATCGAGTTAACGACCCTGTCACAATGGGCAAAAAAGTTCCTATGTTAACACCTTTGGATTTTGAGTGAAAATGGCCCGGAAGCGAAATTGAAAAAAATTCGTATTTTAACCATTTATATGTGTAAGACTCTTAAACTTGAGCGTTTCCTTACAGATTCGTCGAAAAACATCGAAAGAAACAAAGGTTTTTCAAATAGTGATTCGGATGCCTCCACGAGGGTCTTTTCGTAAGGGTTGAGGTTGTGAAGTCTTTTCGACACGAGTAAATGTTTTTTTTCTTCCATATTTTAAGCTTAGGACAATCTTTTGTGGATATGGTATGATACTAAAACGAGAAAACAACTTTTCAGATCGAGTTAACGACCCTGTCCCAATGGGCAAAAAAGTTCCTATGTTTACACCTATGGATTTTGAGTGAAAAATGGCCCGGAAGCGAAAGTGAAAAAAATTCGTATTTTAACCATTTATATGTGTAAGACTCTTAAACTTGAGCGTTTCCTTACAGATTCGTCGAAAAACATCGAAAGAAACAAAGGTTTTTCAAATAGTGATTCGGATGCCTCCACGAGGGTCTTTTCGTAAGGGTTGAGGTTGTGAAGTCTTTTCGACACGAGTAAATGTTTTTTTTCTTCCATATTTTAAGCTTAGGACAATCTTTTGTGGATATGGTATGATACTAAAACGAGAAAACAACTTTTCAGATCGAGTTAACGACCCTGTCCCAATGGGCAAAAAAGTTCCTATGTTAACACCTATGGATTTTGAGTGAAAAATGGCCCGGAAGCGAAATTGAAAAAAATTCGTATTTTAACCATTTATATGTGTAAGACTCTTAAACTTGAGCGTTTCCTTACAGATTCGTCGAAAAAAATCGAAAGAAACAAAGGTTTTTCACATAGTCATTCGGGTGCCTCCACGAGGGTCTTTTCGTAAGGGTTGAGGTTGTGAAGTCTTTTCGACACGAGTAAATGTGTTTTTTCTTCCATATTTTAACCTTAGGACAATCTTAAGTGGATATGGTATGATACTAAAACGAGAAAACAACTTTTCAGATCGAGTTAACGACCCTGTCCCAATGGGCAAAAAAGTTCCTATGTTAACACCTATGGATTTTGAGTGAAAAATGGCCCGGAAGCGAAAGTGAAAAAAATTCGTATTTTAACCATTTATATGTGTAAGACTCTTAAACTTGAGCGTTTCCTTACAGATTCGTCGAAAAACATCGAAAGAAACAAAGGTCTTTCACATAGAAATTCGGGTGCCTCCACGAGGGTCTTTTCTTAAGGGTTGAGGTTGGGAAGTCTTTTCGACACGAGAAAATGTATTTTTTCTTCCATATTTTAACCTTAGGACAATCTTTAGTGGATATGGTATGATACTAAAACGAGAAAACAACTTTTCAGATCGAGTTAACGACCCTGTCACAATGGGCAAAAAAGTTCCTATGTTAACACCTTTGGATTTTGAGTGAAAATGGCCCGGAAGCGAAATTGAAAAAAATTCGTATTTTAACCATTTATATGTGTAAGACTCTTAAACTTGAGCGTTTCCTTACAGATTCGTCGAAAAACATCGAAAGAAACAAAGGTTTTTCAAATAGTGATTCGGATGCCTCCACGAGGGTCTTTTCGTAAGGGTTGAGGTTGTGAAGTCTTTTCGACACGAGTAAATGTTTTTTTTCTTCCATATTTTAAGCTTAGGACAATCTTTTGTGGATATGGTATGATACTAAAACGAGAAAACAACTTTTCAGATCGAGTTAACGACCCTGTCCCAATGGGCAAAAAAGTTCCTATGTTTACACCTATGGATTTTGAGTGAAAAATGGCCCGGAAGCGAAAGTGAAAAAAATTCGTATTTTAACCATTTATATGTGTAAGACTCTTAAACTTGAGCGTTTCCTTACAGATTCGTCGAAAAACATCGAAAGAAACAAAGGTTTTTCAAATAGTGATTCGGATGCCTCCACGAGGGTCTTTTCGTAAGGGTTGAGGTTGTGAAGTCTTTTCGACACGAGTAAATGTTTTTTTTCTTCCATATTTTAAGCTTAGGACAAATTTAAGTGGATATGGTATGATACTAAAACAAGAAAACAACTTTTCAGATCGAGTTAACGACCCTGTCCCAATGGGCAAAAAAGTTCCTATGTTAACACCTATGGATTTTGAGTGAAAAATGGCCCAGAAGCGAAAGTGAAAAAAATTCGTATTTTAACCATTTATATGTGTAAGACTCTTAAACTTGAGCGTTTCCTTACAGATTCGTCGAAAAACATCGAAAGAAACAAAGGTTTTTCAAATAGTGATTCGGATGCCTCCACGAGGGTCTTTTCGTAAGGGTTGAGGTTGTGAAGTCTTTTCGACACGAGTAAATGTTTTTTTTCTTCCATATTTTAAGCTTAGGACAATCTTTAGTGGATATGGTATGATACTAAAACGAGAAAACAACTTTTCAGATCGAGTTAACGACCCTGTCCCAATGGGCAAAAAAGTTCCTATGTTTACACCTATGGATTTTGAGTGAAAAATGGCCCGGAAGCGAAAGTGAAAAAAATTCGTATTTTAACCATTTATATGTGTAAGACTCTTAAACTTGAGCGTTTCCTTACAGATTCGTCGAAAAACATCGAAAGAAACAAAGGTTTTTCAAATAGTGATTCGGATGCCTCCACGAGGGTCTTTTCGTAAGGGTTGAGGTTGTGAAGTCTTTTCGACACGAGTAAATGTTTTTTTTCTTCCATATTTTAAGCTTAGGACAATCTTTTGTGGATATGGTATGATACTAAAACGAGAAAACAACTTTTCAGATCGAGTTAACGACCCTGTCCCAATGGGCAAAAAAGTTCCTATGTTAACACCTATGGATTTTGAGTGAAAAATGGCCCGGAAGCGAAATTGAAAAAAATTCGTATTTTAACCATTTATATGTGTAAGACTCTTAAACTTGAGCGTTTCCTTACAGATTCGTCGAAAAAAATCGAAAGAAACAAAGGTTTTTCACATAGTCATTCGGGTGCCTCCACGAGGGTCTTTTCGTAAGGGTTGAGGTTGTGAAGTCTTTTCGACACGAGTAAATGTGTTTTTTCTTCCATATTTTAACCTTAGGACAATCTTAAGTGGATATGGTATGATACTAAAACGAGAAAACAACTTTTCAGATCGAGTTAACGACCCTGTCCCAATGGGCAAAAAAGTTCCTATGTTAACACCTATGGATTTTGAGTGAAAAATGGCCCGGAAGCGAAAGTGAAAAAAATTCGTATTTTAACCATTTATATGTGTAAGACTCTTAAACTTGAGTGTTTCCTTATAGATTCGTCGAAAAACATCGAAAGAAACAAAGGTCTTTCACATAGAAATTCGGGTGCCTCCACGAGGGTCTTTTCGTAAGGGTTGAGGTTGGGAAGTCTTTTCGACACGAGTAAATGTATTTTTTCTTCCATATTTTAACCTTAGGACAATCTTTAGTGGATATGGTATGATACTAAAACGAGAAAACAACTTTTCAGATCGAGTTAACGACCCTGTCACAATGGGCAAAAAAGTTCCTATGTTAACACCTTTGGATTTTGAGTGAAAATGGCCCGGAAGCGAAATTGAAAAAAATTCGTATTTTAACCATTTATATGTGTAAGACTCTTAAACTTGAGCGTTTCCTTACAGATTCGTCGAAAAACATCGAAAGAAACAAAGGTTTTTCAAATAGTGATTCGGATGCCTCCACGAGGGTCTTTTCGTAAGGGTTGAGGTTGTGAAGTCTTTTCGACACGAGTAAATGTTTTTTTTCTTCCATATTTTAAGCTTAGGACAATCTTTTGTGGATATGGTATGATACTAAAACGAGAAAACAACTTTTCAGATCGAGTTAACGACCCTGTCCCAATGGGCAAAAAAGTTCCTATGTTTACACCTATGGATTTTGAGTGAAAAATGGCCCGGAAGCGAAAGTGAAAAAAATTCGTATTTTAACCATTTATATGTGTAAGACTCTTAAACTTGAGCGTTTCCTTACAGATTCGTCGAAAAACATCGAAAGAAACAAAGGTTTTTCAAATAGTGATTCGGATGCCTCCACGAGGGTCTTTTCGTAAGGGTTGAGGTTGTGAAGTCTTTTCGACACGAGTAAATGTTTTTTTTCTTCCATATTTTAAGCTTAGGACAATCTTAAGTGGATATGGTATGATACTAAAACAAGAAAACAACTTTTCAGATCGAGTTAACGACCCTGTCCCAATGGGCAAAAAAGTTCCTATGTTAACACCTATGGATTTTGAGTGAAAAATGGCCCAGAAGCGAAAGTGAAAAAAATTCGTATTTTAACCATTTATATGTGTAAGACTCTTAAACTTGAGCGTTTCCTTACAGATTCGTCGAAAAACATCGAAAGAAACAAAGGTTTTTCAAATAGTGATTCGGATGCCTCCACGAGGGTCTTTTCGTAAGGGTTGAGGTTGTGAAGTCTTTTCGACACGAGTAAATGTTTTTTTTCTTCCATATTTTAAGCTTAGGACAATCTTTTGTGGATATGGTATGATACTAAAACGAGAAAACAACTTTTCAGATCGAGTTAACGACCCTGTCCCAATGGGCAAAAAAGTTCCTATGTTTACACCTATGGATTTTGATTGAAAAATGGCCCGGAAGCGAAAGTGAAAAAAATTCGTATTTTAACAATTTATATGTGTAAGACTCTTAAACTTGAGCGTTTCCTTACAGATTCGTCGAAAAACATCGAAAGAAACAAAGGTTTTTCACATAGTCATTCGGGTGCCTCCACGAGGGTCTTTTCGTAAGGGTTGAGGTTGTGAAGTCTTTTCGACACGAGTAAATGTTTTTTTTCTTCCATATTTTAAGCTTAGGACAATCTTAAGTGGATATGGTATGATACTAAAACAAGAAAACAACTTTTCAGATCGAGTTAACGACCCTGTCCCAATGGGCAAAAAAGTTCCTATGTTAACACCTATGGATTTTGAGTGAAAAATGGCCCAGAAGCGAAAGTGAAAAAAATTCGTATTTTAACCATTTATATGTGTAAGACTCTTAAACTTGAGCGTTTCCTTACAGATTCGTCGAAAAACATCGAAAGAAACAAAGGTTTTTCAAATAGTGATTCGGATGCCTCCACGAGGGTCTTTTCGTAAGGGTTGAGGTTGTGAAGTCTTTTCGACACGAGTAAATGTTTTTTTTCTTCCATATTTTAAGCTTAGGACAATCTTTTGTGGATATGGTATGATACTAAAACGAGAAAACAACTTTTCAGATCGAGTTAACGACCCTGTCCCAATGGGCAAAAAAGTTCCTATGTTTACACCTATGGATTTTGAGTGAAAAATGGCCCAGAAGCGAAAGTGAAAAAAATTCGTATTTTAAAAATTTATATGTGTAAGACTCTTAAACTTGAGCGTTTCCTTACAGATTCGTCGAAAAACATCGAAAGAAACAAAGGTTTTTCAAATAGTGATTCGGATGCCTCCACGAGGGTCTTTTCGTAAGGGTTGAGGTTGTGAAGTCTTTTCGACACGAGTAAATGTTTTTTTTCTTCCATATTTTAAGCTTAGGACAATCTTTTGTGGATATGGTATGATACTAAAACGAGAAAACAACTTTTCAGATCGAGTTAACGACCCTGTCCCAATGGGCAAAAAAGTTCCTATGTTTACACCTATGGATTTTGATTGAAAAATGGCCCGGAAGCGAAAGTGAAAAAAATTCGTATTTTAACAATTTATATGTGTAAGACTCTTAAACTTGAGCGTTTCCTTACAGATTCGTCGAAAAACATCGAAAGAAACAAAGGTTTTTCACATAGTCATTCGGGTGCCTCCACGAGGGTCTTTTCGTAAGGGTTGAGGTTGTGAAGTCTTTTCGACACGAGTAAATGTTTTTTTTCTTCCATATTTTAAGCTTAGGACAATCTTAAGTGGATATGGTATGATACTAAAACAAGAAAACAACTTTTCAGATCGAGTTAACGACCCTGTCCCAATGGGCAAAAAAGTTCCTATGTTAACACCTATGGATTTTGAGTGAAAAATGGCCCAGAAGCGAAAGTGAAAAAAATTCGTATTTTAACCATTTATATGTGTAAGACTCTTAAACTTGAGCGTTTCCTTACAGATTCGTCGAAAAACATCGAAAGAAACAAAGGTTTTTCACATAGTCATTCGGGTGCCTACACGAGGGTCTTTTCGTAAGGGTTGAGGTTGTGAAGTCTTTTCGACACGAGTAAATGTATTTTTTCTTCCATATTTTAACCTTAGGACAATCTTTAGTGGATATGGTATGATACTAAAACGAGAAAACAACTTTTCAGATCGAGTTAACGATCCTGTCCCAATGGGCAAAAAAGTTCCTATGTTAACACCTATGGATTTTGATTGAAAAATGGCCCGGAAGCGAAAGTGAAAAAAATTCGTATTTTAACAATTTATATGTGTAAGACTCTTAAACTTGAGCGTTTCCTTACAGATTCGTCGAAAAACATCGAAAGAAACAAAGGTTTTTCAAATAGTGATTCGGATGCCTCCACGAGGGTCTTTTCGTAAGGGTTGAGGTTGTGAAGTCTTTTCGACACGAGTAAATGTTTTTTTTCTTCCATATTTTAAGCTTAGGACAATCTTAAGTGGATATGGTATGATACTAAAACAAGAAAACAACTTTTCAGATCGAGTTAACGACCCTGTCCCAATGGGCAAAAAAGTTCCTATGTTAACACCTATGGATTTTGAGTGAAAAATGGCCCGGAAGCGAAAGTGAAAAAAATTCGTATTTTAACCATTTATATGTGTAAGACTCTTAAACTTGAGCGTTTCCTTACAGATTCGTCGAAAAACATCGAAAGAAACAAAGGTTTTTCAAATAGTGATTCGGATGCCTCCACGAGGGTCTTTTCGTAAGGGTTGAGGTTGTGAAGTCTTTTCGACACGAGTAAATGTTTTTTTTCTTCCATATTTTAAGCTTAGGACAATCTTTTGTGGATATGGTATGATACTAAAACGAGAAAACAACTTTTCAGATCGAGTTAACGACCCTGTCCCAATGGGCAAAAAAGTTCCTATGTTTACACCTATGGATTTTGATTGAAAAATGGCCCGGAAGCGAAAGTGAAAAAAATTCGTATTTTAACAATTTATATGTGTAAGACTCTTAAACTTGAGCGTTTCCTTACAGATTCGTCGAAAAACATCGAAAGAAACAAAGGTTTTTCACATAGTCATTCGGGTGCCTCCACGAGGGTCTTTTCGTAAGGGTTGAGGTTGTGAAGTCTTTTCGACACGAGTAAATGTTTTTTTTCTTCCATATTTTAAGCTTAGGACAATCTTAAGTGGATATGGTATGATACTAAAACAAGAAAACAACTTTTCAGATCGAGTTAACGACCCTGTCCCAATGGGCAAAAAAGTTCCTATGTTAACACCTATGGATTTTGAGTGAAAAATGGCCCGGAAGCGAAAGTGAAAAAAATTCGTATTTTAACCATTTATATGTGTAAGACTCTTAAACTTGAGCGTTTCCTTACAGATTCGTCGAAAAACATCGAAAGAAACAAAGGTTTTTCACATAGTCATTCGGGTGCCTACACGAGGGTCTTTTCGTAAGGGTTGAGGTTGTGAAGTCTTTTCGACACGAGTAAATGTATTTTTTCTTCCATATTTTAACCTTAGGACAATCTTTAGTGGATATGGTATGATACTAAAACGAGAAAACAACTTTTCAGATCGAGTTAACGATCCTGTCCCAATGGGCAAAAAAGTTCCTATGTTAACACCTATGGATTTTGATTGAAAAATGGCCCGGAAGCGAAAGTGAAAAAAATTCGTATTTTAACAATTTATATGTGTAAGACTCTTAAACTTGAGCGTTTCCTTACAGATTCGTCGAAAAACATCGAAAGAAACAAAGGTTTTTCAAATAGTGATTCGGATGCCTCCACGAGGGTCTTTTCGTAAGGGTTGAGGTTGTGAAGTCTTTTCGACACGAGTAAATGTTTTTTTTCTTCCATATTTTAAGCTTAGGACAATCTTAAGTGGATATGGTATGATACTAAAACAAGAAAACAACTTTTCAGATCGAGTTAACGACCCTGTCCCAATGGGCAAAAAAGTTCCTATGTTAACACCTATGGATTTTGAGTGAAAAATGGCCCGGAAGCGAAAGTGAAAAAAATTCGTATTTTAACCATTTATATGTGTAAGACTCTTAAACTTGAGCGTTTCCTTACAGATTCGTCGAAAAACATCGAAAGAAACAAAGGTTTTTCAAATAGTGATTCGGATGCCTCCACGAGGGTCTTTTCGTAAGGGTTGAGGTTGTGAAGTCTTTTCGACACGAGTAAATGTTTTTTTTCTTCCATATTTTAAGCTTAGGACAATCTTTTGTGGATATGGTATGATACTAAAACGAGAAAACAACTTTTCAGATCGAGTTAACGACCCTGTCCCAATGGGCAAAAAAGTTCCTATGTTTACACCTATGGATTTTGATTGAAAAATGGCCCGGAAGCGAAAGTGAAAAAAATTCGTATTTTAACAATTTATATGTGTAAGACTCTTAAACTTGAGCGTTTCCTTACAGATTCGTCGAAAAACATCGAAAGAAACAAAGGTTTTTCACATAGTCATTCGGGTGCCTCCACGAGGGTCTTTTCGTAAGGGTTGAGGTTGTGAAGTCTTTTCGACACGAGTAAATGTTTTTTTTCTTCCATATTTTAAGCTTAGGACAATCTTAAGTGGATATGGTATGATACTAAAACAAGAAAACAACTTTTCAGATCGAGTTAACGACCCTGTCCCAATGGGCAAAAAAGTTCCTATGTTAACACCTATGGATTTTGAGTGAAAAATGGCCCAGAAGCGAAAGTGAAAAAAATTCGTATTTTAACCATTTATATGTGTAAGACTCTTAAACTTGAGCGTTTCCTTACAGATTCGTCGAAAAACATCGAAAGAAACAAAGGTTTTTCACATAGTCATTCGGGTGCCTACACGAGGGTCTTTTCGTAAGGGTTGAGGTTGTGAAGTCTTTTCGACACGAGTAAATGTATTTTTTCTTCCATATTTTAACCTTAGGACAATCTTTAGTGGATATGGTATGATACTAAAACGAGAAAACAACTTTTCAGATCGAGTTAACGATCCTGTCCCAATGGGCAAAAAAGTTCCTATGTTAACACCTATGGATTTTGATTGAAAAATGGCCCGGAAGCGAAAGTGAAAAAAATTCGTATTTTAACAATTTATATGTGTAAGACTCTTAAACTTGAGCGTTTCCTTACAGATTCGTCGAAAAACATCGAAAGAAACAAAGGTTTTTCAAATAGTGATTCGGATGCCTCCACGAGGGTCTTTTCGTAAGGGTTGAGGTTGTGAAGTCTTTTCGACACGAGTAAATGTTTTTTTTCTTCCATATTTTAAGCTTAGGACAATCTTTTGTGGATATGGTATGATACTAAAACGAGAAAACAACTTTTCAGATCGAGTTAACGACCCTGTCCCAATGGGCAAAAAAGTTCCTATGTTTACACCTATGGATTTTGAGTGAAAAATGGCCCGGAAGCGAAAGTGAAAAAAATTCGTATTTTAACCATTTATATGTGTAAGACTCTTAAACTTGAGCGTTTCCTTACAGATTCGTCGAAAAACATCGAAAGAAACAAAGGTTTTTCAAATAGTGATTCGGATGCCTCCACGAGGGTCTTTTCGTAAGGGTTGAGGTTGTGAAGTCTTTTCGACACGAGTAAATGTTTTTTTTCTTCCATATTTTAAGCTTAGGACAATCTTTTGTGGATATGGTATGATACTAAAACGAGAAAACAACTTTTCAGATCGAGTTAACGACCCTGTCCCAATGGGCAAAAAAGTTCCTATGTTAACACCTATGGATTTTGAGTGAAAAATGGCCCGGAAGCGAAATTGAAAAAAATTCGTATTTTAACCATTTATATGTGTAAGACTCTTAAACTTGAGCGTTTCCTTACAGATTCGTCGAAAAAAATCGAAAGAAACAAAGGTTTTTCACATAGTCATTCGGGTGCCTCCACGAGGGTCTTTTCGTAAGGGTTGAGGTTGTGAAGTCTTTTCGACACGAGTAAATGTGTTTTTTCTTCCATATTTTAAGCTTAGGACAATCTTAAGTGGATATGGTATGATACTAAAACGAGAAAACAACTTTTCAGATCGAGTTAACGACCCTGTCCCAATGGGCAAAAAAGTTCCTATGTTAACACCTATGGATTTTGAGTGAAAAATGGCCCGGAAGCGAAAGTGAAAAAAATTCGTATTTTAACCATTTATATGTGTAAGACTCTTAAACTTGAGCGTTTCCTTACAGATTCGTCGAAAAACATCGAAAGAAACAAAGGTCTTTCACATAGAAATTCGGGTGCCTCCACGAGGGTCTTTTCGTAAGGGTTGAGGTTGGGAAGTCTTTTCGACACGAGTAAATGTATTTTTTCTTCCATATTTTAACCTTAGGACAATCTTTAGTGGATATGGTATGATACTAAAACGAGAAAACAACTTTTCAGATCGAGTTAACGACCCTGTCACAATGGGCAAAAAAGTTCCTATGTTTACACCTATGGATTTTGATTGAAAAATGGCCCGGAAGCGAAAGTGAAAAAAATTCGTATTTTAACAATTTATATGTGTAAGACTCTTAAACTTGAGCGTTTCCTTACAGATTCGTCGAAAAACATCGAAAGAAACAAAGGTTTTTCACATAGTCATTCGGGTGCCTCCACGAGGGTCTTTTCGTAAGGGTTGAGGTTGTGAAGTCTTTTCGACACGAGTAAATGTTTTTTTTCTTCCATATTTTAAGCTTAGGACAATCTTAAGTGGATATGGTATGATACTAAAACAAGAAAACAACTTTTCAGATCGAGTTAACGACCCTGTCCCAATGGGCAAAAAAGTTCCTATGTTAACACCTATGGATTTTGAGTGAAAAATGGCCCAGAAGCGAAAGTGAAAAAAATTCGTATTTTAACCATTTATATGTGTAAGACTCTTAAACTTGAGCGTTTCCTTACAGATTCGTCGAAAAACATCGAAAGAAACAAAGGTTTTTCAAATAGTGATTCGGATGCCTCCACGAGGGTCTTTTCGTAAGGGTTGAGGTTGTGAAGTCTTTTCGACACGAGTAAATGTTTTTTTTCTTCCATATTTTAAGCTTAGGACAATCTTTTGTGGATATGGTATGATACTAAAACGAGAAAACAACTTTTCAGATCGAGTTAACGACCCTGTCCCAATGGGCAAAAAAGTTCCTATGTTTACACCTATGGATTTTGATTGAAAAATGGCCCGGAAGCGAAAGTGAAAAAAATTCGTATTTTAACAATTTATATGTGTAAGACTCTTAAACTTGAGCGTTTCCTTACAGATTCGTCGAAAAACATCGAAAGAAACAAAGGTTTTTCACATAGTCATTCGGGTGCCTCCACGAGGGTCTTTTCGTAAGGGTTGAGGTTGTGAAGTCTTTTCGACACGAGTAAATGTTTTTTTTCTTCCATATTTTAAGCTTAGGACAATCTTAAGTGGATATGGTATGATACTAAAACAAGAAAACAACTTTTCAGATCGAGTTAACGACCCTGTCCCAATGGGCAAAAAAGTTCCTATGTTAACACCTATGGATTTTGAGTGAAAAATGGCCCAGAAGCGAAAGTGAAAAAAATTCGTATTTTAACCATTTATATGTGTAAGACTCTTAAACTTGAGCGTTTCCTTACAGATTCGTCGAAAAACATCGAAAGAAACAAAGGTTTTTCACATAGTCATTCGGGTGCCTACACGAGGGTCTTTTCGTAAGGGTTGAGGTTGTGAAGTCTTTTCGACACGAGTAAATGTATTTTTTCTTCCATATTTTAACCTTAGGACAATCTTTAGTGGATATGGTATGATACTAAAACGAGAAAACAACTTTTCAGATCGAGTTAACGATCCTGTCCCAATGGGCAAAAAAGTTCCTATGTTAACACCTATGGATTTTGATTGAAAAATGGCCCGGAAGCGAAAGTGAAAAAAATTCGTATTTTAACAATTTATATGTGTAAGACTCTTAAACTTGAGCGTTTCCTTACAGATTCGTCGAAAAACATCGAAAGAAACAAAGGTTTTTCAAATAGTGATTCGGATGCCTCCACGAGGGTCTTTTCGTAAGGGTTGAGGTTGTGAAGTCTTTTCGACACGAGTAAATGTTTTTTTTCTTCCATATTTTAAGCTTAGGACAATCTTTTGTGGATATGGTATGATACTAAAACGAGAAAACAACTTTTCAGATCGAGTTAACGACCCTGTCCCAATGGGCAAAAAAGTTCCTATGTTTACACCTATGGATTTTGAGTGAAAAATGGCCCGGAAGCGAAAGTGAAAAAAATTCGTATTTTAACCATTTATATGTGTAAGACTCTTAAACTTGAGCGTTTCCTTACAGATTCGTCGAAAAACATCGAAAGAAACAAAGGTTTTTCAAATAGTGATTCGGATGCCTCCACGAGGGTCTTTTCGTAAGGGTTGAGGTTGTGAAGTCTTTTCGACACGAGTAAATGTTTTTTTTCTTCCATATTTTAAGCTTAGGACAATCTTTTGTGGATATGGTATGATACTAAAACGAGAAAACAACTTTTCAGATCGAGTTAACGACCCTGTCCCAATGGGCAAAAAAGTTCCTATGTTAACACCTATGGATTTTGAGTGAAAAATGGCCCGGAAGCGAAATTGAAAAAAATTCGTATTTTAACCATTTATATGTGTAAGACTCTTAAACTTGAGCGTTTCCTTACAGATTCGTCGAAAAAAATCGAAAGAAACAAAGGTTTTTCACATAGTCATTCGGGTGCCTCCACGAGGGTCTTTTCGTAAGGGTTGAGGTTGTGAAGTCTTTTCGACACGAGTAAATGTGTTTTTTCTTCCATATTTTAAGCTTAGGACAATCTTAAGTGGATATGGTATGATACTAAAACGAGAAAACAACTTTTCAGATCGAGTTAACGACCCTGTCCCAATGGGCAAAAAAGTTCCTATGTTAACACCTATGGATTTTGAGTGAAAAATGGCCCGGAAGCGAAAGTGAAAAAAATTCGTATTTTAACCATTTATATGTGTAAGACTCTTAAACTTGAGCGTTTCCTTACAGATTCGTCGAAAAACATCGAAAGAAACAAAGGTCTTTCACATAGAAATTCGGGTGCCTCCACGAGGGTCTTTTCGTAAGGGTTGAGGTTGGGAAGTCTTTTCGACACGAGTAAATGTATTTTTTCTTCCATATTTTAACCTTAGGACAATCTTTAGTGGATATGGTATGATACTAAAACGAGAAAACAACTTTTCAGATCGAGTTAACGACCCTGTCACAATGGGCAAAAAAGTTCCTATGTTAACACCTTTGGATTTTGAGTGAAAATGGCCCGGAAGCGAAATTGAAAAAAATTCGTATTTTAACCATTTATATGTGTAAGACTCTTAAACTTGAGCGTTTCCTTACAGATTCGTCGAAAAACATCGAAAGAAACAAAGGTTTTTCAAATAGTGATTCGGATGCCTCCACGAGGGTCTTTTCGTAAGGGTTGAGGTTGTGAAGTCTTTTCGACACGAGTAAATGTTTTTTTTCTTCCATATTTTAAGCTTAGGACAATCTTTTGTGGATATGGTATGATACTAAAACGAGAAAACAACTTTTCAGATCGAGTTAACGACCCTGTCCCAATGGGCAAAAAAGTTCCTATGTTTACACCTATGGATTTTGAGTGAAAAATGGCCCGGAAGCGAAATTGAAAAAAATTCGTATTTTAACCATTTATATGTGTAAGACTCTTAAACTTGAGCGTTTCCTTACAGATTCGTCGAAAAACATCGAAAGAAACAAAGGTTTTTCAAATAGTGATTCGGATGCCTCCACGAGGGTCTTTTCGTAAGGGTTGAGGTTGTGAAGTCTTTTCGACACGAGTAAATGTTTTTTTTCTTCCATATTTTAAGCTTAGGACAATCTTAAGTGGATATGGTATGATACTAAAACAAGAAAACAACTTTTCAGATCGAGTTAACGACCCTGTCCCAATGGGCAAAAAAGTTCCTATGTTAACACCTATGGATTTTGAGTGAAAAATGGCCCAGAAGCGAAAGTGAAAAAAATTCGTATTTTAACCATTTATATGTGTAAGACTCTTAAACTTGAGCGTTTCCTTACAGATTCGTCGAAAAACATCGAAAGAAACAAAGGTTTTTCACATAGTCATTCGGGTGCCTACACGAGGGTCTTTTCGTAAGGGTTGAGGTTGTGAAGTCTTTTCGACACGAGTAAATGTATTTTTTCTTCCATATTTTAACCTTAGGACAATCTTTAGTGGATATGGTATGATACTAAAACGAGAAAACAACTTTTCAGATCGAGTTAACGATCCTGTCCCAATGGGCAAAAAAGTTCCTATGTTAACACCTATGGATTTTGATTGAAAAATGGCCCGGAAGCGAAAGTGAAAAAAATTCGTATTTTAACAATTTATATGTGTAAGACTCTTAAACTTGAGCGTTTCCTTACAGATTCGTCGAAAAACATCGAAAGAAACAAAGGTTTTTCAAATAGTGATTCGGATGCCTCCACGAGGGTCTTTTCGTAAGGGTTGAGGTTGTGAAGTCTTTTCGACACGAGTAAATGTTTTTTTTCTTCCATATTTTAAGCTTAGGACAATCTTTTGTGGATATGGTATGATACTAAAACGAGAAAACAACTTTTCAGATCGAGTTAACGACCCTGTCCCAATGGGCAAAAAAGTTCCTATGTTTACACCTATGGATTTTGATTGAAAAATGGCCCGGAAGCGAAAGTGAAAAAAATTCGTATTTTAACAATTTATATGTGTAAGACTCTTAAACTTGAGCGTTTCCTTACAGATTCGTCGAAAAACATCGAAAGAAACAAAGGTTTTTCACATAGTCATTCGGGTGCCTCCACGAGGGTCTTTTCGTAAGGGTTGAGGTTGTGAAGTCTTTTCGACACGAGTAAATGTTTTTTTTCTTCCATATTTTAAGCTTAGGACAATCTTAAGTGGATATGGTATGATACTAAAACAAGAAAACAACTTTTCAGATCGAGTTAACGACCCTGTCCCAATGGGCAAAAAAGTTCCTATGTTTACACCTATGGATTTTGATTGAAAAATGGCCCGGAAGCGAAAGTGAAAAAAATTCGTATTTTAACAATTTATATGTGTAAGACTCTTAAACTTGAGCGTTTCCTTACAGATTCGTCGAAAAACATCGAAAGAAACAAAGGTTTTTCCCATAGTCATTCGGGTGCCTCCACGAGGGTCTTTTCGTAAGGGTTGAGGTTGTGAAGTCTTTTCGACACGAGTAAATGTATTTTTTCTTCCATATTTTAACCTTAGGACAATCTTTAGTGGATATGGTATGATACTAAAACGAGTAAACAACTTTTCAGATCGAGTTAACGATCCTGTCCCAATGGGCAAAAAAGTTCCTATGTTAACACCTATGGATTTTGAGTGAAAAATGGCCCGGAAGCGAAAGTGAAAAAAATTCGTATTTTAACCATTTATATGTGTAAGACTCTTAAACTTGAGCGTTTCCTTACAGATTCGTCGAAAAACATCGAAAGAAACAAAGGTTTTTCAAATAGTGATTCGGATGCCTCCACGAGGGTCTTTTCGTAAGGGTTGAGGTTGTGAAGTCTTTTCGACACGAGTAAATGTATTTTTTCTTCCATATTTTAAGCTTAGGACAATCTTAAGTGGATATGGTATGATACTAAAACAAGAAAACAACTTTTCAGATCGAGTTAACGACCCTGTCCCAATGGGCAAAAAAGTTCCTATGTTAACACCTATGGATTTTGAGTGAAAAATGGCCCGGAAGCGAAAGTGAAAAAAATTCGTATTTTAACCATTTATATGTGTAAGACTCTTAAACTTGAGCGTTTCCTTACAGATTCGTCGAAAAACATCGAAAGAAACAAAGGTTTTTCAAATAGTGATTCGGATGCCTCCACGAGGGTCTTTTCGTAAGGGTTGAGGTTGTGAAGTCTTTTCGACACGAGTAAATGTTTTTTTTCTTCCATATTTTAAGCTTAGGACAATCTTTTGTGGATATGGTATGATACTAAAACGAGAAAACAACTTTTCAGATCGAGTTAACGACCCTGTCCCAATGGGCAAAAAAGTTCCTATGTTAACACCTATGGATTTTGAGTGAAAAATGGCCCGGAAGCGAAATTGAAAAAAATTCGTATTTTAACCATTTATATGTGTAAGACTCTTAAACTTGAGCGTTTCCTTACAGATTTGTCGAAAAAAATCGAAAGAAACAAAGGTTTTTCACATAGTCATTCGGGTGCCTCCACGAGGGTCTTTTCGTAAGGGTTGAGGTTGTGAAGTCTTTTCGACACGAGTAAATGTGTTTTTTCTTCCATATTTTAACCTTAGGACAATATTAAGTGGATATGGTATGATACTAAAACGAGAAAACAACTTTTCAGATCGAGTTAACGACCCTGTCCCAATGGGCAAAAAAGTTCCTATGTTAACACCTATGGATTTTGAGTGAAAAATGGCCCGGAAGCGAAAGTGAAAAAAATTCGTATTTTAACCATTTATATGTGTAAGACTCTTAAACTTGAGCGTTTCCTTACAGATTCGTCGAAAAACATCGAAAGAAACAAAGGTCTTTCACATAGAAATTCGGGTGCCTCCACGAGGGTCTTTTCGTAAGGGTTGAGGTTGGGAAGTCTTTTCGACACGAGTAAATGTATTTTTTCTTCCATATTTTAACCTTAGGACAATCTTTAGTGGATATGGTATGATACTAAAACGAGAAAACAACTTTTCAGATCGAGTTAACGACCCTGTCACAATGGGCAAAAAAGTTCCTATGTTAACACCTTTGGATTTTGAGTGAAAATGGCCCGGAAGCGAAATTGAAAAAAATTCGTATTTTAACCATTTATATGTGTAAGACTCTTAAACTTGAGCGTTTCCTTACAGATTCGTCGAAAAACATCGAAAGAAACAAAGGTTTTTCACATAGTCATTCGGGTGCCTCCACGAGGGTCTTTTCGTAAGAGTTGAGGTTGTGAAGTCTTTTCGACACGAGTAAATGTATTTTTTCTTCCATATTTTAAGCTTAGGACAATCTTTTGTGGATATGGTATGATACTAAAATGAGAAAACAACTTTTCAGATCGAGTTAACGACCCTGTCCCAATGGGCAAAAAAGTTCCTATGTTAACACCTATGGATTTTGAGTGAAAAATGGCCCGGAAGCTAAAGTGAAAAAAATTCGTATTTTAACCATTTATATGTGTAAGACTCTTAAACTTGAGCGTTTCCTTACAGATTCGTCGAAAAACATCGAAAGAAACAAAGGTCTTTCACATAGAAATTCGGGTGCCTCCACGAGGGTCTTTTCGTAAGGGTTGAGGTTGGGAAGTCTTTTCGACACGAGTAAATGTATTTTTTCTTCCATATTTTAACCTTAGGACAATCTTTAGTGGATATGGTATGATACTAAAACGAGAAAACAACTTTTCAGATCGAGTTAACGACCCTGTCACAATGGGCAAAAAAGTTCCTATGTTAACACCTTTGGATTTTGAGTGAAAATGGCCCGGAAGCGAAAGTGAAAAAAATTCGTATTTTAACCATTTATATATGTAAGACTCTTAAACTTGAGCGTTTCCTTACAAATTCAACGAAAAACATCGAAAGAAATAAAGGTCTTTCACATAGTCATTCGGGTGCCTCCACGAGGGTCTTTTCGTAAGGGTTGAGGTTGGGAAGTCTTTTCGACACGAGTAAATGTATTTTTTCTTCCATATTTTAACCTTAGGACAATCTTTAGTGGATATGGTATGATACTAAAACGAGAAAACAACTTTTCAGATCGAGTTAACGATCCTGTCACAATGGGCAAAAAAGTTCCTATGTTAACACCTATGGATTTTGAGTGAAAAATGGCCCGGAAGCGAAAGTGAAAAAAATTCGTATTTTAACCATTTATATGTGTAAGACTCTTAAAATTGAGCGTTTCCTTACAGATTCGTCGAAAAACATCGAAAGAAACAAAGGTTTTTCAAATAGTGATTCGGATGCCTCCACGAGGGTCTTTTCGTAAGGGTTGAGGTTGTGAAGTCTTTTCGACACGAGTAAATGTTTTTTTTCTTCCATATTTTAAGCTTAGGACAATCTTTTGTTGATATGGTATGATACTAAAACGAGAAAACAACTTTTCAGATCGAGTTAACGACCCTGTCCCAATGGGCAAAAAAGTTCCTATGTTAACACCTATGGATTTTGATTGAAAAATGGCCCGGAAGCGAAATTGAAAAAAATTCGTATTTTAACCATTTATATGTGTAAGACTCTTAAACTTGAGCGTTTCCTTACAGATTCGTCGAAAAAAATCGAAAGAAACAAAGGTTTTTCACATAGTCATTCGGGTGCCTCCACGAGGGTCTTTTCGTAAGGGTTGAGGTTGTGAAGTCTTTTCGACACGAGTAAATGTGTTTTTTCTTCCATATTTTAAGCTTAGGACAATCTTAAGTGGATATGGTATGATACTAAAACGAGAAAACAACTTTTCAGATCGAGTTAACGACCCTGTCCCAATGGGCAAAAAAGTTCCTATGTTAACACCTATGGATTTTGATTGAAAAATGGCCCGGAAGCGAAATTGAAAAAAATTCGTATTTTAACCATTTATATGTGTAAGACTCTTAAACTTGAGCGTTTCCTTACAGATTCGTCGAAAAAAATCGAAAGAAACAAAGGTTTTTCACATAGTCATTCGGGTGCCTCCACGAGGGTCTTTTCGTAAGGGTTGAGGTTGTGAAGTCTTTTCGACACGAGTAAATGTGTTTTTTCTTCCATATTTTAAGCTTAGGACAATCTTAAGTGGATATGGTATGATACTAAAACGAGAAAACAACTTTTCAGATCGAGTTAACGACCCTGTCCCAATGGGCAAAAAAGTTCCTATGTTAACACCTTTGGATTTTGAGTGAAAATGGCCCGGAAGCGAAAGTGAAAAAAATTCGTATTTTAACCATTTATATATGTAAGACTCTTAAACTTGAGCGTTTCCTTACAAATTCAACGAAAAACATCGAAAGAAATAAAGGTCTTTCACATAGTCATTCGGGTGCCTCCACGAGGGTCTTTTCGTAAGGGTTGAGGTTGGGAAGTCTTTTCGACACGAGTAAATGTATTTTTTCTTCCATATTTTAACCTTAGGACAATCTTTAGTGGATATGGTATGATACTAAAACGAGAAAACAACTTTTCAGATCGAGTTAACGATCCTGTCACAATGGGCAAAAAAGTTCCTATGTTAACACCTATGGATTTTGAGTGAAAAATGGCCCGGAAGCGAAAGTGAAAAAAATTCGTATTTTAACCATTTATATGTGTAAGACTCTTAAAATTGAGCGTTTCCTTACAGATTCGTCGAAAAACATCGAAAGAAACAAAGGTTTTTCAAATAGTGATTCGGATGCCTCCACGAGGGTCTTTTCGTAAGGGTTGAGGTTGTGAAGTCTTTTCGACACGAGTAAATGTTTTTTTTCTTCCATATTTTAAGCTTAGGACAATCTTTTGTTGATATGGTATGATACTAAAACGAGAAAACAACTTTTCAGATCGAGTTAACGACCCTGTCCCAATGGGCAAAAAAGTTCCTATGTTAACACCTATGGATTTTGATTGAAAAATGGCCCGGAAGCGAAATTGAAAAAAATTCGTATTTTAACCATTTATATGTGTAAGACTCTTAAACTTGAGCGTTTCCTTACAGATTCGTCGAAAAAAATCGAAAGAAACAAAGGTTTTTCACATAGTCATTCGGGTGCCTCCACGAGGGTCTTTTCGTAAGGGTTGAGGTTGTGAAGTCTTTTCGACACGAGTAAATGTGTTTTTTCTTCCATATTTTAAGCTTAGGACAATCTTAAGTGGATATGGTATGATACTAAAACGAGAAAACAACTTTTCAGATCGAGTTAACGACCCTGTCCCAATGGGCAAAAAAGTTCCTATGTTAACACCTATGGATTTTGATTGAAAAATGGCCCGGAAGCGAAATTGAAAAAAATTCGTATTTTAACCATTTATATGTGTAAGACTCTTAAACTTGAGCGTTTCCTTACAGATTCGTCGAAAAAAATCGAAAGAAACAAAGGTTTTTCACATAGTCATTCGGGTGCCTCCACGAGGGTCTTTTCGTAAGGGTTGAGGTTGTGAAGTCTTTTCGACACGAGTAAATGTGTTTTTTCTTCCATATTTTAAGCTTAGGACAATCTTAAGTGGATATGGTATGATACTAAAACGAGAAAACAACTTTTCAGATCGAGTTAACGACCCTGTCCCAATGGGCAAAAAAGTTCCTATGTTAACACCTATGGATTTTGAGTGAAAAATGGCCCGGAAGCGAAAGTGAAAAAAATTCGTATTTTAACCATTTATATGTGTAAGACTGTTAAACTTGAGCGTTTCCTTACAGATTCGTCGAAAAACATCGAAAGAAACAAAGGTCTTTCACATAGTCATTCGGGTGCCTCCACGAGGGTCTTTTCGTAAGGGTTGAGGTTGGGAAGTCTTTTCGACACGAGTAAATGTTTTTTTTCTTCCATATTTTAAGCTTAGGACAATCTTTTGTGGATATGGTATGATACTAAAACGAGAAAACAACTTTTCAGATCGAGTTAACGACCCTGTCCCAATGGGCAAAAAAGTTCCTATGTTAACACCTATGGATTTTGAGTGAAAAATGGCCCGGAAGCGAAAGTGAAAAAAATTCGTATTTTAACCATTTATATGTGTAAGACTCTTAAACTTGAGCGTTTCCTTACAGATTCGTCGAAAAACATCGAAAGAAACAAAGGTTTTTCAAATAGTAATTCGGATGCCTCCTCGAGGGTCTTTTCATAAGGGTTGAGGTTGTGAAGTCTTTTCGACACGAGTAAATGTTTTTTTTCTTCCATATTTTAAGCTTAGGACAATCTTAAGTGGATATGGTATGATACTAAAACAAGAAAACAACTTTTCAGATCGAGTTAACGACCCTGTCCCAATGGGCAAAAAAGTTCCTATGTTAACACCTATGGATTTTGAGTGAAAAATGGCCCGGAAGCGAAAGTGAAAAAAATTCGTATTTTAACCATTTATATGTGTAAGACTCTTAAACTTGAGCGTTTCCTTACAGATTCGTCGAAAAACATCGAAAGAAACAAAGGTCTTTCACATAGTCATTCGGGTGCCTCCACGAGGGTCTTTTCGTAAGAGTTGAGGTTGTGAAGTCTTTTCGACACGAGTAAATGTATTTTTTCTTCCATATTTTAAGCTTAGGACAATCTTTTGTGGATATGGTATGATACTAAAATGAGAAAACAACTTTTCAGATCGAGTTAACGACCCTGTCCCAATGGGCAAAAAAGTTCCTATGTTAACACCTATGGATTTTGAGTGAAAAATGGCCCGGAAGCTAAAGTGAAAAAAATTCGTATTTTAACCATTTATATGTGTAAGACTCTTAAACTTGAGCGTTTCCTTACAGATTCGTCGAAAAACATCGATAGAAACAAAGGTTTTTCAAATAGTGATTCGGATGCCTCCACGAGGGTCTTTTCGTAAGGGTTGAGGTTGTGAAGTCTTTTCGACACGAGTAAATGTTTTTTTTCTTCCATATTTTAAGCTTAGGACAATCTTTTGTGGATATGGTATGATACTAAAACGAGAAAACAACTTTTCAGATCGAGTTAACGACCCTGTCCCAATGGGCAAAAAAGTTCCTATGTTAACACCTATGGATTTTGAGTGAAAAATGGCCCGGAAGCGAAAGTGAAAAAAATTCGTATTTTAACCATTTATATGTGTAAGAGTCTTAAACTTGAGCGTTTCCTTACAGATTCGTCGAAAAACATCGAAAGAAACAAAGGTTTTTCAAATAGTAATTCGGATGCCTCCTCGAGGGTCTTTTCGTAAGGGTTGAGGTTGTGAAGTCTTTTCGACACGAGTAAATGTTTTTTTTCTTCCATATTTTAAGCTTAGGACAATCTTAAGTGGATATGGTATGATACTAAAACAAGAAAACAACTTTTCAGATCGAGTTAACGACCCTGTCCCAATGGGCAAAAAAGTTCCTATGTTAACACCTATGGATTTTGAGTGAAAAATGGCCCGGAAGCGAAAGTGAAAAAAATTCGTATTTTAACCATTTATATGTGTAAGACTCTTAAACTTGAGCGTTTCCTTACAGATTCGTCGAAAAACATTGAAAGAAACAAAGGTCTTTCACATAGTCATTCGGGTGCCTCCACGAGGGTCTTTTCGTAAGGGTTGAGGTTGTGAAGTCTTTTCGACACGAGTAAATGTTTTTTTTCTTCCATATTTTAAGCTTAGGACAATCTTTTGTGGATATGGTATGATACTAAAACGAGAAAACAACTTTTCAGATCGAGTTAACGACCCTGTCCCAATGGGCAAAAAAGTTCCTATGTTAACACCTATGGATTTTGAGTGAAAAATGGCCCGGAAGCGAAAGGGAAAAAATTCGTATTTTAACCATTTATATGTGTAAGACTCTTAAACTTGAGCGTTTCCTTATAGATTCGTCGAAAAACATCGAAAGAAACAAAGGTTTTCCACATAGTCATTCGGGTGCCTCCACGAGGGTCTTTACGTAAGGGTTGAGGTTGTGAAGTCTTTTCGACACGAGTAAATGTATTTTTTCTTCCATATTTTAAGCTTAGGACAATCTTTTGTGGATATGGTATGATACTAAAACGAGAAAACAACTTTTCAGATCGAGTTAACGACCCTGTCCCAATGGGCAAAAAAGTTCCTATGTTAACACCTATGGATTTTGAGTGAAAAATGGCCCGGAAGCGAAAGTGAAAAAAATTCGTATTTTAACCATTTATATGTGTAAGAGTCTTAAACTTGAGCGTTTCCTTACAGATTCGTCGAAAA
The DNA here is from genome assembly GCF_057944985.1 of Cucurbita pepo subsp. pepo. Taxonomy (NCBI): domain Eukaryota; kingdom Viridiplantae; phylum Streptophyta; class Magnoliopsida; order Cucurbitales; family Cucurbitaceae; genus Cucurbita; species Cucurbita pepo. The sequence goes on from NC_141817.1 coordinate 13,685,794, forward strand.
ACATCGAAAGAAACAAAGGTTTTTCAAATAGTAATTCGGATGCCTCCTCGAGGGTCTTTTCGTAAGGGTTGAGGTTGTGAAGTCTTTTCGACACGAGTAAATGTTTTTTTTCTTCCATATTTTAAGCTTAAGACAATCTTAAGTGGATATGGTATGATACTAAAACAAGAAAACAACTTTTCAGATCGAGTTAACGACCCTGTCCCAATGGGCAAAAAAGTTCCTATGTTAACACCTATGGATTTTGAGTGAAAAATGGCCCGGAAGCGAAAGTGAAAAAAATTCGTATTTTAACCATTTATATGTGTAAGACTCTTAAACTTGAGCGTTTCCTTACAGATTCGTCGAAAAACATTGAAAGAAACAAAGGTCTTTCACATAGTCATTCGGGTGCCTCCACGAGGGTCTTTTCGTAAGGGTTGAGGTTGTGAAGTCTTTTCGACACGAGTAAATGTTTTTTTTCTTCCATATTTTAAGCTTAGGACAATCTTTTGTGGATATGGTATGATACTAAAACGAGAAAACAACTTTTCAGATCGAGTTAACGACCCTGTCCCAATGGGCAAAAAAGTTCCTATGTTAACACCTATGGATTTTGAGTGAAAAATGGCCCGGAAGCGAAAGGGAAAAAATTCGTATTTTAACCATTTATATGTGTAAGACTCTTAAACTTGAGCGTTTCCTTATAGATTCGTCGAAAAACATCGAAAGAAACAAAGGTTTTCCACATAGTCATTCGGGTGCCTCCACGAGGGTCTTTACGTAAGGGTTGAGGTTGTGAAGTCTTTTCGACACGAGTAAATGTATTTTTTCTTCCATATTTTAAGCTTAGGACAATCTTTAGTGGATATGGTATGATACTAAAACGAGAAAACAACTTTTCAGATCGAGTTAACGACCCTGTCCCAATGGGCAAAAAAGTTCCTATGTTTACACCTATGGATTTTGAGTGAAAAATGGCCCGGAAGCGAAAGTGAAAAAAATTCGTATTTTAACCATTTATATGTGTAAGACTCTTAAACTTGAGCGTTTCCTTACAGATTCGTCGAAAAACATCGAAAGAAACAAAGGTTTTTCAAATAGTAATTCGGATGCCTCCACGAGGGTCTTTTCGTAAGGGTTGAGGTTGTGAAGTCTTTTCGACACGAGTAAATGTTTTTTTTCTTCCATATTTTAAGCTTAGGACAATCTTAAGTGGATATGGTATGATACTAAAACAAGAAAACAACTTTTCAGATCGAGTTAACGACCCTGTCCCAATGGGCAAAAAAGTTCCTATGTTAACACCTATGGATTTTGAGTGAAAATGGCCCGGAAGCGAAATTGAAAAAAATTCGTATTTTAACAATTTATATGTGTAAGACTCTTAAACTTGAGCGTTTCCTTACAGATTCGTCGAAAAACATCGAAAGAAACAAAGGTTTTTCACATAGTCATTCGGGTGCCTCCACGAGGGTCTTTTCGTAAGGGTTGAGGTTGTGAAGTCTTTTCGACACGAGTAAATGTTTTTTTTTCTTCCATATTTTAAGCTTAGGACAATCTTAAGTGGATATGGTATGATACTAAAACAAGAAAACAACTTTTCAGATCGAGTTAACGACCCTGTCCCAATGGGCAAAAAAGTTCCTATGTTAACACCTATGGATTTTGAGTGAAAAATGGCCCAGAAGCGAAAGTGAAAAAAATTCGTATTTTAACCATTTATATGTGTAAGACTCTTAAACTTGAGCGTTTCCTTACAGATTCGTCGAAAAACATCGAAAGAAACAAAGGTTTTTCAAATAGTGATTCGGATGCCTCCACGAGGGTCTTTTCGTAAGGGTTGAGGTTGTGAAGTCTTTTCGACACGAGTAAATGTTTTTTTTCTTCCATATTTTAAGCTTAGGACAATCTTTTGTGGATATGGTATGATACTAAAACGAGAAAACAACTTTTCAGATCGAGTTAACGACCCTGTCCCAATGGGCAAAAAAGTTCCTATGTTTACACCTATGGATTTTGAGTGAAAAATGGCCCGGAAGCGAAAGTGAAAAAAATTCGTATTTTAACCATTTATATGTGTAAGACTCTTAAACTTGAGCGTTTCCTTACAGATTCGTCGAAAAACATCGAAAGAAACAAAGGTCTTTCACATAGTCATTCGGGTGCCTCCACGAGGGTCTTTTCGTAAGGGTTGAGGTTGGGAAGTCTTTTCGACACGAGTAAATGTATTTTTTCTTCCATATTTTAACCTTAGGACAATCTTTAGTGGATATGGTATGATACTAACACGAGAAAACAACTTTTCAGATCGAGTTAACGACCCTGTCCCAATGGGCAAAAAAGTTCCTATGTTTACACCTATGGATTTTGAGTGAAAAATGGCCCGGAAGCGAAAGTGAAAAAAATTCGTATTTTAACCATTTATATGTGTAAGACTCTTAAACTTGAGCGTTTCCTTACAGATTCGTCGAAAAACATCGAAAGAAACAAAGGTTTTTCAAATAGTCATTCGGATGCCTCCACGAGGGTCTTTTCGTAAGGGTTGAGGTTGTGAAGTCTTTTCGACACGAGTAAATGTGTTTTTTCTTCCATATTTTAAGCTTAGGACAATCTTAAGTGGATATGGTATGATACTAAAACAAGAAAACAACTTTTCAGATCGAGTTAACGACCCTGTCCCAATGGGCAAAAAAGTTCCCATGTTAACACCTATGGATTTTGAGTGAAAAATGGCCCGGAAGCGAAAGTGAAAAAAATTCGTATTTTAACCATTTATATGTGTAAGACTCTTAAACTTGAGCGTTTCCTTACAGATTCGTCGAAAAACATCGAAAGAAACAAAGGTCTTTCACATAGTCATTCGGGTGCCTCCACGAGGGTCTTTTCGTAAGGGTTGAGGTTGGGAAGTCTTTTCGACACGAGTAAATGTATTTTTTCTTCCATATTTTAACCTTAGGACAATCTTTAGTGGATATGGTATGATACTAAAACGAGAAAACAACTTTTCAGATCGAGTTAACGATCCTGTCACAATGGGCAAAAAAGTTCCTATGTTAACACCTATGGATTTTGAGTGAAAAATGGCCCGGAAGCGAAAGTGAAAAAAATTCGTATTTTAACCATTTATATGTGTAAGACTCTTAAACTTGAGCGTTTCCTTACAGATTCGTCGAAAAACATTGAAAGAAACAAAGGTCTTTCACATAGTCATTCGGGTGCCTCCACGAGGGTCTTTTCGTAAGAGTTGAGGTTGTGAAGTCTTTTCGACACGAGTAAATGTATTTTTTCTTCCATATTTTAAGCTTAGGACAATCTTTTGTGGATATGGTATGATACTAAAATGAGAAAACAACTTTTCAGATCGAGTTAACGACCCTGTCCCAATGGGCAAAAAAGTTCCTATGTTAACACCTATGGATTTTGAGTGAAAAATGGCCCGGAAGCTAAAGTGAAAAAAAATCGTATTTTAACCATTTATATGTGTAAGACTCTTAAACTTGAGCGTTTCCTTACAGATTCGTCGAAAAACATCGATAGAAACAAAGGTTTTTCAAATAGTGATTCGGATGCCTCCACGAGGGTCTTTTCGTAAGGGTTGAGGTTGTGAAGTCTTTTCGACACGAGTAAATGTTTTTTTTCTTCCATATTTTAAGCTTAGGACAATCTTTTGTGGATATGGTATGATACTAAAACGAGAAAACAACTTTTCAGATCGAGTTAACGACCCTGTCCCAATGGGCAAAAAAGTTCCTATGTTAACACCTATGGATTTGGAGTGAAAAATGGCCCGGAAGCGAAAGTGAAAAAAATTCGTATTTTAACCATTTATATGTGTAAGAGTCTTAAACTTGAGCGTTTCCTTACAGATTCGTCGAAAAACATCGAAAGAAACAAAGGTTTTTCAAATAGTAATTCGGATGCCTCCTCGAGGGTCTTTTCGTAAGGGTTGAGGTTGTGAAGTCTTTTCGACACGAGTAAATGTTTTTTTTCTTCCATATTTTAAGCTTAGGACAATCTTAAGTGGATATGGTATGATACTAAAACAAGAAAACAACTTTTCAGATCGAGTTAACGACCCTGTCCCAATGGGCAAAAAAGTTCCTATGTTAACACCTATGGATTTTGAGTGAAAAATGGCCCGGAAGCGAAAGTGAAAAAAATTCGTATTTTAACCATTTATATGTGTAAGACTCTTAAACTTGAGCGTTTCCTTACAGATTCGTCGAAAAACATTGAAAGAAACAAAGGTCTTTCACATAGTCATTCGGGTGCCTCCACGAGGGTCTTTTCGTAAGGGTTGAGGTTGTGAAGTCTTTTCGACACGAGTAAATGTTTTTTTTCTTCCATATTTTAAGCTTAGGACAATCTTTTGTGGATATGGTATGATACTAAAACGAGAAAACAACTTTTCAGATCGAGTTAACGACCCTGTCCCAATGGGCAAAAAAGTTCCTATGTTAACACCTATGGATTTTGAGTGAAAAATGGCCCGGAAGCGAAAGGGAAAAAATTCGTATTTTAACCATTTATATGTGTAAGACTCTTAAACTTGAGCGTTTCCTTATAGATTCGTCGAAAAACATCGAAAGAAACAAAGGTTTTCCACATAGTCATTCGGGTGCCTCCACGAGGGTCTTTACGTAAGGGTTGAGGTTGTGAAGTCTTTTCGACACGAGTAAATGTATTTTTTCTTCCATATTTTAAGCTTAGGACAATCTTTTGTGGATATGGTATGATACTAAAACGAGAAAACAACTTTTCAGATCGAGTTAACGACCCTGTCCCAATGGGCAAAAAAGTTCCTATGTTAACACCTATGGATTTTGAGTGAAAAATGGCCCGGAAGCGAAAGTGAAAAAAATTCGTATTTTAACCATTTATATGTGTAAGAGTCTTAAACTTGAGCGTTTCCTTACAGATTCGTCGAAAAACATCGAAAGAAACAAAGGTTTTTCAAATAGTAATTCGGATGCCTCCTCGAGGGTCTTTTCGTAAGGGTTGAGGTTGTGAAGTCTTTTCGACACGAGTAAATGTTTTTTTTCTTCCATATTTTAAGCTTAAGACAATCTTAAGTGGATATGGTATGATACTAAAACAAGAAAACAACTTTTCAGATCGAGTTAACGACCCTGTCCCAATGGGCAAAAAAGTTCCTATGTTAACACCTATGGATTTTGAGTGAAAAATGGCCCGGAAGCGAAAGTGAAAAAAATTCGTATTTTAACCATTTATATGTGTAAGACTCTTAAACTTGAGCGTTTCCTTACAGATTCGTCGAAAAACATTGAAAGAAACAAAGGTCTTTCACATAGTCATTCGGGTGCCTCCACGAGGGTCTTTTCGTAAGGGTTGAGGTTGTGAAGTCTTTTCGACACGAGTAAATGTTTTTTTTCTTCCATATTTTAAGCTTAGGACAATCTTTTGTGGATATGGTATGATACTAAAACGAGAAAACAACTTTTCAGATCGAGTTAACGACCCTGTCCCAATGGGCAAAAAAGTTCCTATGTTAACACCTATGGATTTTGAGTGAAAAATGGCCCGGAAGCGAAAGGGAAAAAATTCGTATTTTAACCATTTATATGTGTAAGACTCTTAAACTTGAGCGTTTCCTTATAGATTCGTCGAAAAACATCGAAAGAAACAAAGGTTTTCCACATAGTCATTCGGGTGCCTCCACGAGGGTCTTTACGTAAGGGTTGAGGTTGTGAAGTCTTTTCGACACGAGTAAATGTATTTTTTCTTCCATATTTTAAGCTTAGGACAATCTTTAGTGGATATGGTATGATACTAAAACGAGAAAACAACTTTTCAGATCGAGTTAACGACCCTGTCCCAATGGGCAAAAAAGTTCCTATGTTTACACCTATGGATTTTGAGTGAAAAATGGCCCGGAAGCGAAAGTGAAAAAAATTCGTATTTTAACCATTTATATGTGTAAGACTCTTAAACTTGAGCGTTTCCTTACAGATTCGTCGAAAAACATCGAAAGAAACAAAGGTTTTTCAAATAGTAATTCGGATGCCTCCACGAGGGTCTTTTCGTAAGGGTTGAGGTTGTGAAGTCTTTTCGACACGAGTAAATGTTTTTTTTCTTCCATATTTTAAGCTTAGGACAATCTTAAGTGGATATGGTATGATACTAAAACAAGAAAACAACTTTTCAGATCGAGTTAACGACCCTGTCCCAATGGGCAAAAAAGTTCCTATGTTAACACCTATGGATTTTGAGTGAAAATGGCCCGGAAGCGAAATTGAAAAAAATTCGTATTTTAACAATTTATATGTGTAAGACTCTTAAACTTGAGCGTTTCCTTACAGATTCGTCGAAAAACATCGAAAGAAACAAAGGTTTTTCACATAGTCATTCGGGTGCCTCCACGAGGGTCTTTTCGTAAGGGTTGAGGTTGTGAAGTCTTTTCGACACGAGTAAATGTTTTTTTTTCTTCCATATTTTAAGCTTAGGACAATCTTAAGTGGATATGGTATGATACTAAAACAAGAAAACAACTTTTCAGATCGAGTTAACGACCCTGTCCCAATGGGCAAAAAAGTTCCTATGTTAACACCTATGGATTTTGAGTGAAAAATGGCCCAGAAGCGAAAGTGAAAAAAATTCGTATTTTAACCATTTATATGTGTAAGACTCTTAAACTTGAGCGTTTCCTTACAGATTCGTCGAAAAACATCGAAAGAAACAAAGGTTTTTCAAATAGTGATTCGGATGCCTCCACGAGGGTCTTTTCGTAAGGGTTGAGGTTGTGAAGTCTTTTCGACACGAGTAAATGTTTTTTTTCTTCCATATTTTAAGCTTAGGACAATCTTTTGTGGATATGGTATGATACTAAAACGAGAAAACAACTTTTCAGATCGAGTTAACGACCCTGTCCCAATGGGCAAAAAAGTTCCTATGTTTACACCTATGGATTTTGAGTGAAAAATGGCCCGGAAGCGAAAGTGAAAAAAATTCGTATTTTAACCATTTATATGTGTAAGACTCTTAAACTTGAGCGTTTCCTTACAGATTCGTCGAAAAACATCGAAAGAAACAAAGGTCTTTCACATAGTCATTCGGGTGCCTCCACGAGGGTCTTTTCGTAAGGGTTGAGGTTGGGAAGTCTTTTCGACACGAGTAAATGTATTTTTTCTTCCATATTTTAACCTTAGGACAATCTTTAGTGGATATGGTATGATACTAACACGAGAAAACAACTTTTCAGATCGAGTTAACGACCCTGTCCCAATGGGCAAAAAAGTTCCTATGTTTACACCTATGGATTTTGAGTGAAAAATGGCCCGGAAGCGAAAGTGAAAAAAATTCGTATTTTAACCATTTATATGTGTAAGACTCTTAAACTTGAGCGTTTCCTTACAGATTCGTCGAAAAACATCGAAAAAAACAAAGGTTTTTCAAATAGTCATTCGGATGCCTCCACGAGGGTCTTTTCGTAAGGGTTGAGGTTGTGAAGTCTTTTCGACACGAGTAAATGTGTTTTTTCTTCCATATTTTAAGCTTAGGACAATCTTAAGTGGATATGGTATGATACTAAAACAAGAAAACAACTTTTCAGATCGAGTTAACGACCCTGTCCCAATGGGCAAAAAAGTTCCCATGTTAACACCTATGGATTTTGAGTGAAAAATGGCCCGGAAGCGAAAGTGAAAAAAATTCGTATTTTAACCATTTATATGTGTAAGACTCTTAAACTTGAGCGTTTCCTTACAGATTCGTCGAAAAACATCGAAAGAAACAAAGGTCTTTCACATAGTCATTCGGGTGCCTCCACGAGGGTCTTTTCGTAAGGGTTGAGGTTGGGAAGTCTTTTCGACACGAGTAAATGTATTTTTTCTTCCATATTTTAACCTTAGGACAATCTTTAGTGGATATGGTATGATACTAAAACGAGAAAACAACTTTTCAGATCGAGTTAACGATCCTGTCACAATGGGCAAAAAAGTTCCTATGTTAACACCTATGGATTTTGAGTGAAAAATGGCCCGGAAGCGAAAGTGAAAAAAATTCGTATTTTAACAATTTATATGTGTAAGACGCTTAAACTTGAGCGTTTCCTTACAGATTCGTCGAAAAACATCGAAAGAAACAAAGGTTTTTCAAATAGTGATTCGGATGCCTCCACGAGGGTCTTTTCGTAAGGGTTGAGGTTGTGAAGTCTTTTCGACACGAGTAAATGTTTTTTTTCTTCCATATTTTAAGCTTAGGACAATCTTTTGTGGATATGGTATGATACTAAAACGAGAAAACAACTTTTCAGATCGAGTTAACGACCCTGTCCCAATGGGCAAAAAAGTTCCTATGTTTACACCTATGGATTTTGAGTGAAAAATGGCCCGGAAGCGAAAGTGAAAAAAATTCGTATTTTAACCATTTATATGTGTAAGACTCTTAAACTTGAGCGTTTCCTTACAGATTCGTCGAAAAACATCGAAAGAAACAAAGGTCTTTCACATAGTCATTCGGGTGCCTCCACGAGGGTCTTTTCGTAAGGGTTGAGGTTGGGAAGTCTTTTCGACACGAGTAAATGTATTTTTTCTTCCATATTTTAACCTTAGGACAATCTTTAGTGGATATGGTATGATACTAACACGAGAAAACAACTTTTCAGATCGAGTTAACGACCCTGTCCCAATGGGCAAAAAAGTTCCTATGTTTACACCTATGGATTTTGAGTGAAAAATGGCCCGGAAGCGAAAGTGAAAAAAATTCGTATTTTAACCATTTATATGTGTAAGACTCTTAAACTTGAGCGTTTCCTTACAGATTCGTCGAAAAACATCGAAAGAAACAAAGGTTTTTCAAATAGTAATTCGGATGCCTCCACGAGGGTCTTTTCGTAAGGGTTGAGGTTGTGAAGTCTTTTCGACACGAGTAAATGTTTTTTTTCTTCCATATTTTAAGCTTAGGACAATCTTAAGTGGATATGGTATGATACTAAAACAAGAAAACAACTTTTCAGATCGAGTTAACGACCCTGTCCCAATGGGCAAAAAAGTTCCTATGTTAACACCTATGGATTTTGAGTGAAAAATGGCCCGGAAGCGAAAGTGAAAAAAATTCGTATTTTAACCATTTATATGTGTAAGACTCTTAAACTTGAGCGTTTCCTTACAGATTCGTCGAAAAACATCGAAAGAAACAAAGGTCTTTCACATAGTCATTCGGGTGCCTCCACGAGGGTCTTTTCGTAAGGGTTGAGGTTGTGAAGTCTTTTCGACACGAGTAAATGTGTTTTTTCTTCCATATTTTAAGCTTAGGACAATCTTTAGTGGATATGGTATGATACTAAAACGAGAAAACAACTTTTCAGATCGAGTTAACGACCCTGTCACAATGGGCAAAAAAGTTCCTATGTTAACACCTTTGGATTTTGAGTGAAAATGGCCCGGAAGCGAAATTGAAAAAAATTCGTATTTTAACCATTTATATGTGTAAGACTCTTAAACTTGAGCGTTTCCTTACAGATTCGTCGAAAAACATCGAAAGAAACAAAGGTCTTTCACATAGTCATTCGGGTGCCTCCACGAGGGTCTTTTCGTAAGGGTTGAGGTTGTGAAGTCTTTTCGACACGAGTAAATGTGTTTTTTCTTCCATATTTTAAGCTTAGGACAATCTTTAGTGGATATGGTATGATACTAAAACGAGAAAACAACTTTTCAGATCGAGTTAACGACCCTGTCCCAATGGGCAAAAAAGTTCCTATGTTTACAACTATGGATTTTGAGTGAAAAATGGCCCGGAAGCGAAAGTGAAAAAAATTCGTTTTTTAACCATTTATATGTGTAAGACTCTTAAACTTGAGCGTTTCCTTACAGATTCGTCGAAAAACATCGAAAGAAACAAAGGTTTTTCAAATAGTAATTCGGATGCCTCCACGAGGGTCTTTTCGTAAGGGTTGAGGTTGTGAAGTCTTTTCGACACGAGTAAATGTTTTTTTTCTTCCATATTTTATGCTTAGGACAATCTTAAGTGGATATGGTATGATACTAAAACAAGAAAACAACTTTTCAGATCGAGTTAACGACCCTGTCCCAATGGGCAAAAAAGTTCCTATGTTAACACCTATGGATTTTGAGTGAAAAATGGCCCGGAAGCGAAAGTGAAAAAAATTCGTATTTTAACCATTTATATGTGTAAGACTCTTAAACTTGAGCGTTTCCTTACAGATTCGTCGAAAAACATCGAAAGAAACAAAGGTCTTTCACATAGTCATTCGGGTGCCTCCACGAGGGTCTTTTCGTAAGGGTTGAGGTTGTGAAGTCTTTTCGACACGAGTAAATGTGTTTTTTCTTCCATATTTTAAGCTTAGGACAATCTTTAGTGGATATGGTATGATACTAAAACGAGAAAACAACTTTTCAGATCGAGTTAACGACCCTGTCACAATGGGCAAAAAAGTTCCTATGTTAACACCTTTGGATTTTGAGTGAAAATGGCCCGGAAGCGAAATTGAAAAAAATTCGTATTTTAACCATTTATATGTGTAAGACTCTTAAACTTGAGCGTTTCCTTACAGATTCGTCGAAAAACATCGAAAGAAACAAAGGTCTTTCACATAGTCATTCGGGTGCCTCCACGAGGGTCTTTTCGTAAGGGTTGAGGTTGTGAAGTCTTTTCGACACGAGTAAATGTGTTTTTTCTTCCATATTTTAAGCTTAGGACAATCTTTAGTGGATATGGTATGATACTAAAACGAGAAAACAACTTTTCAGATCGAGTTAACGACCCTGTCCCAATGGGCAAAAAAGTTCCTATGTTTACAACTATGGATTTTGAGTGAAAAATGGCCCGGAAGCGAAAGTGAAAAAAATTCGTTTTTTAACCATTTATATGTGTAAGACTCTTAAACTTGAGCGTTTCCTTACAGATTCGTCGAAAAACATCGAAAGAAACAAAGGTTTTTCAAATAGTAATTCGGATGCCTCCACGAGGGTCTTTTCGTAAGGGTTGAGGTTGTGAAGTCTTTTCGACACGAGTAAATGTTTTTTTTCTTCCATATTTTAAGCTTAGGACAATCTTAAGTGGATATGGTATGATACTAAAACAAGAAAACAACTTTTCAGATCGAGTTAACGACCCTGTCCCAATGGGCAAAAAAGTTCCTATGTTAACACCTATGGATTTTGAGTGAAAAATGGCCCGGAAGCGAAAGTGAAAAAAATTCGTATTTTAACCATTTATATGTGTAAGACTCTTAAAATTGAGCGTTTCCTTACAGATTCGTCGAAAAACATCGAAAGAAACAAAGGTCTTTCACATAGTCATTCGGGTGCCTCCACGAGGGTCTTTTCGTAAGGGTTGAGGTTGTGAAGTCTTTTCGACACGAGTAAATGTGTTTTTTCTTCCATATTTTAAGCTTAGGACAATCTTTAGTGGATATGGTATGATACTAAAACGAGAAAACAACTTTTCAGATCGAGTTAACGACCCTGTCACAATGGGCAAAAAAGTTCCGATGTTAACACCTTTGGATTTTGAGTGAAAATGGCCCGGAAGCGAAATTGAAAAAAATTCGTATTTTAACCATTTATATGTGTAAGACTCTTAAACTTGAGCGTTTCCTTACAGATTCGTCGAAAAACATCGAAAGAAACAAATGTCTTTCACATAGTCATTCGGGTGCCTCCACGAGGGTCTTTTCGTAAGGGTTGAGGTTGTGAAGTCTTTTCGACACGAGTAAATGTGTTTTTTCTTCCATATTTTAAGCTTAGGACAATCTTTAGTGGATATGGTATGATACTAAAACGAGAAAACAACTTTTCAGATCGAGTTAACGACCCTGTCCCAATGGGCAAAAAAGTTCCTATGTTTACACCTATGGATTTTGAGTGAAAAATGGCCCGGAAGCGAAAGTGAAAAAAATTCGTATTTTAACCATTTATATGTGTAAGACTCTTAAACTTGAGCGTTTCCTTACAGATTCGTCGAAAAACATCGAAAGAAACAAAGGTTTTTCAAATAGTAATTCGGATGCCTCCACGAGGGTCTTTTCGTAAGGGTTGAGGTTGTGAAGTCTTTTCGACACGAGTAAATGTTTTTTTTCTTCCATATTTTAAGCTTAGGACAATCTTAAGTGGATATGGTATGATACTAAAACAAGAAAACAACTTTTCAGATCGAGTTAACGACCCTGTCCCAATGGGCAAAAAAGTTCCTATGTTAACACCTATGGATTTTGAGTGAAAAATGGCCCGGAAGCGAAAGTGAAAAAAATTCGTATTTTAACCATTTATATGTGTAAGACTCTTAAACTTGAGCGTTTCCTTACAGATTCGTCGAAAAACATCGAAAGAAACAAAGGTCTTTCACATAGAAATTCGGGTGCCTCCACGAGGGTCTTTTCGTAAGGGTTGAGGTTGGGAAGTCTTTTCGACACGAGTAAATGTATTTTTTCTTCCATATTTTAACCTTAGGACAATCTTTAGTGGATATGGTATGATACTAAAACGAGAAAACAACTTTTCAGATCGAGTTAACGACCCTGTCACAATGGGCAAAAAAGTTCCTATGTTAACACCTATGGATTTTGAGTGAAAAATGGCCCGGAAGCGAAAGTGAAAAAAATTCGTATTTTAACCATTTATATGTGTAAGACTCTTAAAATTGAGCGTTTCCTTACAGATTCGTCGAAAAACATCGAAAGAAACAAAGGTCTTTCACATAGTCATTCGGGTGCCTCCACGAGGGTCTTTTCGTAAGGGTTGAGGTTGTGAAGTCTTTTCGACACGAGTAAATGTGTTTTTTCTTCCATATTTTAAGCTTAGGACAATCTTTAGTGGATATGGTATGATACTAAAACGAGAAAACAACTTTTCAGATCGAGTTAACGACCCTGTCCCAATGGGCAAAAAAGTTCCTATGTTAACACCTATGGATTTTGAGTGAAAAATGGCCCGGAAGCGAAAGTGAAAAAAATTCGTATTTTAACCATTTATATGTGTAAGACTCTTAAACTTGAGCGTTTCCTTACAGATTCGTCGAAAAACATCGAAAGAAACAAAGGTCTTTCACATAGAAATTCGGGTGCCTCCACGAGGGTCTTTTCGTAAGGGTTGAGGTTGGGAAGTCTTTTCGACACGAGTAAATGTATTTTTTCTTCCATATTTTAACCTTAGGACAATCTTTAGTGGATATGGTATGATACTAAAACGAGAAAACAACTTTTCAGATCGAGTTAACGACCCTGTCACAATGGGCAAAAAAGTTCCTATGTTAACACCTTTGGATTTTGAGTGAAAATGGCCCGGAAGCGAAATTGAAAAAAATTCGTATTTTAACCATTTATATGTGTAAGACTCTTAAACTTGAGCGTTTCCTTACAGATTCGTCGAAAAACATCGAAAGAAACAAAGGTCTTTCACATAGTCATTCGGGTGCCTCCACGAGGGTCTTTTCGTAAGGGTTGAGGTTGGGAAGTCTTTTCGACACGAGTAAATGTGTTTTTTCTTCCATATTTTAAGCTTAGGACAATCTTTAGTGGATATGGTATGATACTAAAACGAGAAAACAACTTTTCAGATCGAGTTAACGACCCTGTCCCAATGGGCAAAAAAGTTCCTATGTTAACACCTATGGATTTTGAGTGAAAAATGGCCCGGAAGCGAAATTGAAAAAAATTCGTATTTTAACCATTTATATGTGTAAGACTCTTAAACTTGAGCGTTTCCTTACAGATTCGTCGAAAAAAATCGAAAGAAACAAAGGTTTTTCACATAGTCATTCGGGTGCCTCCACGAGGGTCTTTTCGTAAGGGTTGAGGTTGTGAAGTCTTTTCGACACGAGTAAATGTGTTTTTTCTTCCATATTTTAAGCTTAGGACAATCTTAAGTGGATATGGTATGATACTAAAACAAGAAAACAACTTTTCAGATCGAGTTAACGACCCTGTCCCAATGGGCAAAAAAGTTCCTATGTTAACACCTATGGATTTTGAGTGAAAAATGGCCCGGAAGCGAAAGTGAAAAAAATTCGTATTTTAACAATTTATATGTGTAAGACTCTTAAACTTGAGCGTTTCCTTACAGATTCGTCGAAAAACATCGAAAGAAACAAAGGTTTTTCAAATAGTGATTCGGATGCCTCCACGAGGGTCTTTTCGTAAGGGTTGAGGTTGTGAAGTCTTTTCGACACGAGTAAATGTTTTTTTTCTTCCATATTTTAAGCTTAGGACAATCTTTTGTGGATATGGTATGATACTAAAACGAGAAAACAACTTTTCAGATCGAGTTAACGACCCTGTCCCAATGGGCAAAAAAGTTCCTATGTTAACACCTATGGATTTTGAGTGAAAAATGGCCCGGAAGCGAAAGTGAAAAAAATTCGTATTTTAACCATTTATATGTGTAAGACTCTTAAACTTGAGCGTTTCCTTACAGATTCGTCGAAAAACATCGAAAGAAACAAAGGTTTTTCAAATAGTGATTCGGATGCCTCCACGAAGGTCTTTTCGTAAGGGTTGAGGTTGTGAAGTCTTTTCGACACGAGTAAATGTTTTTTTTCTTCCATATTTTAAGCTTAGGACAATCTTTTGTGGATATGGTATGATACTAAAACGAGAAAACAACTTTTCAGATCGAGTTAACGACCCTGTCCCAATGGGCAAAAAAGTTCCTATGTTAACACCTATGGATTTTGAGTGAAAAATGGCCCGGAAGCGAAAGTGAAAAAAATTCGTATTTTAACCATTTATATGTGTAAGACTCTTAAACTTGAGCGTTTCCTTACAGATTCGTCGAAAAACATCGAAAGAAACAAAGGTTTTTCAAATAGTGATTCGGATGCCTCCACGAGGGTCTTTTCGTAAGGGTTGAGGTTGTGAAGTCTTTTCGACACGAGTAAATGTTTTTTTTCTTCCATATTTTAACCTTAGGACAATCTTTAGTGGATATGGTATGATACTAAAACGAGAAAGGAAACTTTTCAGATCGAGTTAACGATCCTGTCACAATGGGCAAAAAAGTTCCTATGTTAACACCTATGGATTTTGAGTGAAAAATGGCCCGGAAGCGAAAGTGAAAAAAATTCGTATTTTAACCATTTATATGTGTAAGACTCTTAAACTTGAGCGTTTCCTTACAGATTCGTCGAAAAACATCGAAAGAAACAAAGGTTTTTCAAATAGTGATTCGGATGCCTCCACGAGGGTCTTTTCGTAAGGGTTGAGGTTGTGAAGTCTTTTCGACACGAGTAAATGTTTTTTTTCTTCCATATTTTAAGCTTAGGACAATCTTTTGTGGATATGGTATGATACTAAAACGAGAAAACAACTTTTCAGATCGAGTTAACGACCCTGTCCCAATGGGCAAAAAAGTTCCTATGTTAACACCTATGGATTTTGAGTGAAAAATGGCCCGGAAGCGAAAGTGAAAAAAATTCGTATTTTAACCATTTATATGTGTAAGACTCTTAAACTTGAGCGTTTCCTTACAGATTCGTCGAAAAACATCGAAAGAAACAAAGGTTTTTCAAATAGTGATTCGGATGCCTCCACGAGGGTCTTTTCGTAAGGGTTGAGGTTGTGAAGTCTTTTCGACACGAGTAAATGTTTTTTTTCTTCCATATTTTAAGCTTAGGACAATCTTTTGTGGATATGGTATGATACTAAAACGAGAAAACAACTTTTCAGATCGAGTTAACGACCCTGTCCCAATGGGCAAAAAAGTTCCTATGTTAACACCTATGGATTTTGAGTGAAAAATGGCCCGGAAGCGAAAGTGAAAAAAATTCGTATTTTAACCATTTATATGTGTAAGACTCTTAAACTTGAGCGTTTCCTTACAGATTCGTCGAAAAACATCGAAAGAAACAAAGGTTTTTCAAATAGTGATTCGGATGCCTCCACGAGGGTCTTTTCGTAAGGGTTGAGGTTGTGAAGTCTTTTCGACACGAGTAAATGTTTTTTTTCTTCCATATTTTAACCTTAGGACAATCTTTAGTGGATATGGTATGATACTAAAACGAGAAAGGAAACTTTTCAGATCGAGTTAACGATCCTGTCACAATGGGCAAAAAAGTTCCTATGTTAACACCTATGGATTTTGAGTGAAAAATGGCCCGGAAGCGAAAGTGAAAAAAATTCGTATTTTAACCATTTATATGTGTAAGACTCTTAAACTTGAGCGTTTCCTTACAGATTCGTCGAAAAACATCGAAAGAAACAAAGGTCTTTCACATAGTCATTCGGGTGCCTCCACGAGGGTCTTTTCGTAAGGGTTGAGGTTGGGAAGTCTTTTCGACACGAGTAAATGTATTTTTTCTTCTATATTTTAACCTTAGGACAATCTTTAGTGGATATGGTATGATACTAAAACGAGAAAACAACTTTTCAGATCGAGTTAACGATCCTGTCACAATGGGCAAAAAAGTTCCTATGTTAACACCTATGGATTTTGAGTGAAAAATGGCCCGGAAGCGAAATTGAAAAAAATTCGTATTTTAACCATTTATATGTGTAAGACTCTTAAACTTGAGCGTTTCCTTACAGATTCGTCGAAAAAAATCGAAAGAAACAAAGGTTTTTCACATAGTCATTCGGGTGCCTCCACGAGGGTCTTTTCGTAAGGGTTGAGGTTGTGAAGTCTTTTCGACACGAGTAAATGTGTTTTTTCTTCCATATTTTAAGCTTAGGACAATCTTAAGTGGATATGGTATGATACTAAAACAAGAAAACAACTTTTCAGATCGAGTTAACGACCCTGTCCCAATGGGCAAAAAAGTTCCTATGTTAACACCTATGGATTTTGAGTGAAAAATGGCCCGGAAGCGAAAGTGAAAAAAATTCGTATTTTAACCATTTATATGTGTAAGACTCTTAAACTTGAGCGTTTCCTTACAGATTCGTCGAAAAACATCGAAAGAAACAAAGGTCTTTCACATAGAAATTCGGGTGCCTCCACGAGGGTCTTTTCGTAAGGGTTGAGGTTGGGAAGTCTTTTCGACACGAGTAAATGTATTTTTTCTTCCATATTTTAACCTTAGGACAATCTTTAGTGGATATGGTATGATACTAAAACGAGAAAACAACTTTTCAGATCGAGTTAACGACCCTGTCACAATGGGCAAAAAAGTTCCTATGTTAACACCTTTGGATTTTGAGTGAAAATGGCCCGGAAGCGAAATTGAAAAAAATTCGTATTTTAACAATTTATATGTGTAAGACTCTTAAACTTGAGCGTTTCCTTACAGATTCGTCGAAAAACATCGAAAGAAACGAAGGTCTTTCACATAGTCATTCGGGTGCCTCCACGAGGGTCTTTTCGTAAGGGTTGAGGTTGGGAAGTCTTTTCGACACGAGTAAATGTATTTTTTCTTCCATATTTTAACCTTAGGACAATCTTTAGTGGATATGGTATGATACTAAAACGAGAAAGGAAACTTTTCAGATCGAGTTAACGATCCTGTCACAATGGGCAAAAAAGTTCCTATGTTAACACCTATGGATTTTGAGTGAAAAATGGCCCGGAAGCGAAAGTGAAAAAAATTCGTATTTTAACCATTTATATGTGTAAGACTCTTAAACTTGAGCGTTTCCTTACAGATTCGTCGAAAAACATCGAAAGAAACAAAGGTTTTTCAAATAGTGATTCGGATGCCTCCACGAGGGTCTTTTCGTAAGGGTTGAGGTTGTGAAGTCTTTTCGACACGAGTAAATGTTTTTTTTCTTCCATATTTTAAGCTTAGGACAATCTTTTGTGGATATGGTATGATACTAAAACGAGAAAACAACTTTTCAGATCGAGTTAACGACCCTGTCCCAATGGGCAAAAAAGTTCCTATGTTAACACCTATGGATTTTGAGTGAAAAATGGCCCGGAAGCGAAAGTGAAAAAAATTCGTATTTTAACCATTTATATGTGTAAGACTCTTAAACTTGAGCGTTTCCTTACAGATTCGTCGAAAAACATCGAAAGAAACAAAGGTTTTTCAAATAGTGATTCGGATGCCTCCACGAGGGTCTTTTTTAAGGGTTGAGGTTGTGAAGTCTTTTCGACACGAGTAAATGTTTTTTTTCTTCCATATTTTAACCTTAGGACAATCTTTAGTGGATATGGTATGATACTAAAACGAGAAAGGAAACTTTTCAGATCGAGTTAACGATCCTGTCACAATGGGCAAAAAAGTTCCTATGTTAACACCTATGGATTTTGAGTGAAAAATGGCCCGGAAGCGAAAGTGAAAAAAATTCGTATTTTAACCATTTATATGTGTAAGACTCTTAAACTTGAGCGTTTCCTTACAGATTCGTCGAAAAACATCGAAAGAAACAAAGGTCTTTCACATAGTCATTCGGGTGCCTCCACGAGGGTCTTTTCGTAAGGGTTGAGGTTGGGAAGTCTTTTCGACACGAGTAAATGTATTTTTTCTTCTATATTTTAACCTTAGGACAATCTTTAGTGGATATGGTATGATACTAAAACGAGAAAACAACTTTTCAGATCGAGTTAACGATCCTGTCACAATGGGCAAAAAAGTTCCTATGTTAACACCTATGGATTTTGAGTGAAAAATGGCCCGGAAGCGAAATTGAAAAAAATTCGTATTTTAACCATTTATATGTGTAAGACTCTTAAACTTGAGCGTTTCCTTACAGATTCGTCGAAAAAAATCGAAAGAAACAAAGGTTTTTCACATAGTCATTCGGGTGCCTCCACGAGGGTCTTTTCGTAAGGGTTGAGGTTGTGAAGTCTTTTCGACACGAGTAAATGTGTTTTTTCTTCCATATTTTAAGCTTAGGACAATCTTAAGTGGATATGGTATGATACTAAAACAAGAAAACAACTTTTCAGATCGAGTTAACGACCCTGTCCCAATGGGCAAAAAAGTTCCTATGTTAACACCTATGGATTTTGAGTGAAAAATGGCCCGGAAGCGAAAGTGAAAAAAATTCGTATTTTAACCATTTATATGTGTAAGACTCTTAAACTTGAGCGTTTCCTTACAGATTCGTCGAAAAACATCGAAAGAAACAAAGGTCTTTCACATAGAAATTCGGGTGCCTCCACGAGGGTCTTTTCGTAAGGGTTGAGGTTGGGAAGTCTTTTCGACACGAGTAAATGTATTTTTTCTTCCATATTTTAACCTTAGGACAATCTTTAGTGGATATGGTATGATACTAAAACGAGAAAACAACTTTTCAGATCGAGTTAACGACCCTGTCACAATGGGCAAAAAAGTTCCTATGTTAACACCTTTGGATTTTGAGTGAAAATGGCCCGGAAGCGAAATTGAAAAAAATTCGTATTTTAACAATTTATATGTGTAAGACTCTTAAACTTGAGCGTTTCCTTACAGATTCGTCGAAAAACATCGAAAGAAACGAAGGTCTTTCACATAGTCATTCGGGTGCCTCCACGAGGGTCTTTTCGTAAGGGTTGAGGTTGGGAAGTCTTTTCGACACGAGTAAATGTATTTTTTCTTCCATATTTTAACCTTAGGACAATCTTTAGTGGATATGGTATGATACTAAAACGAGAAAGGAAACTTTTCAGATCGAGTTAACGATCCTGTCACAATGGGCAAAAAAGTTCCTATGTTAACACCTATGGATTTTGAGTGAAAAATGGCCCGGAAGCGAAAGTGAAAAAAATTCGTATTTTAACCATTTATATGTGTAAGACTCTTAAACTTGAGCGTTTCCTTACAGATTCGTCGAAAAACATCGAAAGAAACAAAGGTTTTTCAAATAGTGATTCGGATGCCTCCACGAGGGTCTTTTCGTAAGGGTTGAGGTTGTGAAGTCTTTTCGACACGAGTAAATGTTTTTTTTCTTCCATATTTTAAGCTTAGGACAATCTTTTGTGGATATGGTATGATACTAAAACGAGAAAACAACTTTTCAGATCGAGTTAACGACCCTGTCCCAATGGGCAAAAAAGTTCCTATGTTAACACCTATGGATTTTGAGTGAAAAATGGCCCGGAAGCGAAAGTGAAAAAAATTCGTATTTTAACCATTTATATGTGTAAGACTCTTAAACTTGAGCGTTTCCTTACAGATTCGTCGAAAAACATCGAAAGAAACAAAGGTTTTTCAAATAGTGATTCGGATGCCTCCACGAAGGTCTTTTCGTAAGGGTTGAGGTTGTGAAGTCTTTTCGACACGAGTAAATGTTTTTTTTCTTCCATATTTTAAGCTTAGGACAATCTTTTGTGGATATGGTATGATACTAAAACGAGAAAACAACTTTTCAGATCGAGTTAACGACCCTGTCCCAATGGGCAAAAAAGTTCCTATGTTAACACCTATGGATTTTGATTGAAAAATGGCCCGGAAGCGAAATTGAAAAAAATTCGTATTTTAACAATTTATATGTGTAAGACTCTTAAACTTGAGCGTTTCCTTACAGATTCGTCGAAAAACATCGAAAGAAACAAAGGTTTTTCAAATAGTGATTCGGATGCCTCCACGAGGGTCTTTTCGTAAGGGTTGAGGTTGTGAAGTCTTTTCGACACGAGTAAATGTATTTTTTCTTCCATATTTTAACCTTAGGACAATCTTTAGTGGATATGGTATGATACTAAAACGAGAAAACAACTTTTCAGATCGAGTTAACGACCCTGTCACAATGGGCAAAAAAGTTCCTATGTTAACACCTTTGGATTTTGAGTGAAAATGGCCCGGAAGCGAAATTGAAAAAAATTCGTATTTTAACCATTTATATGTGTAAGACTCTTAAACTTGAGCGTTTCCTTACAGATTCGTCGAAAAACATCGAAAGAAACAAAGGTTTTTCAAATAGTGATTCGGATGCCTCCACGAGGGTCTTTTCGTAAGGGTTGAGGTTGTGAAGTCTTTTCGACACGAGTAAATGTTTTTTTTCTTCCATATTTTAAGCTTAGGACAATCTTTTGTGGATATGGTATGATACTAAAACGAGAAAACAACTTTTCAGATCGAGTTAACGACCCTGTCCCAATGGGCAAAAAAGTTCCTATGTTAACACCTATGGATTTTGAGTGAAAAATGGCCCGGAAGCGAAAGTGAAAAAAATTCGTATTTTAACCATTTATATGTGTAAGACTCTTAAACTTGAGCGTTTCCTTACAGATTCGTCGAAAAACATCGAAAGAAACAAAGGTCTTTCACATAGTCATTCGGGTGCCTCCACGAGGGTCTTTTCGTAAGGGTTGAGGTTGGGAAGTCTTTTCGACACGAGTAAATGTATTTTTTCTTCCATATTTTAACCTTAGGACAATCTTTAGTGGATATGGTATGATACTAAAACGAGAAAACAACTTTTCAGATCGAGTTAACGACCCTGTCACAATGGGCAAAAAAGTTCCTATGTTAACACCTTTGGATTTTGAGTGAAAATGGCCCGGAAGCGAAATTGAAAAAAATTCGTATTTTAACCATTTATATGTGTAAGACTCTTAAACTTGAGCGTTTCCTTACAGATTCGTCGAAAAACATCGAAAGAAACAAAGGTTTTTCAAATAGTGATTCGGATGCCTCCACGAGGGTCTTTTCGTAAGGGTTGAGGTTGTGAAGTCTTTTCGACACGAGTAAATGTTTTTTTTCTTCCATATTTTAAGCTTAGGACAATCTTTTGTGGATATGGTATGATACTAAAACGAGAAAACAACTTTTCAGATCGAGTTAACGACCCTGTCACAATGGGCAAAAAAGTTCCTATGTTAACACCTATGGATTTTGAGTGAAAAATGGCCCGGAAGCGAAAGTGAAAAAAATTCGTATTTTAACCATTTATATGTGTAAGACTCTTAAACTTGAGCGTTTCCTTACAGATTCGTCGAAAAACATCGAAAGAAACAAAGGTTTTTCAAATAGTGATTCGGATGCCTCCACGAAGGTCTTTTCGTAAGGGTTGAGGTTGTGAAGTCTTTTCGACACGAGTAAATGTTTTTTTTCTTCCATATTTTAAGCTTAGGACAATCTTTTGTGGATATGGTATGATACTAAAACGAGAAAACAACTTTTCAGATCGAGTTAACGACCCTGTCCCAATGGGCAAAAAAGTTCCTATGTTAACACCTATGGATTTTGAGTGAAAAATGGCCCGGAAGCGAAAGTGAAAAAAATTCGTATTTTAACCATTTATATGTGTAAGACTCTTAAACTTGAGCGTTTCCTTACAGATTCGTCGAAAAACATCGAAAGAAACAAAGGTTTTTCAAATAGTGATTCGGATGCCTCCACGAGGGTCTTTTCGTAAGGGTTGAGGTTGTGAAGTCTTTTCGACACGAGTAAATGTTTTTTTTCTTCCATATTTTAACCTTAGGACAATCTTTAGTGGATATGGTATGATACTAAAACGAGAAAGGAAACTTTTCAGATCGAGTTAACGATCCTGTCACAATGGGCAAAAAAGTTCCTATGTTAACACCTATGGATTTTGAGTGAAAAATGGCCCGGAAGCGAAAGTGAAAAAAATTCGTATTTTAACCATTTATATGTGTAAGACTCTTAAACTTGAGCGTTTCCTTACAGATTCGTCGAAAAACATCGAAAGAAACAAAGGTTTTTCAAATAGTGATTCGGATGCCTCCACGAGGGTCTTTTCGTAAGGGTTGAGGTTGTGAAGTCTTTTCGACACGAGTAAATGTTTTTTTTCTTCCATATTTTAAGCTTAGGACAATCTTTTGTGGATATGGTATGATACTAAAACGAGAAAACAACTTTTCAGATCGAGTTAACGACCCTGTCCCAATGGGCAAAAAAGTTCCTATGTTAACACCTATGGATTTTGATTGAAAAATGGCCCGGAAGCGAAATTGAAAAAAATTCGTATTTTAACAATTTATATGTGTAAGACTCTTAAACTTGAGCGTTTCCTTACAGATTCGTCGAAAAACATCGAAAGAAACAAAGGTTTTTCAAATAGTGATTCGGATGCCTCCACGAGGGTCTTTTCGTAAGGGTTGAGGTTGTGAAGTCTTTTCGACACGAGTAAATGTATTTTTTCTTCCATATTTTAACCTTAGGACAATCTTTAGTGGATATGGTATGATACTAAAACGAGAAAACAACTTTTCAGATCGAGTTAACGACCCTGTCACAATGGGCAAAAAAGTTCCTATGTTAACACCTTTGGATTTTGAGTGAAAATGGCCCGGAAGCGAAATTGAAAAAAATTCGTATTTTAACCATTTATATGTGTAAGACTCTTAAACTTGAGCGTTTCCTTACAGATTCGTCGAAAAACATCGAAAGAAACAAAGGTTTTTCAAATAGTGATTCGGATGCCTCCACGAGGGTCTTTTCGTAAGGGTTGAGGTTGTGAAGTCTTTTCGACACGAGTAAATGTTTTTTTTCTTCCATATTTTAACCTTAGGACAATCTTTAGTGGATATGGTATGATACTAAAACGAGAAAGGAAACTTTTCAGATCGAGTTAACGATCCTGTCACAATGGGCAAAAAAGTTCCTATGTTAACACCTATGGATTTTGAGTGAAAAATGGCCCGGAAGCGAAAGTGAAAAAAATTCGTATTTTAACCATTTATATGTGTAAGACTCTTAAACTTGAGCGTTTCCTTACAGATTCGTCGAAAAACATCGAAAGAAACAAAGGTTTTTCAAATAGTGATTCGGATGCCTCCACGAGGGTCTTTTCGTAAGGGTTGAGGTTGTGAAGTCTTTTCGACACGAGTAAATGTTTTTTTTCTTCCATATTTTAAGCTTAGGACAATCTTTTGTGGATATGGTATGATACTAAAACGAGAAAACAACTTTTCAGATCGAGTTAACGACCCTGTCCCAATGGGCAAAAAAGTTCCTATGTTAACACCTATGGATTTTGAGTGAAAAATGGCCCGGAAGCGAAAGTGAAAAAAATTCGTATTTTAACCATTTATATGTGTAAGACTCTTAAACTTGAGCGTTTCCTTACAGATTCGTCGAAAAACATCGAAAGAAACAAAGGTTTTTCAAATAGTGATTCGGATGCCTCCACGAAGGTCTTTTCGTAAGGGTTGAGGTTGTGAAGTCTTTTCGACACGAGTAAATGTTTTTTTTCTTCCATATTTTAAGCTTAGGACAATCTTTTGTGGATATGGTATGATACTAAAACGAGAAAACAACTTTTCAGATCGAGTTAACGACCCTGTCCCAATGGGCAAAAAAGTTCCTATGTTAACACCTATGGATTTTGATTGAAAAATGGCCCGGAAGCGAAATTGAAAAAAATTCGTATTTTAACAATTTATATGTGTAAGACTCTTAAACTTGAGCGTTTCCTTACAGATTCGTCGAAAAACATCGAAAGAAACAAAGGTTTTTCAAATAGTGATTCGGATGCCTCCACGAGGGTCTTTTCGTAAGGGTTGAGGTTGTGAAGTCTTTTCGACACGAGTAAATGTATTTTTTCTTCCATATTTTAACCTTAGGACAATCTTTAGTGGATATGGTATGATACTAAAACGAGAAAACAACTTTTCAGATCGAGTTAACGACCCTGTCACAATGGGCAAAAAAGTTCCTATGTTAACACCTTTGGATTTTGAGTGAAAATGGCCCGGAAGCGAAATTGAAAAAAATTCGTATTTTAACCATTTATATGTGTAAGACTCTTAAACTTGAGCGTTTCCTTACAGATTCGTCGAAAAACATCGAAAGAAACAAAGGTTTTTCAAATAGTGATTCGGATGCCTCCACGAGGGTCTTTTCGTAAGGGTTGAGGTTGTGAAGTCTTTTCGACACGAGTAAATGTTTTTTTTCTTCCATATTTTAAGCTTAGGACAATCTTTTGTGGATATGGTATGATACTAAAACGAGAAAACAACTTTTCAGATCGAGTTAACGACCCTGTCCCAATGGGCAAAAAAGTTCCTATGTTAACACCTATGGATTTTGAGTGAAAAATGGCCCGGAAGCGAAAGTGAAAAAAATTCGTATTTTAACCATTTATATGTGTAAGACTCTTAAACTTGAGCGTTTCCTTACAGATTCGTCGAAAAACATCGAAAGAAACAAAGGTCTTTCACATAGTCATTCGGGTGCCTCCACGAGGGTCTTTTCGTAAGGGTTGAGGTTGGGAAGTCTTTTCGACACGAGTAAATGTATTTTTTCTTCCATATTTTAACCTTAGGACAATCTTTAGTGGATATGGTATGATACTAAAACGAGAAAACAACTTTTCAGATCGAGTTAACGACCCTGTCACAATGGGCAAAAAAGTTCCTATGTTAACACCTTTGGATTTTGAGTGAAAATGGCCCGGAAGCGAAATTGAAAAAAATTCGTATTTTAACCATTTATATGTGTAAGACTCTTAAACTTGAGCGTTTCCTTACAGATTCGTCGAAAAACATCGAAAGAAACAAAGGTTTTTCAAATAGTGATTCGGATGCCTCCACGAGGGTCTTTTCGTAAGGGTTGAGGTTGTGAAGTCTTTTCGACACGAGTAAATGTTTTTTTTCTTCCATATTTTAAGCTTAGGACAATCTTTTGTGGATATGGTATGATACTAAAACGAGAAAACAACTTTTCAGATCGAGTTAACGACCCTGTCACAATGGGCAAAAAAGTTCCTATGTTAACACCTATGGATTTTGAGTGAAAAATGGCCCGGAAGCGAAAGTGAAAAAAATTCGTATTTTAACCATTTATATGTGTAAGACTCTTAAACTTGAGCGTTTCCTTACAGATTCGTCGAAAAACATCGAAAGAAACAAAGGTTTTTCAAATAGTGATTCGGATGCCTCCACGAAGGTCTTTTCGTAAGGGTTGAGGTTGTGAAGTCTTTTCGACACGAGTAAATGTTTTTTTTCTTCCATATTTTAAGCTTAGGACAATCTTTTGTGGATATGGTATGATACTAAAACGAGAAAACAACTTTTCAGATCGAGTTAACGACCCTGTCCCAATGGGCAAAAAAGTTCCTATGTTAACACCTATGGATTTTGATTGAAAAATGGCCCGGAAGCGAAATTGAAAAAAATTCGTATTTTAACAATTTATATGTGTAAGACTCTTAAACTTGAGCGTTTCCTTATAGATTCGTCGAAAAACATCGAAAGAAACAAAGGTTTTTCAAATAGTGATTCGGATGCCTCCATGAGGGTCTTTTCGTAAGGGTTGAGGTTGTGAAGTCTTTTCGACACGAGTAAATGTTTATTTTCTTCCATATTTTAAGCTTAGGACAATCTTTTGTGGATATGGTATGATACTAAAACGAGAAAACAACTTTTCAGATCGAGTTAACGACCCTGTCCCAATGGGCAAAAAAGTTCCTATGTTAACACCTATGGATTTTGATTGAAAAATGGCCCGGAAGCGAAATTGAAAAAAATTCGTATTTTAACCATTTATATGTGTAAGACTCTTAAACTTGAGCGTTTCCTTACAGATTCGTCGAAAAAAATCGAAAGAAACAAAGGTTTTTCACATAGTCATTCGGGTGCCTCCACGAGGGTCTTTTCGTAAGGGTTGAGGTTGTGAAGTCTTTTCGACACGAGTAAATGTGTTTTTTCTTCCATATTTTAAGCTTAGGACAATCTTAAGTGGATATGGTATGATACTAAAACAAGAAAACAACTTTTCAGATCGAGTTAACGACCCTGTCCCAATGGGCAAAAAAGTTCCTATGTTAACACCTATGGATTTTGAGTGAAAAATGGCCCGGAAGCGAAAGTGAAAAAAATTCGTATTTTAACCATTTATATGTGTAAGACTCTTAAACTTGAGCATTTCCTTACAGATTCGTCGAAAAACATCGAAAGAAACAAAGGTCTTTCACATAGTCATTCGGGTGCCTCCACGAGGGTCTTTTCGTAAGGGTTGAGGTTGGGAAGTCTTTTCGACACGAGTAAATGTATTTTTTCTTCCATATTTTAACCTTAGGACAATCTTTAGTGGATATGGTATGATACTAAAACGAGAAAACAACTTTTCAGATCGAGTTAACGACCCTGTCACAATGGGCAAAAAAGTTCCTATGTTAACACCTTTGGATTTTGAGTTAAAATGGCCCGGAAGCGAAATTGAAAAAAATTCGTATTTTAACCATTTATATGTGTAAGACTCTTAAACTTGAGCGTTTCCTTACAGATTCGTCGAAAAACATCGAAAGAAACAAAGGTCTTTCACATAGTCATTCGGGTGCCTCCACGAGGGTCTTTTCGTAAGGGTTGAGGTTGTGAAGTCTTTTCGACACGAGTAAATGTGTTTTTTCTTCCATATTTTAAGCTTAGGACAATCTTTAGTGGATATGGTATGATACTAAAACGAGAAAACAACTTTTCAGATCGAGTTAACGACCCTGTCCCAATGGGCAAAAAAGTTCCTATGTTAACACCTATGGATTTTGAGTGAAAAATGGCCCGGAAGCGAAAGTGAAAAAAATTCGTATTTTAACCATTTATATGTGTAAGACTCTTAAACTTGAGCGTTTCCTTACAGATTCGTCGAAAAACATCGAAAGAAACAAAGGTCTTTCACATAGAAATTCGGGTGCCTCCACGAGGGTCTTTTCGTAAGGGTTGAGGTTGGGAAGTCTTTTCGACACGAGTAAATGTATTTTTTCTTCCATATTTTAACCTTAGGACAATCTTTAGTGGATATGGTATGATACTAAAACGAGAAAACAACTTTTCAGATCGAGTTAACGACCCTGTCACAATGGGCAAAAAAGTTCCTATGTTAACACCTTTGGATTTTGAGTGAAAATGGCCCGGAAGCGAAATTGAAAAAAATTCGTATTTTAACCATTTATATGTGTAAGACTCTTAAACTTGAGCGTTTCCTTACAGATTCGTCGAAAAACATCGAAAGAAACAAAGGTTTTTCAAATAGTGATTCGGATGCCTCCACGAGGGTCTTTTCGCAAGGGTTGAGGTTGTGAAGTCTTTTCGACACGAGTAAATGTTTTTTTTCTTCCATATTTTAAGCTTAGGACAATCTTTTGTGGATATGGTATGATACTAAAACGAGAAAACAACTTTTCAGATCGAGTTAACGACCCTGTCCCAATGGGCAAAAAAGTTCCTATGTTAACACCTATGGATTTTGAGTGAAAAATGGCCCGGAAGCGAAAGTGAAAAAAATTCGTATTTTAACCATTTATATGTGTAAGACTCTTAAACTTGAGCGTTTCCTTACAGATTCGTCGAAAAACATCGAAAGAAACAAAGGTCTTTCACATAGTCATTCGGGTGCCTCCACGAGGGTCTTTTCGTAAGGGTTGAGGTTGGGAAGTCTTTTCGACACGAGTAAATGTATTTTTTTCTTCCATATTTTAACCTTAGGACAATCTTTAGTGGATATGGTATGATACTAAAACGAGAAAACCACTTTTCAGATCGAGTTAACGATCCTGTCACAATGGGCAAAAAAGTTCCTATGTTAACACCTATGGATTTTGAGTGAAAAATGGCCCGGAAGCGAAAGTGAAAAAAATTCGTATTTTAACCATTTATATGTGTAAGACTCTTAAACTTGAGCGTTTCCTTACAGATTCGTCGAAAAACATCGAAAGAAATAAAGGTTTTTCAAATAGTAATTCGGATGCCTCCACGAGGGTCTTTTCGTAAGGGTTGAGGTTGTGAAGTCTTTTCGACACGAGTAAATGTTTTTTTTCTTCCATATTTTAAGCTTAGGACAATCTTAAGTGGATATGGTATGATACTAAAACAAGAAAACAACTTTTCAGATCGAGTTAACGACCCTGTCCCAATGGGCAAAAAAGTTCCTATGTTAACACCTATGGATTTTGAGTGAAAAATGGCCCGGAAGCGAAAGTGAAAAAAATTCGTATTTTAACCATTTATATGTGTAAGACTCTTAAACTTGAGCGTTTCCTTACAGATTCGTCGAAAAACATCGAAAGAAACAAAGGTTTTTCAAATAGTGATTCGGATGCCTCCACGAGGGTCTTTTCGTAAGGGTTGAGGTTGTGAAGTCTTTTCGACACGAGTAAATGTTTTTTTTCTTCCATATTTTAAGCTTAGGACAATCTTTTGTGGATATGGTATGATACTAAAACGAGAAAACAACTTTTCAGATCGAGTTAACGACCCTGTCCCAATGGGCAAAAAATTTCCTATGTTAACACCTATGGATTTTGAGTGAAAAATGGCCCGGAAGCGAAAGGGAAAAAATTCGTATTTTAACCATTTATGTGTAAGACTCTTAAACTTGAGCGTTTCCTTACAGATTCGTCGAAAAACATCGAAAGAAACAAAGGTCTTTCACATAGTCATTCGGGTGCCTCCACGAGGGTCTTTTCGTAAGGGTTGAGGTTGGGAAGTCTTTTCGACACGAGTAAATGTATTTTTTCTTCCATATTTTAACCTTAGGACAATCTTTAGTGGATATGGTATGATACTAAAACGAGAAAACAACTTTTCAGATCGAGTTAACGATCCTGTCACAATGGGCAAAAAAGTTCCTATGTTAACACCTATGGATTTTGAGTGAAAAATGGCCCGGAAGCGAAAGTGAAAAAAATTCGTATTTTAACCATTTATATGTGTAAGACTCTTAAACTTGAGCGTTTCCTTACAGATTCGTAGAAAAACATCGAAAGAAACAAAGGTCTTTCACATAGAAATTCGGGTGCCTCCACGAGGGTCTTTTCGTAAGGGTTGAGGTTGGGAAGTCTTTTCGACACGAGTAAATGTATTTTTTCTTCCATATTTTAACCTTAGGACAATCTTTAGTGGATATGGTATGATACTAAAACGAGATAACAACTTTTCAGATCGAGTTAACGACCCTGTCACAATGGGCAAAAAAGTTCCTATGTTAACACCTTTGGATTTTGAGTGAAAATGGCCCGGAAGCGAAATTGAAAAAAATTCGTATTTTAACCATTTATATGTGTAAGACTCTTAAACTTGAGCGTTTCCTTACAGATTCGTCGAAAAACATCGAAAGAAACAAAGGTTTTTCAAATAGTGATTCGGATGCCTCCACGAGGGTCTTTTCGTAAGGGTTGAGGTTGTGAAGTCTTTTCGACACGAGTAAATGTTTTTTTTCTTCCATATTTTAAGCTTAGGACAATCTTTTGTGGATATGGTATGATACTAAAACGAGAAAACAACTTTTCAGATCGAGTTAACGACCCTGTCCCAATGGGCAAAAAAGTTCCTATGTTAACACCTATGGATTTTGAGTGAAAAATGGCCCGGAAGCGAAAGTGAAAAAAATTCGTATTTTAACCATTTATATGTGTAAGACTCTTAAACTTGAGCGTTTCCTTACAGATTCGTCGAAAAACATCGATAGAAACAAAGGTTTTTCAAATAGTGATTCGGATGCCTCCACGAGGGTCTTTTCGTAAGGGTTGAGGTTGTGAAGTCTTTTCGACACGAGTAAATGTTTTTTTTCTTCCATATTTTAAGCTTAGGACAATCTTTTGTGGATATGGTATGATACTAAAACGAGAAAACAACTTTTCAGATCGAGTTAACGACCCTGTCCCAATGGGCAAAAAAGTTCCTATGTTAACACCTATGGATTTTGATTGAAAAATGGCCCGGAAGCGAAATTGAAAAAAATTCGTATTTTAACCATTTATATGTGTAAGACTCTTAAACTTGAGCGTTTCCTTACAGATTCGTCGAAAAAAATCGAAAGAAACAAAGGTTTTTCACATAGTCATTCGGGTGCCTCCACGAGGGTCTTTTCGTAAGGGTTGAGGTTGTGAAGTCTTTTCGACACGAGTAAATGTGTTTTTTCTTCCATATTTTAAGCTTAGGACAATCTTAAGTGGATATGGTATGATACTAAAACAAGAAAACAACTTTTCAGATCGAGTTAACGACCCTGTCCCAATGGGCAAAAAAGTTCCTATGTTAACACCTATGGATTTTGAGTGAAAAATGGCCCGGAAGCGAAAGTGAAAAAAATTCGTATTTTAACCATTTATATGTGTAAGACTCTTAAACTTGAGCATTTCCTTACAGATTCGTCGAAAAACATCGAAAGAAACAAAGGTCTTTCACATAGTCATTCGGGTGCCTCCACGAGGGT
This sequence comes from Cucurbita pepo subsp. pepo, assembly GCF_057944985.1. Lineage (NCBI taxonomy): Eukaryota > Viridiplantae > Streptophyta > Magnoliopsida > Cucurbitales > Cucurbitaceae > Cucurbita > Cucurbita pepo. Next base: position 13,716,724 of record NC_141817.1, read on the forward strand.
CTTTTCGTAAGGGTTGAGGTTGGGAAGTCTTTTCGACACGAGTAAATGTATTTTTTCTTCCATATTTTAACCTTAGGACAATCTTTAGTGGATATGGTATGATACTAAAACGAGAAAACAACTTTTCAGATCGAGTTAACGACCCTGTCACAATGGGCAAAAAAGTTCCTATGTTAACACCTTTGGATTTTGAGTTAAAATGGCCCGGAAGCGAAATTGAAAAAAATTCGTATTTTAACCATTTATATGTGTAAGACTCTTAAACTTGAGCGTTTCCTTACAGATTCGTCGAAAAACATCGAAAGAAACAAAGGTCTTTCACATAGTCATTCGGGTGCCTCCACGAGGGTCTTTTCGTAAGGGTTGAGGTTGTGAAGTCTTTTCGACACGAGTAAATGTGTTTTTTCTTCCATATTTTAAGCTTAGGACAATCTTTAGTGGATATGGTATGATACTAAAACGAGAAAACAACTTTTCAGATCGAGTTAACGACCCTGTCCCAATGGGCAAAAAAGTTCCTATGTTAACACCTATGGATTTTGAGTGAAAAATGGCCCGGAAGCGAAAGTGAAAAAAATTCGTATTTTAACCATTTATATGTGTAAGACTCTTAAACTTGAGCGTTTCCTTACAGATTCGTCGAAAAACATCGAAAGAAACAAAGGTCTTTCACATAGAAATTCGGGTGCCTCCACGAGGGTCTTTTCGTAAGGGTTGAGGTTGGGAAGTCTTTTCGACACGAGTAAATGTATTTTTTCTTCCATATTTTAACCTTAGGACAATCTTTAGTGGATATGGTATGATACTAAAACGAGAAAACAACTTTTCAGATCGAGTTAACGACCCTGTCACAATGGGCAAAAAAGTTCCTATGTTAACACCTTTGGATTTTGAGTGAAAATGGCCCGGAAGCGAAATTGAAAAAAATTCGTATTTTAACCATTTATATGTGTAAGACTCTTAAACTTGAGCGTTTCCTTACAGATTCGTCGAAAAACATCGAAAGAAACAAAGGTTTTTCAAATAGTGATTCGGATGCCTCCACGAGGGTCTTTTCGCAAGGGTTGAGGTTGTGAAGTCTTTTCGACACGAGTAAATGTTTTTTTTCTTCCATATTTTAAGCTTAGGACAATCTTTTGTGGATATGGTATGATACTAAAACGAGAAAACAACTTTTCAGATCGAGTTAACGACCCTGTCCCAATGGGCAAAAAAGTTCCTATGTTAACACCTATGGATTTTGAGTGAAAAATGGCCCGGAAGCGAAAGTGAAAAAAATTCGTATTTTAACCATTTATATGTGTAAGACTCTTAAACTTGAGCGTTTCCTTACAGATTCGTCGAAAAACATCGAAAGAAACAAAGGTCTTTCACATAGTCATTCGGGTGCCTCCACGAGGGTCTTTTCGTAAGGGTTGAGGTTGGGAAGTCTTTTCGACACGAGTAAATGTATTTTTTTCTTCCATATTTTAACCTTAGGACAATCTTTAGTGGATATGGTATGATACTAAAACGAGAAAACCACTTTTCAGATCGAGTTAACGATCCTGTCACAATGGGCAAAAAAGTTCCTATGTTAACACCTATGGATTTTGAGTGAAAAATGGCCCGGAAGCGAAAGTGAAAAAAATTCGTATTTTAACCATTTATATGTGTAAGACTCTTAAACTTGAGCGTTTCCTTACAGATTCGTCGAAAAACATCGAAAGAAATAAAGGTTTTTCAAATAGTAATTCGGATGCCTCCACGAGGGTCTTTTCGTAAGGGTTGAGGTTGTGAAGTCTTTTCGACACGAGTAAATGTTTTTTTTCTTCCATATTTTAAGCTTAGGACAATCTTAAGTGGATATGGTATGATACTAAAACAAGAAAACAACTTTTCAGATCGAGTTAACGACCCTGTCCCAATGGGCAAAAAAGTTCCTATGTTAACACCTATGGATTTTGAGTGAAAAATGGCCCGGAAGCGAAAGTGAAAAAAATTCGTATTTTAACCATTTATATGTGTAAGACTCTTAAACTTGAGCGTTTCCTTACAGATTCGTCGAAAAACATCGAAAGAAACAAAGGTTTTTCAAATAGTGATTCGGATGCCTCCACGAGGGTCTTTTCGTAAGGGTTGAGGTTGTGAAGTCTTTTCGACACGAGTAAATGTTTTTTTTCTTCCATATTTTAAGCTTAGGACAATCTTTTGTGGATATGGTATGATACTAAAACGAGAAAACAACTTTTCAGATCGAGTTAACGACCCTGTCCCAATGGGCAAAAAATTTCCTATGTTAACACCTATGGATTTTGAGTGAAAAATGGCCCGGAAGCGAAAGGGAAAAAATTCGTATTTTAACCATTTATGTGTAAGACTCTTAAACTTGAGCGTTTCCTTACAGATTCGTCGAAAAACATCGAAAGAAACAAAGGTCTTTCACATAGTCATTCGGGTGCCTCCACGAGGGTCTTTTCGTAAGGGTTGAGGTTGGGAAGTCTTTTCGACACGAGTAAATGTATTTTTTCTTCCATATTTTAACCTTAGGACAATCTTTAGTGGATATGGTATGATACTAAAACGAGAAAACAACTTTTCAGATCGAGTTAACGATCCTGTCACAATGGGCAAAAAAGTTCCTATGTTAACACCTATGGATTTTGAGTGAAAAATGGCCCGGAAGCGAAAGTGAAAAAAATTCGTATTTTAACCATTTATATGTGTAAGACTCTTAAACTTGAGCGTTTCCTTACAGATTCGTAGAAAAACATCGAAAGAAACAAAGGTCTTTCACATAGAAATTCGGGTGCCTCCACGAGGGTCTTTTCGTAAGGGTTGAGGTTGGGAAGTCTTTTCGACACGAGTAAATGTATTTTTTCTTCCATATTTTAACCTTAGGACAATCTTTAGTGGATATGGTATGATACTAAAACGAGATAACAACTTTTCAGATCGAGTTAACGACCCTGTCACAATGGGCAAAAAAGTTCCTATGTTAACACCTTTGGATTTTGAGTGAAAATGGCCCGGAAGCGAAATTGAAAAAAATTCGTATTTTAACCATTTATATGTGTAAGACTCTTAAACTTGAGCGTTTCCTTACAGATTCGTCGAAAAACATCGAAAGAAACAAAGGTTTTTCAAATAGTGATTCGGATGCCTCCACGAGGGTCTTTTCGTAAGGGTTGAGGTTGTGAAGTCTTTTCGACACGAGTAAATGTTTTTTTTCTTCCATATTTTAAGCTTAGGACAATCTTTTGTGGATATGGTATGATACTAAAACGAGAAAACAACTTTTCAGATCGAGTTAACGACCCTGTCCCAATGGGCAAAAAAGTTCCTATGTTAACACCTATGGATTTTGAGTGAAAAATGGCCCGGAAGCGAAAGTGAAAAAAATTCGTATTTTAACCATTTATATGTGTAAGACTCTTAAACTTGAGCGTTTCCTTACAGATTCGTCGAAAAACATCGATAGAAACAAAGGTTTTTCAAATAGTGATTCGGATGCCTCCACGAGGGTCTTTTCGTAAGGGTTGAGGTTGTGAAGTCTTTTCGACACGAGTAAATGTTTTTTTTCTTCCATATTTTAAGCTTAGGACAATCTTTTGTGGATATGGTATGATACTAAAACGAGAAAACAACTTTTCAGATCGAGTTAACGACCCTGTCCCAATGGGCAAAAAATTTCCTATGTTAACACCTATGGATTTTGAGTGAAAAATGGCCCGGAAGCGAAAGGGAAAAAATTCGTATTTTAACCATTTATGTGTAAGACTCTTAAACTTGAGCGTTTCCTTACAGATTCGTCGAAAAACATCGAAAGAAACAAAGGTCTTTCACATAGTCATTCGGGTGCCTCCACGAGGGTCTTTTCGTAAGGGTTGAGGTTGGGAAGTCTTTTCGACACGAGTAAATGTATTTTTTCTTCCATATTTTAACCTTAGGACAATCTTTAGTGGATATGGTATGATACTAAAACGAGAAAACAACTTTTCAGATCGAGTTAACGATCCTGTCACAATGGGCAAAAAAGTTCCTATGTTAACACCTATGGATTTTGAGTGAAAAATGGCCCGGAAGCGAAAGTGAAAAAAATTCGTATTTTAACCATTTATATGTGTAAGACTCTTAAACTTGAGCGTTTCCTTACAGATTCGTAGAAAAACATCGAAAGAAACAAAGGTCTTTCACATAGAAATTCGGGTGCCTCCACGAGGGTCTTTTCGTAAGGGTTGAGGTTGGGAAGTCTTTTCGACACGAGTAAATGTATTTTTTCTTCCATATTTTAACCTTAGGACAATCTTTAGTGGATATGGTATGATACTAAAACGAGATAACAACTTTTCAGATCGAGTTAACGACCCTGTCACAATGGGCAAAAAAGTTCCTATGTTAACACCTTTGGATTTTGAGTGAAAATGGCCCGGAAGCGAAATTGAAAAAAATTCGTATTTTAACCATTTATATGTGTAAGACTCTTAAACTTGAGCGTTTCCTTACAGATTCGTCGAAAAACATCGAAAGAAACAAAGGTTTTTCAAATAGTGATTCGGATGCCTCCACGAGGGTCTTTTCGTAAGGGTTGAGGTTGTGAAGTCTTTTCGACACGAGTAAATGTTTTTTTTCTTCCATATTTTAAGCTTAGGACAATCTTTTGTGGATATGGTATGATACTAAAACGAGAAAACAACTTTTCAGATCGAGTTAACGACCCTGTCCCAATGGGCAAAAAAGTTCCTATGTTAACACCTATGGATTTTGAGTGAAAAATGGCCCGGAAGCGAAAGTGAAAAAAATTCGTATTTTAACCATTTATATGTGTAAGACTCTTAAACTTGAGCGTTTCCTTACAGATTCGTCGAAAAACATCGATAGAAACAAAGGTTTTTCAAATAGTGATTCGGATGCCTCCACGAGGGTCTTTTCGTAAGGGTTGAGGTTGTGAAGTCTTTTCGACACGAGTAAATGTTTTTTTTCTTCCATATTTTAAGCTTAGGACAATCTTTTGTGGATATGGTATGATACTAAAACGAGAAAACAACTTTTCAGATCGAGTTAACGACCCTGTCCCAATGGGCAAAAAAGTTCCTATGTTAACACCTATGGATTTTGATTGAAAAATGGCCCGGAAGCGAAATTGAAAAAAATTCGTATTTTAACCATTTATATGTGTAAGACTCTTAAACTTGAGCGTTTCCTTACAGATTCGTCGAAAAAAATCGAAAGAAACAAAGGTTTTTCACATAGTCATTCGGGTGCCTCCACGAGGGTCTTTTCGTAAGGGTTGAGGTTGTGAAGTCTTTTCGACACGAGTAAATGTGTTTTTTCTTCCATATTTTAAGCTTAGGACAATCTTAAGTGGATATGGTATGATACTAAAATAAGAAAACAACTTTTCAGATCGAGTTAACGACCCTGTCCCAATGGGCAAAAAAGTTCCTATGTTAACACCTATGGATTTTGAGTGAAAAATGGCCCCGAAGCGAAAGTGAAAAAAATTCGTATTTTAACCATTTATATGTGTAAGACTCTTAAACTTGAGCGTTTCCTTACAGATTCGTCGAAAAACATCGAAAGAAACAAAGGTCTTTCACATAGAAATTCGGGTGCCTCCACGAGGGTCTTTTCGTAAGGGTTGAGGTTGGGAAGTCTTTTCGACACGAGTAAATGTTTTTTTTCTTCCATATTTTAAGCTTAGGACAATCTTTTGTGGATATGGTATGATACTAAAACGAGAAAACAACTTTTCAGATCGAGTTAACGACCCTGTCACAATGGGCAAAAAAGTTCCTATGTTAACACCTTTGGATTTTGAGTGAAAATGGCCCGGAAGCGAAATTCAAAAAAATTCGTATTTTAACCATTTATATGTGTAAGACTCTTAAACTTGAGCGTTTCCTTACAGATTCGTCGAAAAACATCGAAAGAAACAAAGGTTTTTCAAATAGTGATTCGGATGCCTCCACGAGGGTCTTTTCGTAAGGGTTGAGGTTGTGAAGTCTTTTCGACACGAGTAAATGTTTTTTTTCTTCCATATTTTAAGCTTAGGACAATCTTTTGTGGATATGGTATGATACTAAAACGAGAAAACAACTTTTCAGATCGAGTTAACGACCCTGTCCCAATGGGCAAAAAAGTTCCTATGTTAACACCTATGGATTTTGAGTGAAAAATGGCCCGGAAGCGAAAGTGAAAAAAATTCGTATTTTAACCATTTATATGTGTAAGACTCTTAAACTTGAGCGTTTCCTTACAGATTCGTCGAAAAACATCGAAAGAAACAAAGGTCTTTCACATAGTCATTCGGGTGCCTCCACGAGGGTCTTTTCGTAAGGGTTGAGGTTGGGAAGTCTTTTCGACACGAGTAAATGTATTTTTTTCTTCCATATTTTAACCTTAGGACAATCTTTAGTGGATATGGTATGATACTAAAACGAGAAAACCACTTTTCAGATCGAGTTAACGATCCTGTCACAATGGGCAAAAAAGTTCCTATGTTAACACCTATGGATTTTGAGTGAAAAATGGCCCGGAAGCGAAAGTGAAAAAAATTCGTATTTTAACCATTTATATGTGTAAGACTCTTAAACTTGAGCGTTTCCTTACAGATTCGTCGAAAAACATCGAAAGAAATAAAGGTTTTTCAAATAGTAATTCGGATGCCTCCACGAGGGTCTTTTCGTAAGGGTTGAGGTTGTGAAGTCTTTTCGACACGAGTAAATGTTTTTTTTCTTCCATATTTTAAGCTTAGGACAATCTTTAGTGGATATGGTATGATACTAAAACGAGAAAACAACTTTTCAGATCGAGTTAACGACCCTGTCACAATGGGCAAAAAAGTTCCTATGTTAACACCTTTGGATTTTGAGTGAAAATGGCCCGGAAGCGAAATTCAAAAAAAATACGTATTTTAACCATTTATATGTGTAAGACTCTTAAACTTGAGCGTTTCCTTACAGATTCGTCGAAAAACATCGAAAGAAACAAAGGTTTTTCAAATAGTGATTCGGATGCCTCCACGAGGGTCTTTTCGTAAGGGTTGAGGTTGTGAAGTCTTTTCGACACGAGTAAATGTTTTTTTTCTTCCATATTTTAAGCTTAGGACAATCTTTTGTGGATATGGTATGATACTAAAACGAGAAAACAACTTTTCAGATCGAGTTAACGACCCTGTCCCAATGGGCAAAAAAGTTCCTATGTTAACACCTATGGATTTTGAGTGAAAAATGGCCCGGAAGCGAAAGTGAAAAAAATTCGTATTTTAACCATTTATATGTGTAAGACTCTTAAACTTGAGCGTTTCCTTACAGATTCGTCGAAAAACATCGATAGAAACAAAGGTTTTTCAAATAGTGATTCGGATGCCTCCACGAGGGTCTTTTCGTAAGGGTTGAGGTTGTGAAGTCTTTTCGACACGAGTAAATGTTTTTTTTCTTCCATATTTTAAGCTTAGGACAATCTTTAGTGGATATGGTATGATACTAAAACGAGAAAACAACTTTTCAGATCGAGTTAACGACCCTGTCACAATGGGCAAAAAAGTTCCTATGTTAACACCTTTGGATTTTGAGTGAAAATGGCCCGGAAGCGAAATTCAAAAAAATTCGTATTTTAACCATTTATATGTGTAAGACTCTTAAACTTGAGCGTTTCCTTACAGATTCGTAGAAAAACATCGAAAGAAACAAAGGTCTTTCACATAGAAATTCGGGTGCCTCCACGAGGGTCTTTTCGTAAGGGTTGAGGTTGGGAAGTCTTTTCGACACGAGTAAATGTATTTTTTCTTCCATATTTTAACCTTAGGACAATCTTTAGTGGATATGGTATGATACTAAAACGAGATAACAACTTTTCAGATCGAGTTAACGACCCTGTCACAATGGGCAAAAAAGTTCCTATGTTAACACCTTTGGATTTTGAGTGAAAATGGCCCGGAAGCGAAATTGAAAAAAATTCGTATTTTAACCATTTATATGTGTAAGACTCTTAAACTTGAGCGTTTCCTTACAGATTCGTCGAAAAACATCGAAAGAAACAAAGGTTTTTCAAATAGTGATTCGGATGCCTCCACGAGGGTCTTTTCGTAAGGGTTGAGGTTGTGAAGTCTTTTCGACACGAGTAAATGTTTTTTTTCTTCCATATTTTAAGCTTAGGACAATCTTTTGTGGATATGGTATGATACTAAAACGAGAAAACAACTTTTCAGATCGAGTTAACGACCCTGTCCCAATGGGCAAAAAAGTTCCTATGTTAACACCTATGGATTTTGAGTGAAAAATGGCCCGGAAGCGAAAGTGAAAAAAATTCGTATTTTAACCATTTATATGTGTAAGACTCTTAAACTTGAGCGTTTCCTTACAGATTCGTCGAAAAACATCGATAGAAACAAAGGTTTTTCAAATAGTGATTCGGATGCCTCCACGAGGGTCTTTTCGTAAGGGTTGAGGTTGTGAAGTCTTTTCGACACGAGTAAATGTTTTTTTTCTTCCATATTTTAAGCTTAGGACAATCTTTTGTGGATATGGTATGATACTAAAACGAGAAAACAACTTTTCAGATCGAGTTAACGACCCTGTCCCAATGGGCAAAAAAGTTCCTATGTTAACACCTATGGATTTTGATTGAAAAATGGCCCGGAAGCGAAATTGAAAAAAATTCGTATTTTAACCATTTATATGTGTAAGACTCTTAAACTTGAGCGTTTCCTTACAGATTCGTCGAAAAAAATCGAAAGAAACAAAGGTTTTTCACATAGTCATTCGGGTGCCTCCACGAGGGTCTTTTCGTAAGGGTTGAGGTTGTGAAGTCTTTTCGACACGAGTAAATGTGTTTTTTCTTCCATATTTTAAGCTTAGGACAATCTTAAGTGGATATGGTATGATACTAAAATAAGAAAACAACTTTTCAGATCGAGTTAACGACCCTGTCCCAATGGGCAAAAAAGTTCCTATGTTAACACCTATGGATTTTGAGTGAAAAATGGCCCCGAAGCGAAAGTGAAAAAAATTCGTATTTTAACCATTTATATGTGTAAGACTCTTAAACTTGAGCGTTTCCTTACAGATTCGTCGAAAAACATCGAAAGAAACAAAGGTCTTTCACATAGAAATTCGGGTGCCTCCACGAGGGTCTTTTCGTAAGGGTTGAGGTTGGGAAGTCTTTTCGACACGAGTAAATGTTTTTTTTCTTCCATATTTTAAGCTTAGGACAATCTTTTGTGGATATGGTATGATACTAAAACGAGAAAACAACTTTTCAGATCGAGTTAACGACCCTGTCACAATGGGCAAAAAAGTTCCTATGTTAACACCTTTGGATTTTGAGTGAAAATGGCCCGGAAGCGAAATTCAAAAAAATTCGTATTTTAACCATTTATATGTGTAAGACTCTTAAACTTGAGCGTTTCCTTACAGATTCGTCGAAAAACATCGAAAGAAACAAAGGTTTTTCAAATAGTGATTCGGATGCCTCCACGAGGGTCTTTTCGTAAGGGTTGAGGTTGTGAAGTCTTTTCGACACGAGTAAATGTTTTTTTTCTTCCATATTTTAAGCTTAGGACAATCTTTTGTGGATATGGTATGATACTAAAACGAGAAAACAACTTTTCAGATCGAGTTAACGACCCTGTCCCAATGGGCAAAAAAGTTCCTATGTTAACACCTATGGATTTTGAGTGAAAAATGGCCCGGAAGCGAAAGTGAAAAAAATTCGTATTTTAACCATTTATATGTGTAAGACTCTTAAACTTGAGCGTTTCCTTACAGATTCGTCGAAAAACATCGAAAGAAACAAAGGTCTTTCACATAGTCATTCGGGTGCCTCCACGAGGGTCTTTTCGTAAGGGTTGAGGTTGGGAAGTCTTTTCGACACGAGTAAATGTATTTTTTTCTTCCATATTTTAACCTTAGGACAATCTTTAGTGGATATGGTATGATACTAAAACGAGAAAACCACTTTTCAGATCGAGTTAACGATCCTGTCACAATGGGCAAAAAAGTTCCTATGTTAACACCTATGGATTTTGAGTGAAAAATGGCCCGGAAGCGAAAGTGAAAAAAATTCGTATTTTAACCATTTATATGTGTAAGACTCTTAAACTTGAGCGTTTCCTTACAGATTCGTCGAAAAACATCGAAAGAAATAAAGGTTTTTCAAATAGTAATTCGGATGCCTCCACGAGGGTCTTTTCGTAAGGGTTGAGGTTGTGAAGTCTTTTCGACACGAGTAAATGTTTTTTTTCTTCCATATTTTAAGCTTAGGACAATCTTTAGTGGATATGGTATGATACTAAAACGAGAAAACAACTTTTCAGATCGAGTTAACGACCCTGTCACAATGGGCAAAAAAGTTCCTATGTTAACACCTTTGGATTTTGAGTGAAAATGGCCCGGAAGCGAAATTCAAAAAAAATTCGTATTTTAACCATTTATATGTGTAAGACTCTTAAACTTGAGCGTTTCCTTACAGATTCGTCGAAAAACATCGAAAGAAACAAAGGTTTTTCAAATAGTGATTCGGATGCCTCCACGAGGGTCTTTTCGTAAGGGTTGAGGTTGTGAAGTCTTTTCGACACGAGTAAATGTTTTTTTTCTTCCATATTTTAAGCTTAGGACAATCTTTTGTGGATATGGTATGATACTAAAACGAGAAAACAACTTTTCAGATCGAGTTAACGACCCTGTCCCAATGGGCAAAAAAGTTCCTATGTTAACACCTATGGATTTTGAGTGAAAAATGGCCCGGATCGAAAGTGAAAAAAATTCGTATTTTAACCATTTATATGTGTAAGACTCTTAAACTTGAGCGTTTCCTTACAGATTCGTCGAAAAACATCGATAGAAACAAAGGTTTTTCAAATAGTGATTCGGATGCCTCCACGAGGGTCTTTTCGTAAGGGTTGAGGTTGTGAAGTCTTTTCGACACGAGTAAATGTTTTTTTTCTTCCATATTTTAAGCTTAGGACAATCTTTAGTGGATATGGTATGATACTAAAACGAGAAAACAACTTTTCAGATCGAGTTAACGACCCTGTCACAATGGGCAAAAAAGTTCCTATGTTAACACCTTTGGATTTTGAGTGAAAATGGCCCGGAAGCGAAATTCAAAAAAATTCGTATTTTAACCATTTATATGTGTAAGACTCTTAAACTTGAGCGTTTCCTTACAGATTCGTCGAAAAACATCGAAAGAAACAAAGGTTTTTCAAATAGTGATTCGGATGCCTCCACGAGGGTCTTTTCGTAAGGGTTGAGGTTGTGAAGTCTTTTCGACACGAGTAAATGTTTTTTTTCTTCCATATTTTAAGCTTAGGACAATCTTTAGTGGATATGGTATGATACTAAAACGAGAAAACAACTTTTCAGATCGAGTTAACGACCCTGTCACAATGGGCAAAAAAGTTCCTATGTTAACACCTTTGGATTTTGAGTGAAAATGGCCCGGAAGCGAAATTCAAAAAAATTCGTATTTTAACCATTTATATGTGTAAGACTCTTAAACTTGAGCGTTTCCTTACAGATTCGTCGAAAAACATCGAAAGAAACAAAGGTTTTTCAAATAGTGATTCGGATGCCTCCACGAGGGTCTTTTCGTAAGGGTTGAGGTTGTGAAGTCTTTTCGACACGAGTAAATGTTTTTTTTCTTCCATATTTTAAGCTTAGGACAATCTTTTGTGGATATGGTATGATACTAAAACGAGAAAACAACTTTTCAGATCGAGTTAACGACCCTGTCCCAATGGGCAAAAAAGTTCCTATGTTAACACCTATGGATTTTGAGTGAAAAATGGCCCGGAAGCGAAAGTGAAAAAAATTCGTATTTTAACCATTTATATGTGTAAGACTCTTAAACTTGAGCGTTTCCTTACAGATTCGTCGAAAAACATCGATAGAAACAAAGGTTTTTCAAATAGTGATTCGGATGCCTCCACGAGGGTCTTTTCGTAAGGGTTGAGGTTGTGAAGTCTTTTCGACACGAGTAAATGTTTTTTTTCTTCCATATTTTAAGCTTAGGACAATCTTTTGTGGATATGGTATGATACTAAAACGAGAAAACAACTTTTCAGATCGAGTTAACGACCCTGTCCCAATGGGCAAAAAAGTTCCTATGTTAACACCTATGGATTTTGATTGAAAAATGGCCCGGAAGCGAAATTGAAAAAAATTCGTATTTTAACCATTTATATGTGTAAGACTCTTAAACTTGAGCGTTTCCTTACAGATTCGTCGAAAAAAATCGAAAGAAACAAAGGTTTTTCACATAGTCATTCGGGTGCCTCCACGAGGGTCTTTTCGTAAGGGTTGAGGTTGTGAAGTCTTTTCGACACGAGTAAATGTGTTTTTTCTTCCATATTTTAAGCTTAGGACAATCTTAAGTGGATATGGTATGATACTAAAATAAGAAAACAACTTTTCAGATCGAGTTAACGACCCTGTCCCAATGGGCAAAAAAGTTCCTATGTTAACACCTATGGATTTTGAGTGAAAAATGGCCCCGAAGCGAAAGTGAAAAAAATTCGTATTTTAACCATTTATATGTGTAAGACTCTTAAACTTGAGCGTTTCCTTACAGATTCGTCGAAAAACATCGAAAGAAACAAAGGTTTTTCAAATAGTGATTCGGATGCCTCCACGAGGGTCTTTTCGTAAGGGTTGAGGTTGTGAAGTCTTTTCGACACGAGTAAATGTTTTTTTTCTTCCATATTTTAAGCTTAGGACAATCTTTTGTGGATATGGTATGATACTAAAACGAGAAAACAACTTTTCAGATCGAGTTAACGACCCTGTCCCAATGGGCAAAAAAGTTCCTATGTTAACACCTATGGATTTTGAGTGAAAAATGGCCCGGAAGCGAAAGTGAAAAAAATTCGTATTTTAACCATTTATATGTGTAAGACTCTTAAACTTGAGCGTTTCCTTACAGATTCGTCGAAAAACATCGATAGAAACAAAGGTTTTTCAAATAGTGATTCGGATGCCTCCACGAGGGTCTTTTCGTAAGGGTTGAGGTTGTGAAGTCTTTTCGACACGAGTAAATGTTTTTTTTCTTCCATATTTTAAGCTTAGGACAATCTTTTGTGGATATGGTATGATACTAAAACGAGAAAACAACTTTTCAGATCGAGTTAACGACCCTGTCCCAATGGGCAAAAAAGTTCCTATGTTAACACCTATGGATTTTGAGTGAAAAATGGCCCGGAAGCGAAAGTGAAAAAAATTCGTATTTTAACCATTTATATGTGTAAGACTCTTAAACTTGAGCGTTTCCTTACAGATTCGTCGAAAAACATCGAAAGAAACAAAGGTCTTTCACATAGTCATTCGGGTGCCTCCACGAGGGTCTTTTCGTAAGGGTTGAGGTTGGGAAGTCTTTTCGACACGAGTAAATGTATTTTTTTCTTCCATATTTTAACCTTAGGACAATCTTTAGTGGATATGCTATGATACTAAAACGAGAAAACCACTTTTCAGATCGAGTTAACGATCCTGTCACAATGGGCAAAAAAGTTCCTATGTTAACACCTATGGATTTTGAGTGAAAAATGGCCCGGAAGCGAAAGTGAAAAAAATTCGTATTTTAACCATTTATATGTGTAAGACTCTTAAACTTGAGCGTTTCCTTACAGATTCGTCGAAAAACATCGAAAGAAATAAAGGTTTTTCAAATAGTAATTCGGATGCCTCCACGAGGGTCTTTTCGTAAGGGTTGAGGTTGTGAAGTCTTTTCGACACGAGTAAATGTTTTTTTTCTTCCATATTTTAAGCTTAGGACAATCTTTAGTGGATATGGTATGATACTAAAACGAGAAAACAACTTTTCAGATCGAGTTAACGACCCTGTCACAATGGGCAAAAAAGTTCCTATGTTAACACCTTTGGATTTTGAGTGAAAATGGCCCGGAAGCGAAATTCAAAAAAATTCGTATTTTAACCATTTATATGTGTAAGACTCTTAAACTTGAGCGTTTCCTTACAGATTCGTCGAAAAACATCGAAAGAAACAAAGGTTTTTCAAATAGTGATTCGGATGCCTCCACGAGGGTCTTTTCGTAAGGGTTGAGGTTGTGAAGTCTTTTCGACACGAGTAAATGTTTTTTTTCTTCCATATTTTAAGCTTAGGACAATCTTTTGTGGATATGGTATGATACTAAAACGAGAAAACAACTTTTCAGATCGAGTTAACGACCCTGTCCCAATGGGCAAAAAAGTTCCTATGTTAACACCTATGGATTTTGAGTGAAAAATGGCCCGGAAGCGAAAGTGAAAAAAATTCGTATTTTAACCATTTATATGTGTAAGACTCTTAAACTTGAGCGTTTCCTTACAGATTCGTCGAAAAACATCGATAGAAACAAAGGTTTTTCAAATAGTGATTTGGATGCCTCCACGAGGGTCTTTTCGTAAGGGTTGAGGTTGTGAAGTCTTTTCGACACGAGTAAATGTTTTTTTTCTTCCATATTTTAAGCTTAGGACAATCTTTTGTGGATATGGTATGATACTAAAACGAGAAAACAACTTTTCAGATCGAGTTAACGACCCTGTCCCAATGGGCAAAAAAGTTCCTATGTTAACACCTATGGATTTTGATTGAAAAATGGCCCGGAAGCGAAATTGAAAAAAATTCGTATTTTAACCATTTATATGTGTAAGACTCTTAAACTTGAGCGTTTCCTTACAGATTCGTCGAAAAAAATCGAAAGAAACAAAGGTTTTTCACATAGTCATTCGGGTGCCTCCACGAGGGTCTTTTCGTAAGGGTTGAGGTTGTGAAGTCTTTTCGACACGAGTAAATGTGTTTTTTCTTCCATATTTTAAGCTTAGGACAATCTTAAGTGGATATGGTATGATACTAAAATAAGAAAACAACTTTTCAGATCGAGTTAACGACCCTGTCCCAATGGGCAAAAAAGTTCCTATGTTAACACCTATGGATTTTGAGTGAAAAATGGCCCCGAAGCGAAAGTGAAAAAAATTCGTATTTTAACCATTTATATGTGTAAGACTCTTAAACTTGAGCGTTTCCTTACAGATTCGTCGAAAAACATCGATAGAAACAAAGGTTTTTCAAATAGTGATTTGGATGCCTCCACGAGGGTCTTTTCGTAAGGGTTGAGGTTGTGAAGTCTTTTCGACACGAGTAAATGTTTTTTTTCTTCCATATTTTAAGCTTAGGACAATCTTTTGTGGATATGGTATGATACTAAAACGAGAAAACAACTTTTCAGATCGAGTTAACGACCCTGTCCCAATGGGCAAAAAAGTTCCTATGTTAACACCTATGGATTTTGATTGAAAAATGGCCCGGAAGCGAAATTGAAAAAAATTCGTATTTTAACCATTTATATGTGTAAGACTCTTAAACTTGAGCGTTTCCTTACAGATTCGTCATAAAAAATCGAAAGAAACAAAGGTTTTTCACATAGTCATTCGGGTGCCTCCACGAGGGTCTTTTCGTAAGGGTTGAGGTTGTGAAGTCTTTTCGACACGAGTAAATGTGTTTTTTCTTCCATATTTTAAGCTTAGGACAATCTTAAGTGGATATGGTATGATACTAAAATAAGAAAACAACTTTTCAGATCGAGTTAACGACCCTGTCCCAATGGGCAAAAAAGTTCCTATGTTAACACCTATGGATTTTGAGTGAAAAATGGCCCCGAAGCGAAAGTGAAAAAAATTCGTATTTTAACCATTTATATGTGTAAGACTCTTAAACTTGAGCGTTTCCTTACAGATTCGTCGAAAAACATCGAAAGAAACAAAGGTCTTTCACATAGAAATTCGGGTGCCTCCACGAGGGTCTTTTCGTAAGGGTTGAGGTTGGGAAGTCTTTTCGACACGAGTAAATGTTTTTTTTCTTCCATATTTTAAGCTTAGGACAATCTTTTGTGGATATGGTATGATACTAAAACGAGAAAACAACTTTTCAGATCGAGTTAACGACCCTGTCCCAATGGGCAAAAAAGTTCCTATGTTAACACCTATGGATTTTGAGTGAAAAATGGCCCGTAAGCGAAAGTGGAAAAAATTCGTATTTTAACCATTTATATGTGTAAGACTCTTAAACTTGAGCGTTTCCTTACAGATTCGTCGAAAAACATCGAAAGAAACAAAGGTTTTTCAAATAGTGATTCGGATGCCTCCACGAGGGTCTTTTCGTAAGGGTTGAGGTTGGGAAGTCTTTTCGACACGAGTAAATGTATTTTTTCTTCCATATTTTAACCTTAGGACAATCTTTTGTGGATATGGTATGATACTAAAACGAGAAAACAACTTTTCAGATCGAGTTAACGACCCTGTCCCAATGGGCAAAAAAGTTCCTATGTTAACACCTATGGATTTTGAGTGAAAAATGGCCCGTAAGCGAAAGTGGAAAAAATTCGTATTTTAACCATTTATATGTGTAAGACTCTTAAACTTGAGCGTTTCCTTACAGATTCGTCGAAAAACATCGAAAGAAACAAAGGTTTTTCAAATAGTGATTCGGATGCCTCCACGAGGGTCTTTTCGTAAGGGTTGAGGTTGGGAAGTCTTTTCGACACGAGTAAATGTATTTTTTCTTCCATATTTTAACCTTAGGACAATCTTTTGTGGATATGGTATGATACTAAAACGAGAAAACAACTTTTCAGATCGAGTTAACGACCCTGTCACAATGGGCAAAAAAGTTCCTATGTTAACACCTTTGGATTTTGAGTGAAAATGGCCCGGAAGCGAAATTCAAAAAAATTCGTATTTTAACCATTTATATGTGTAAGACTCTTAAACTTGAGCGTTTCCTTACAGATTCGTCGAAAAACATCGAAAGAAACAAAGGTTTTTCAAATAGTGATTCGGATGCCTCCACGAGGGTCTTTTCGTAAGGGTTGAGGTTGTGAAGTCTTTTCGACACGAGTAAATGTTTTTTTTCTTCCATATTTTAAGCTTAGGACAATCTTTTGTGGATATGGTATGATACTAAAACGAGAAAACAACTTTTCAGATCGAGTTAACGACCCTGTCCCAATGGGCAAAAAAGTTCCTATGTTAACACCTATGGATTTTGAGTGAAAAATGGCCCGGAAGCGAAAGTGAAAAAAATTCGTATTTTAACCATTTATATGTGTAAGACTCTTAAACTTGAGCGTTTCCTTACAGATTCGTCGAAAAACATCGATAGAAACAAAGGTTTTTCAAATAGTGATTTGGATGCCTCCACGAGGGTCTTTTCGTAAGGGTTGAGGTTGTGAAGTCTTTTCGACACGAGTAAATGTTTTTTTTCTTCCATATTTTAAGCTTAGGACAATCTTTTGTGGATATGGTATGATACTAAAACGAGAAAACAACTTTTCAGATCGAGTTAACGACCCTGTCCCAATGGGCAAAAAAGTTCCTATGTTAACACCTATGGATTTTGATTGAAAAATGGCCCGGAAGCGAAATTGAAAAAAATTCGTATTTTAACCATTTATATGTGTAAGACTCTTAAACTTGAGCGTTTCCTTACAGATTCGTCATAAAAAATCGAAAGAAACAAAGGTTTTTCACATAGTCATTCGGGTGCCTCCACGAGGGTCTTTTCGTAAGGGTTGAGGTTGTGAAGTCTTTTCGACACGAGTAAATGTGTTTTTTCTTCCATATTTTAAGCTTAGGACAATCTTAAGTGGATATGGTATGATACTAAAATAAGAAAACAACTTTTCAGATCGAGTTAACGACCCTGTCCCAATGGGCAAAAAAGTTCCTATGTTAACACCTATGGATTTTGAGTGAAAAATGGCCCCGAAGCGAAAGTGAAAAAAATTCGTATTTTAACCATTTATATGTGTAAGACTCTTAAACTTGAGCGTTTCCTTACAGATTCGTCGAAAAACATCGAAAGAAACAAAGGTCTTTCACATAGAAATTCGGGTGCCTCCACGAGGGTCTTTTCGTAAGGGTTGAGGTTGGGAAGTCTTTTCGACACGAGTAAATGTTTTTTTTCTTCCATATTTTAAGCTTAGGACAATCTTTTGTGGATATGGTATGATACTAAAACGAGAAAACAACTTTTCAGATCGAGTTAACGACCCTGTCACAATGGGCAAAAAAGTTCCTATGTTAACACCTTTGGATTTTGAGTGAAAATGGCCCGGAAGCGAAATTCAAAAAAATTCGTATTTTAACCATTTATATGTGTAAGACTCTTAAACTTGAGCGTTTCCTTACAGATTCGTCGAAAAACATCGAAAGAAACAAAGGTTTTTCAAATAGTGATTCGGATGCCTCCACGAGGGTCTTTTCGTAAGGGTTGAGGTTGTGAAGTCTTTTCGACACGAGTAAATGTTTTTTTTCTTCCATATTTTAAGCTTAGGACAATCTTTTGTGGATATGGTATGATACTAAAACGAGAAAACAACTTTTCAGATCGAGTTAACGACCCTGTCCCAATGGGCAAAAAAGTTCCTATGTTAACACCTATGGATTTTGAGTGAAAAATGGCCCCGAAGCGAAAGTGAAAAAAATTCGTATTTTAACCATTTATATGTGTAAGACTCTTAAACTTGAGCGTTTCCTTACAGATTCGTCGAAAAACATCGAAAGAAACAAAGGTCTTTCACATAGAAATTCGGGTGCCTCCACGAGGGTCTTTTCGTAAGGGTTGAGGTTGGGAAGTCTTTTCGACACGAGTAAATGTTTTTTTTCTTCCATATTTTAAGCTTAGGACAATCTTTTGTGGATATGGTATGATACTAAAACGAGAAAACAACTTTTCAGATCGAGTTAACGACCCTGTCCCAATGGGCAAAAAAGTTCCTATGTTAACACCTATGGATTTTGAGTGAAAAATGGCCCGTAAGCGAAAGTGGAAAAAATTCGTATTTTAACCATTTATATGTGTAAGACTCTTAAACTTGAGCGTTTCCTTACAGATTCGTCGAAAAACATCGAAAGAAACAAAGGTTTTTCAAATAGTGATTCGGATGCCTCCACGAGGGTCTTTTCGTAAGGGTTGAGGTTGGGAAGTCTTTTCGACACGAGTAAATGTATTTTTTCTTCCATATTTTAACCTTAGGACAATCTTTTGTGGATATGGTATGATACTAAAACGAGAAAACAACTTTTCAGATCGAGTTAACGACCCTGTCCCAATGGGCAAAAAAGTTCCTATGTTAACACCTATGGATTTTGAGTGAAAAATGGCCCGTAAGCGAAAGTGGAAAAAATTCGTATTTTAACCATTTATATGTGTAAGACTCTTAAACTTGAGCGTTTCCTTACAGATTCGTCGAAAAACATCGAAAGAAACAAAGGTTTTTCAAATAGTGATTCGGATGCCTCCACGAGGGTCTTTTCGTAAGGGTTGAGGTTGGGAAGTCTTTTCGACACGAGTAAATGTATTTTTTCTTCCATATTTTAACCTTAGGACAATCTTTTGTGGATATGGTATGATACTAAAACGAGAAAACAACTTTTCAGATCGAGTTAACGACCCTGTCCCAATGGGCAAAAAAGTTCCTATGTTAACACCTATGGATTTTGATTGAAAAATGGCCCGGAAGCGAAATTGAAAAAAATTCGTATTTTAACCATTTATATGTGTAAGACTCTTAAACTTGAGCGTTTCCTTACAGATTCGTCGAAAAAAATCGAAAGAAACAAAGGTTTTTCACATAGTCATTCGGGTGCCTCCACGAGGGTCTTTTCGTAAGGGTTGAGGTTGTGAAGTCTTTTCGACACGAGTAAATGTGTTTTTTCTTCCATATTTTAAGCTTAGGACAATCTTAAGTGGATATGGTATGATACTAAAACAAGAAAACAACTTTTCAGATCGAGTTAACGACCCTGTCCCAATGGGCAAAAAAGTTCCTATGTTAACACCTATGGATTTTGAGTGAAAAATGGCCCGGAAGCGAAAGCGAAAAAAATTCGTATTTTAACCATTTATATGTGTAAGACTCTTAAACTTGAGCGTTTCCTTACAGATTCGTCGAAAAACATCGAAAGAAACAAAGGTTTTTCAAATAGTGATTCGGATGCCTCCACGAGGGTCTTTTCGTAAGGGTTGAGGTTGTGAAGTCTTTTCGACACGAGTAAATGTTTTTTTTCTTCCATATTTTAAGCTTAGGACAATCTTTTGTGGATATGGTATGATACTAAAACGAGAAAACAACTTTTCAGATCGAGTTAACGACCCTGTCCCAATGGGCAAAAAAGTTCCTATGTTAACACCTATGGATTTTGAGTGAAAAATGGCCCGGAAGCGAAAGTGAAAAAAATTCGTATTTTAACCATTTATATGTGTAAGACTCTTAAACTTGAGCGTTTCCTTACAGATTCGTCGAAAAACATCGAAAGAAACAAAGGTCTTTCACATAGAAATTCGGGTGCCTCCACGAGGGTCTTTTCGTAAGGGTTGAGGTTGGGAAGTCTTTTCGACACGAGTAAATGTATTTTTTCTTCCATATTTTAACCTTAGGACAATCTTTTGTGGATATGGTATGATACTAAAACGAGAAAACAACTTTTCAGATCGAGTTAACGACCCTGTCCCAATGGGCAAAAAAGTTCCTATGTTAACACCTATGGATTTTGAGTGAAAAATGGCCCGGAAGCGAAAGTGAAAAAAATTCGTATTTTAACCATTTATATGTGTAAGACTCTTAAACTTGAGCGTTTCCTTACAGATTCGTCGAAAAACATCGAAAGAAACAAAGGTCTTTCACATAGAAATTCGGGTGCCTCCACGAGGGTCTTTTCGTAAGGGTTGAGGTTGGGAAGTCTTTTCGACACGAGTAAATGTATTTTTTCTTCCATATTTTAACCTTAGGACAATCTTTAGTGGATATGGTATGATACTAAAACGAGAAAACAACTTTTCAGATCGAGTTAACGACCCTGTCACAATGGGCAAAAAAGTTCCTATGTTAACACCTTTGGATTTTGAGTGAAAATGGCCCGGAAGCGAAATTGAAAAAAATTCGTATTTTAACCATTTATATGTGTAAGACTCTTAAACTTGAGCGTTTCCTTACAGATTCGTCGAAAAACATCGAAAGAAACAAAGGTCTTTCACATAGTCATTCGGGTGCCTCCACGAGGGTCTTTTCGTAAGGGTTGAGGTTGGGAAGTCTTTTCGACACGAGTAAATGTATTTTTTCTTCCATATTTTAACCTTAGGACAATCTTTAGTGGATATGGTATGATACTAAAACGAGAAAACAACTTTTCAGATCGAGTTAACGATCCTGTCACAATGGGCAAAATAGTTCCTATGTTAACACCTATGGATTTTGAGTGAAAAATGGCTCGGAAGCGAAAGTGAAAAAAATTCGTATTTTAACCATTTATATGTGTAAGACTCTTAAACTTGAGCGTTTCCTTACAGATTTGTCGAAAAACATCGAAAGAAACAAAGGTTTTTCAAATAGTGATTCGGATGCCTCCACGAGGGTCTTTTCGTAAGGGTTGAGGTTGTGAAGTCTTTTCGACACGAGTAAATGTTTTTTTTCTTCCATATTTTAAGCTTAGGATAATCTTAAGTGGATATGGTATGATACTAAAACAAGAAAACAGCTTTTCAGATCGAGTTAACGACCCTGTCCCAATGGGCAAAAAAGTTCCTATGTTAACACCTATGGATTTTGAGTGAAAAATGGCCCGGAAGCGAAAGTGAAAAAAATTCGTATTTTAACCATTTATATGTGTAAGACTCTTAAACTTGAGCGTTTCCTTACAGATTCGTCGAAAAATATCGAAAGAAACAAAGGTTTTTCAAATAGTGATTCGGATGCCTCCACGAGGGTCTTTTCGTAAGGGTTGAGGTTGGGAAGTCTTTTCGACACGAGTAAATGTTTTTTTTCTTCCATATTTTAAGCTTAGGACAATCTTTTGTGGATATGGTATGATACTAAAACGAGAAAACAACTTTTCAGATCGAGTTAACGACCCTGTCACAATGGGCAAAAAAGTTCCTATGTTAACACCTTTGGATTTTGAGTGAAAATGGCCCGGAAGCGAAATTGAAAAAAATTCGTATTTTAACCATTTATATGTGTAAGACTCTTAAACTTGAGCGTTTCCTTACAGATTCGTCGAAAAACATCGAAAGAAACAAAGGTCTTTCACATAGTCATTCGGGTGCCTCCACGAGGGTCTTTTCGTAAGGGTTGAGGTTGGGAAGTCTTTTCGACACGAGTAAATGTATTTTTTCTTCCATATTTTAACCTTAGGACAATCTTTAGTGGATATGGTATGATACTAAAACGAGAAAACAACTTTTCAGATCGAGTTAACGATCCTGTCACAATGGGCAAAAAAGTTCCTATGTTAACACCTATGGATTTTGAGTGAAAAATGGCTCGGAAGCGAAAGTGAAAAAAATTCGTATTTTAACCATTTATATGTGTAAGACTCTTAAACTTGAGCGTTTCCTTACAGATTTGTCGAAAAACATCGAAAGAAACAAAGGTTTTTCAAATAGTGATTCGGATGCCTCCACGAGGGTCTTTTCGTAAGGGTTGAGGTTGTGAAGTCTTTTCGACACGAGTAAATGTTTTTTTTCTTCCATATTTTAAGCTTAGGACAATCTTTTGTGGATATGGTATGATACTAAAACGAGAAAACAACTTTTCAGATCGAGTTAACGACCCTGTCACAATGGGCAAAAAAGTTCCTATGTTAACACCTTTGGATTTTGAGTGAAAATGGCCCGGAAGCGAAATTGAAAAAAATTCGTATTTTAACCATTTATATGTGTAAGACTCTTAAACTTGAGCGTTTCCTTACAGATTCGTCGAAAAACATCGAAAGAAACAAAGGTCTTTCACATAGTCATTCGGGTGCCTCCACGAGGGTCTTTTCGTAAGGGTTGAGGTTGGGAAGTCTTTTCGACACGAGTAAATGTATTTTTTCTTCCATATTTTAACCTTAGGACAATCTTTAGTGGATATGGTATGATACTAAAACGAGAAAACAACTTTTCAGATCGAGTTAACGATCCTGTCACAATGGGCAAAAAAGTTCCTATGTTAACACCTATGGATTTTGAGTGAAAAATGGCTCGGAAGCGAAAGTGAAAAAAATTCGTATTTTAACCATTTATATGTGTAAGACTCTTAAACTTGAGCGTTTCCTTACAGATTTGTCGAAAAACATCGAAAGAAACAAAGGTTTTTCAAATAGTGATTCGGATGCCTCCACGAGGGTCTTTTCGTAAGGGTTGAGGTTGTGAAGTCTTTTCGACACGAGTAAATGTTTTTTTTCTTCCATATTTTAAGCTTAGGACAATCTTTTGTGGATATGGTATGATACTAAAACGAGAAAACAACTTTTCAGATCGAGTTAACGACCCTGTCCCAATGGGCAAAAAAGTTCCTATGTTAACACCTATGGATTTTGAGTGAAAAATGGCCCGGAAGCGAAAGTGAAAAAAATTCGTATTTTAACCATTTATATGTGTAAGACTCTTAAACTTGAGCGTTTCCTTACAGATTCGTCGAAAAACATCGAAAGAAATAAAGGTTTTTCAAATAGTAATTCGGATGCCTCCACGAGGGTCTTTTCGTAAGGGTTGAGGTTGTGAAGTCTTTTCGACACGAGTAAATGTTTTTTTTCTTCCATATTTTAAGCTTAGGACAATCTTTAGTGGATATGGTATGATAATAAAACGAGAAAACAACTTTTCAGATCGAGTTAACGACCCTGTCACAATGGGCAAAAAAGTTCCTATGTTAACACCTTTGGATTTTGAGTGAAAATGGCCCGGAAGCGAAATTCAAAAAAATTCGTATTTTAACCATTTATATGTGTAAGACTCTTAAACTTGAGCGTTTCCTTACAGATTCGTCGAAAAACATCGAAAGAAACAAAGGTTTTTCAAATAGTGATTCGGATGCCTCCACGAGGGTCTTTTCGTAAGGGTTGAGGTTGTGAAGTCTTTTCGACACGAGTAAATGTTTTTTTTCTTCCATATTTTAAGCTTAGGACAATCTTTTGTGGATATGGTATGATACTAAAACGAGAAAACAACTTTTCAGATCGAGTTAACGACCCTGTCCCAATGGGCAAAAAAGTTCCTATGTTAACACCTATGGATTTTGAGTGAAAAATGGCCCGGAAGCGAAAGTGAAAAAAATTCGTATTTTAACCATTTATATGTGTAAGACTCTTAAACTTGAGCGTTTCCTTACAGATTCGTCGAAAAACATCGATAGAAACAAAGGTTTTTCAAATAGTGATTCGGATGCCTCCACGAGGGTCTTTTCGTAAGGGTTGAGGTTGTGAAGTCTTTTCGACACGAGTAAATGTGTTTTTTCTTCCATATTTTAAGCTTAGGACAATCTTAAGTGGATATGGTATGATACTAAAACAAGAAAACAACTTTTCAGATCGAGTTAACGACCCTGTCCCAATGGGCAAAAAAGTTCCTATGTTAACACCTATGGATTTTGAGTGAAAAATGGCCCGGAAGCGAAAGTGAAAAAAATTCGTATTTTAACCATTTATATGTGTAAGACTCTTAAACTTGAGCGTTTCCTTACAGATTCGTCGAAAAACATCGAAAGAAACAAAGGTTTTTCAAATAGTGATTCGGATGCCTCCACGAGGGTCTTTTCGTAAGGGTTGAGGTTGTGAAGTCTTTTCGACACGAGTAAATGTTTTTTTTCTTCCATATTTTAAGCTTAGGACAATCTTTTGTGGATATGGTATGATACTAAAACGAGAAAACAACTTTTCAGATCGAGTTAACGACCCTGTCCCAATGGGCAAAAAAGTTCCTATGTTAACACCTATGGATTTTGAGTGAAAAATGGCCCGGAAGCGAAAGTGAAAAAAATTCGTATTTTAACCATTTATATGTGTAAGACTCTTAAACTTGAGCGTTTCCTTACAGATTCGTCGAAAAACATCGAAAGAAACAAAGGTCTTTCACATAGAAATTCGGGTGCCTCCACGAGGGTCTTTTCGTAAGGGTTGAGGTTGGGAAGTCTTTTCGACACGAGTAAATGTATTTTTTCTTCCATATTTTAACCTTAGGACAATCTTTTGTGGATATGGTATGATACTAAAACGAGAAAACAACTTTTCAGATCGAGTTAACGACCCTGTCCCAATGGGCAAAAAAGTTCCTATGTTAACACCTATGGATTTTGAGTGAAAAATGGCCCGTAAGCGAAAGTGGAAAAAATTCGTATTTTAACCATTTATATGTGTAAGACTCTTAAACTTGAGCGTTTCCTTACAGATTCGTCGAAAAACATCGAAAGAAACAAAGGTTTTTCAAATAGTGATTCGGATGCCTCCACGAGGGTCTTTTCGTAAGGGTTGAGGTTGGGAAGTCTTTTCGACACGAGTAAATGTATTTTTTCTTCCATATTTTAACCTTAGGACAATCTTTTGTGGATATGGTATGATACTAAAACGAGAAAACAACTTTTCAGATCGAGTTAACGACCCTGTCCCAATGGGCAAAAAAGTTCCTATGTTAACACCTATGGATTTTGATTGAAAAATGGCCCGGAAGCGAAATTGAAAAAAATTCGTATTTTAACCATTTATATGTGTAAGACTCTTAAACTTGAGCGTTTCCTTACAGATTCGTCGAAAAAAATCGAAAGAAACAAAGGTTTTTCACATAGTCATTCGGGTGCCTCCACGAGGGTCTTTTCGTAAGGGTTGAGGTTGTGAAGTCTTTTCGACACGAGTAAATGTGTTTTTTCTTCCATATTTTAAGCTTAGGACAATCTTAAGTGGATATGGTATGATACTAAAACAAGAAAACAACTTTTCAGATCGAGTTAACGACCCTGTCCCAATGGGCAAAAAAGTTCCTATGTTAACACCTATGGATTTTGAGTGAAAAATGGCCCGGAAGCGAAAGTGAAAAAAATTCGTATTTTAACCATTTATATGTGTAAGACTCTTAAACTTGAGCGTTTCCTTACAGATTCGTCGAAAAACATCGAAAGAAACAAAGGTTTTTCAAATAGTGATTCGGATGCCTCCACGAGGGTCTTTTCGTAAGGGTTGAGGTTGTGAAGTCTTTTCGACACGAGTAAATGTTTTTTTTCTTCCATATTTTAAGCTTAGGACAATCTTTTGTGGATATGGTATGATACTAAAACGAGAAAACAACTTTTCAGATCGAGTTAACGACCCTGTCCCAATGGGCAAAAAAGTTCCTATGTTAACACCTATGGATTTTGAGTGAAAAATGGCCCGGAAGCGAAAGTGAAAAAAATTCGTATTTTAACCATTTATATGTGTAAGACTCTTAAACTTGAGCGTTTCCTTACAGATTCGTCGAAAAACATCGAAAGAAACAAAGGTCTTTCACATAGAAATTCGGGTGCCTCCACGAGGGTCTTTTCGTAAGGGTTGAGGTTGGGAAGTCTTTTCGACACGAGTAAATGTATTTTTTCTTCCATATTTTAACCTTAGGACAATCTTTTGTGGATATGGTATGATACTAAAACGAGAAAACAACTTTTCAGATCGAGTTAACGACCCTGTCCCAATGGGCAAAAAAGTTCCTATGTTAACACCTATGGATTTTGAGTGAAAAATGGCCCGGAAGCGAAAGTGAAAAAAATTCGTATTTTAACCATTTATATGTGTAAGACTCTTAAACTTGAGCGTTTCCTTACAGATTCGTCGAAAAACATCGAAAGAAACAAAGGTCTTTCACATAGAAATTCGGGTGCCTCCACGAGGGTCTTTTCGTAAGGGTTGAGGTTGGGAAGTCTTTTCGACACGAGTAAATGTATTTTTTCTTCCATATTTTAACCTTAGGACAATCTTTTGTGGATATGGTATGATACTAAAACGAGAAAACAACTTTTCAGATCGAGTTAACGACCCTGTCCCAATGGGCAAAAAAGTTCCTATGTTAACACCTATGGATTTTGAGTGAAAAATGGCCCGTAAGCGAAAGTGGAAAAAATTCGTATTTTAACCATTTATATGTGTAAGACTCTTAAACTTGAGCGTTTCCTTACAGATTCGTCGAAAAACATCGAAAGAAACAAAGGTTTTTCAAATAGTGATTCGGATGCCTCCACGAGGGTCTTTTCGTAAGGGTTGAGGTTGGGAAGTCTTTTCGACACGAGTAAATGTATTTTTTCTTCCATATTTTAACCTTAGGACAATCTTTTGTGGATATGGTATGATACTAAAACGAGAAAACAACTTTTCAGATCGAGTTAACGACCCTGAACCAATGGGCAAAAAAGTTCCTATGTTAACACCTATGGATTTTGATTGAAAAATGGCCCGGAAGCGAAATTGAAAAAAATTCGTATTTTAACCATTTATATGTGTAAGACTCTTAAACTTGAGCGTTTCCTTACAGATTCGTCGAAAAAAATCGAAAGAAACAAAGGTTTTTCACATAGTCATTCGGGTGCCTCCACGAGGGTCTTTTCGTAAGGGTTGAGGTTGTGAAGTCTTTTCGACACGAGTAAATGTGTTTTTTCTTCCATATTTTAAGCTTAGGACAATCTTAAGTGGATATGGTATGATACTAAAACGAGAAAACAACTTTTCAGATCGAGTTAACGACCCTGTCCCAATGGGCAAAAAAGTTCCTATGTTAACACCTATGGATTTTGAGTGAAAAATGGCCCGGAAGCGAAAGTGAAAAAAATTCGTATTTTAACCATTTATATGTGTAAGACTCTTAAACTTGAGCGTTTCCTTACAGATTCGTCGAAAAACATCGAAAGAAACAAAGGTCTTTCACATAGAAATTCGGGTGCCTCCACGAGGGTCTTTTCGTAAGGGTTGAGGTTGGGAAGTCTTTTCGACACGAGTAAATGTATTTTTTCTTCCATATTTTAACCTTAGGACAATCTTTTGTGGATATGGTATGATACTAAAACGAGAAAACAACTTTTCAGATCGAGTTAACGACCCTGTCCCAATGGGCAAAAAAGTTCCTATGTTAACACCTATGGATTTTGAGTGAAACATGGCCCCGAAGCGAAAGTGAAAAAAATTCGTATTTTAACCATTTATATGTGTAAGACTCTTAAACTTGAGCGTTTCCTTACAGATTCGTCGAAAAACATCGAAAGAAGCAAAGGTCTTTCACATAGAAATTCGGGTGCCTCCACGAGGGTCTTTTCGTAAGGGTTGAGGTTGGGAAGTCTTTTCGACACGAGTAAATGTTTTTTTTCTTCCATATTTTAAGCTTAGGACAATCTTTTGTGGATATGGTATGATACTAAAACGAGAAAACAACTTTTCAGATCGAGTTAACGACCCTGTCCCAATGGGCAAAAAAGTTCCTATGTTAACACCTATGGATTTTGAGTGAAAAATGGCCCGGAAGCGAAAGTGAAAAAAATTCGTATTTTAACCATTTATATGTGTAAGACTCTTAAACTTGAGCGTTTCCTTACAGATTCGTCGAAAAACATCGATAGAAACAAAGGTTTTTCAAATAGTGATTCGGATGCCTCCACGAGGGTCTTTTCGTAAGGGTTGAGGTTGTGAAGTCTTTTTGACACGAGTAAATGTTTTTTTTCTTCCATATTTTAAGCTTAGGACAATCTTTTGTGGATATGGTATGATACTAAAACGAGAAAACAACTTTTCAGATCGAGTTAACGACCCTGAACCAATGGGCAAAAAAGTTCCTATGTTAACACCTATGGATTTTGATTGAAAAATGGCCCGGAAGCGAAATTGAAAAAAATTCGTATTTTAACCATTTATATGTGTAAGACTCTTAAACTTGAGCGTTTCCTTACAGATTCGTCGAAAAAAATCGAAAGAAACAAAGGTTTTTCACATAGTCATTCGGGTGCCTCCACGAGGGTCTTTTCGTAAGGGTTGAGGTTGTGAAGTCTTTTCGACACGAGTAAATGTGTTTTTTCTTCCATATTTTAAGCTTAGGACAATCTTAAGTGGATATGGTATGATACTAAAACGAGAAAACAACTTTTCAGATCGAGTTAACGACCCTGTCCCAATGGGCAAAAAAGTTCCTATGTTAACACCTATGGATTTTGAGTGAAAAATGGCCCGGAAGCGAAAGTGAAAAAAATTCGTATTTTAACCATTTATATGTGTAAGACTCTTAAACTTGAGCGTTTCCTTACAGATTCGTCGAAAAACATCGAAAGAAACAAAGGTCTTTCACATAGAAATTCGGGTGCCTCCACGAGGGTCTTTTCGTAAGGGTTGAGGTTGGGAAGTCTTTTCGACACGAGTAAATGTATTTTTTCTTCCATATTTTAACCTTAGGACAATCTTTTGTGGATATGGTATGATACTAAAACGAGAAAACAACTTTTCAGATCGAGTTAACGACCCTGTCCCAATGGGCAAAAAAGTTCCTATGTTAACACCTATGGATTTTGAGTGAAAAATGGCCCGTAAGCGAAAGTGGAAAAAATTCGTATTTTAACCATTTATATGTGTAAGACTCTTAAACTTGAGCGTTTCCTTACAGATTCGTCGAAAAACATCGAAAGAAACAAAGGTTTTTCAAATAGTGATTCGGATGCCTCCACGAGGGTCTTTTCGTAAGGGTTGAGGTTGGGAAGTCTTTTCGACACGAGTAAATGTATTTTTTCTTCCATATTTTAACCTTAGGACAATCTTTTGTGGATATGGTATGATACTAAAACGAGAAAACAACTTTTCAGATCGAGTTAACGACCCTGTCCCAATGGGCAAAAAAGTTCCTATGTTAACACCTATGGATTTTGATTGAAAAATGGCCCGGAAGCGAAATTGAAAAAAATTCGTATTTTAACCATTTATATGTGTAAGACTCTTAAACTTGAGCGTTTCCTTACAGATTCGTCGAAAAAAATCGAAAGAAACAAAGGTTTTTCACATAGTCATTCGGGTGCCTCCACGAGGGTCTTTTCGTAAGGGTTGAGGTTGTGAAGTCTTTTCGACACGAGTAAATGTGTTTTTTCTTCCATATTTTAAGCTTAGGACAATCTTAAGTGGATATGGTATGATACTAAAACGAGAAAACAACTTTTCAGATCGAGTTAACGACCCTGTCCCAATGGGCAAAAAAGTTCCTATGTTAACACCTATGGATTTTGAGTGAAAAATGGCCCGGAAGCGAAAGTGAAAAAAATTCGTATTTTAACCATTTATATGTGTAAGACTCTTAAACTTGAGCGTTTCCTTACAGATTCGTCGAAAAACATCGAAAGAAACAAAGGTCTTTCACATAGAAATTCGGGTGCCTCCACGAGGGTCTTTTCGTAAGGGTTGAGGTTGGGAAGTCTTTTCGACACGAGTAAATGTATTTTTTCTTCCATATTTTAACCTTAGGACAATCTTTTGTGGATATGGTATGATACTAAAACGAGAAAACAACTTTTCAGATCGAGTTAACGACCCTGTCCCAATGGGCAAAAAAGTTCCTATGTTAACACCTATGGATTTTGATTGAAAAATGGCCCGGAAGCGAAATTGAAAAAAATTCGTATTTTAACCATTTATATGTGTAAGACTCTTAAACTTGAGCGTTTCCTTACAGATTCGTCGAAAAAAATCGAAAGAAACAAAGGTTTTTCACATAGTCATTCGGGTGCCTCCACGAGGGTCTTTTCGTAAGGGTTGAGGTTGTGAAGTCTTTTCGACACGAGTAAATGTGTTTTTTCTTCCATATTTTAAGCTTAGGACAATCTTAAGTGGATATGGTATGATACTAAAACAAGAAAACAACTTTTCAGATCGAGTTAACGACCCTGTCCCAATGGGCAAAAAAGTTCCTATGTTAACACCTATGGATTTTGAGTGAAAAATGGCCCGGAAGCGAAAGTGAAAAAAATTCGTATTTTAACCATTTATATGTGTAAGACTCTTAAACTTGAGCGTTTCCTTACAGATTCGTCGAAAAACATCGAAAGAAACAAAGGTTTTTCAAATAGTGATTCGGATGCCTCCACGAGGGTCTTTTCGTAAGGGTTGAGGTTGTGAAGTCTTTTCGACACGAGTAAATGTTTTTTTTCTTCCATATTTTAAGCTTAGGACAA
This sequence comes from Cucurbita pepo subsp. pepo, assembly GCF_057944985.1. NCBI lineage: Eukaryota > Viridiplantae > Streptophyta > Magnoliopsida > Cucurbitales > Cucurbitaceae > Cucurbita > Cucurbita pepo. The sequence goes on from NC_141817.1 coordinate 13,747,673, forward strand.
TCTTAAGTGGATATGGTATGATACTAAAACAAGAAAACAACTTTTCAGATCGAGTTAACGACCCTGTCCCAATGGGCAAAAAAGTTCCTATGTTAACACCTATGGATTTTGAGTGAAAAATGGCCCGGAAGCGAAAGTTAAAAAAATTCGTATTTTAACCATTTATATGTGTAAGACTCTTAAACTTGAGCGTTTCCTTACAGATTCGTCGAAAAACATCGAAAGAAACAAAGGTCTTTCACATAGAAATTCGGGTGCCTCCACGAGGGTCTTTTCGTAAGGGTTGAGGTTGGGAAGTCTTTTCGACACGAGTAAATGTATTTTTTCTTCCATATTTTAACCTTAGGACAATCTTTAGTGGATATGGTATGATACTAAAACGAGAAAACAACTTTTCAGATCGAGTTAACGACCCTGTCACAATGGGCAAAAAAGTTCCTATGTTAACACCTTTGGATTTTGAGTGAAAATGGCCCGGAAGCGAAATTGAAAAAAATTCGTATTTTAACCATTTATATGTGTAAGACTCTTAAACTTGAGCGTTTCCTTACAGATTCGTCGAAAAACATCGAAAGAAACAAAGGTCTTTCACATAGTCATTCGGGTGCCTCCACGAGGGTCTTTTCGTAAGGGTTGAGGTTGGGAAGTCTTTTCGACACGAGTAAATGTATTTTTTCTTCCATATTTTAACCTTAGGACAATCTTTAGTGGATATGGTATGATACTAAAACGAGAAAACAACTTTTCAGATCGAGTTAACGATCCTGTCACAATGGGCAAAAAAGTTCCTATGTTAACACCTATGGATTTTGAGTGAAAAATGGCTCGGAAGCGAAAGTGAAAAAAATTCGTATTTTAACCATTTATATGTGTAAGACTCTTAAACTTGAGCGTTTCCTTACAGATTTGTCGAAAAACATCGAAAGAAACAAAGGTTTTTCAAATAGTGATTCGGATGCCTCCACGAGGGTCTTTTCGTAAGGGTTGAGGTTGTGAAGTCTTTTCGACACGAGTAAATGTTTTTTTTCTTCCATATTTTAAGCTTAGGATAATCTTAAGTGGATATGGTATGATACTAAAACAAGAAAACAGCTTTTCAGATCGAGTTAACGACCCTGTCCCAATGGGCAAAAAAGTTCCTATGTTAACACCTATGGATTTTGAGTGAAAAATGGCCCGGAAGCGAAAGTGAAAAAAATTCGTATTTTAACCATTTATATGTGTAAGACTCTTAAACTTGAGCGTTTCCTTACAGATTCGTCGAAAAATATCGAAAGAAACAAAGGTTTTTCAAATAGTGATTCGGATGCCTCCACGAGGGTCTTTTCGTAAGGGTTGAGGTTGTGAAGTCTTTTCGACACGAGTAAATGTTTTTTTTCTTCCATATTTTAAGCTTAGGACAATCTTTTGTGGATATGGTATGATACTAAAACGAGAAAACAACTTTTCAGATCGAGTTAACGACCCTGTCCCAATGGGCAAAAAAGTTCCTATGTTAACACCTATGGATTTTGATTGAAAAATGGCCCGGAAGCGAAATTGAAAAAAATTCGTATTTTAACCATTTATATGTGTAAGACTCTTAAACTTGAGCGTTTCCTTACAGATTCGTCGAAAAAAATCGAAAGAAACAAAGGTTTTTCACATAGTCATTCGGGTGCCTCCACGAGGGTCTTTTCGTAAGGGTTGAGGTTGTGAAGTCTTTTCGACACGAGTAAATGTGTTTTTTCTTCCATATTTTAAGGTTAGGACAATCTTAAGTGGATATGGTATGATACTAAAACAAGAAAACAACTTTTCAGATCGAGTTAACGACCCTGTCCCAATGGGCAAAAAAGTTCCTATGTTAACACCTATGGATTTTGAGTGAAAAATGGCCCCGAAGCGAAAGTGAAAAAAATTCGTATTTTAACCATTTATATGTGTAAGACTCTTAAACTTGAGCGTTTCCTTACAGATTCGTCGAAAAACATCGAAAGAAACAAAGGTCTTTCCCATAGAAATTCGGGTGCCTCCACGAGGGTCTTTTCGTAAGGGTTGAGGTTGGGAAGTCTTTTCGACACGAGTAAATGTTTTTTTTCTTCCATATTTTAAGCTTAGGACAATCTTTTGTGGATATGGTATGATACTAAAACGAGAAAACAACTTTTCAGATCGAGTTAACGACCCTGTCCCAATGGGCAAAAAAGTTCCTATGTTAACACCTATGGATTTTGAGTGAAAAATGGCCCGGAAGCGAAAGTGAAAAAAATTCGTATTTTAACCATTTATATGTGTAAGACTCTTAAACTTGAGCGTTTCCTTACAGATTCGTCGAAAAACATCGATAGAAACAAAGGTTTTTCAAATAGTGATTCGGATGCCTCCACGAGGGTCTTTTCGTAAGGGTTGAGGTTGTGAAGTCTTTTTGACACGAGTAAATGTTTTTTTTCTTCCATATTTTAAGCTTAGGACAATCTTTTGTGGATATGGTATGATACTAAAACGAGAAAACAACTTTTCAGATCGAGTTAACGACCCTGTCCCAATGGGCAAAAAAGTTCCTATGTTAACACCTATGGATTTTGATTGAAAAATGGCCCGGAAGCGAAATTGAAAAAAATTCGTATTTTAACCATTTATATGTGTAAGACTCTTAAACTTGAGCGTTTCCTTACAGATTCGTCGAAAAAAATCGAAAGAAACAAAGGTTTTTCACATAGTCATTCGGGTGCCTCCACGAGGGTCTTTTCGTAAGGGTTGAGGTTGTGAAGTCTTTTCGACACGAGTAAATGTGTTTTTTCTTCCATATTTTAAGCTTAGGACAATCTTAAGTGGATATGGTATGATACTAAAACGAGAAAACAACTTTTCAGATCGAGTTAACGACCCTGTCCCAATGGGCAAAAAAGTTCCTATGTTAACACCTATGGATTTTGAGTGAAAAATGGCCCGGAAGCGAAAGTGAAAAAAATTCGTATTTTAACCATTTATATGTGTAAGACTCTTAAACTTGAGCGTTTCCTTACAGATTCGTCGAAAAACATCGAAAGAAACAAAGGTCTTTCACATAGAAATTCGGGTGCCTCCACGAGGGTCTTTTCGTAAGGGTTGAGGTTGTGAAGTCTTTTCGACACGAGTAAATGTATTTTTTCTTCCATATTTTAACCTTAGGACAATCTTTAGTGGATATGGTATGATACTAAAACGAGAAAACAACTTTTCAGATCGAGTTAACGACCTGTCACAATGGGCAAAAAAGTTCCTATGTTAACACCTTTGGATTTTGAGTGAAAATGGCCCGGAAGCGAAATTGAAAAAAATTCGTATTTTAACCATTTATATGTGTAAGACTCTTAAACTTGAGCGTTTCCTTACAGATTCGTCGAAAAACGTCGAAAGAAACAAAGGTCTTTCACATAGTCATTCGGGTGCCTCCACGAGGGTCTTTTCGTAAGGGTTGAGGTTGTGAAGTCTTTTCGACACGAGTAAATGTGTTTTTTCTTCCATATTTTAAGCTTAGGACAATCTTAAGTGGATATGGTATGATACTAAAACAAGAAAACAACTTTTCAGATCGAGTTAACGACCCTGTCCCAATGGGCAAAAAAGTTCCTATGTTAACACCTATGGATTTTGAGTGAAAAATGGCCCCGAAGCGAAAGTGAAAAAAATTCGTATTTTAACCATTTATATGTGTAAGACTCTTAAACTTGAGCGTTTCCTTACAGATTCGTCGAAAAACATCGAAAGAAACAAAGGTCTTTCACATAGAAATTCGGGTGCCTCCACGAGGGTCTTTTCGTAAGGGTTGAGGTTGGGAAGTCTTTTCGACACGAGTAAATGTTTTTTTTCTTCCATATTTTAAGCTTAGGACAATCTTTTGTGGATATGGTATGATACTAAAACGAGAAAACAACTTTTCAGATCGAGTTAACGACCCTGTCCCAATGGGCAAAAAAGTTCCTATGTTAACACCTATGGATTTTGAGTGAAAAATGGCCCGGAAGCGAAAGTGAAAAAAATTCGTATTTTAACCATTTATATGTGTAAGACTCTTAAACTTGAGCGTTTCCTTACAGATTCGTCGAAAAACATCGATAGAAACAAAGGTTTTTCAAATAGTGATTCGGATGCCTCCACGAGGGTCTTTTCGTAAGGGTTGAGGTTGTGAAGTCTTTTTGACACGAGTAAATGTTTTTTTTCTTCCATATTTTAAGCTTAGGACAATCTTTTGTGGATATGGTATGATACTAAAACGAGAAAACAACTTTTCAGATCGAGTTAACGACCCTGTCCCAATGGGCAAAAAAGTTCCTATGTTAACACCTATGGATTTTGAGTGAAAAATGGCCCGGAAGCGAAAGTGAAAAAAATTCGTATTTTAACCATTTATATGTGTAAGACTCTTAAACTTGAGCGTTTCCTTACAGATTCGTCGAAAAACATCGAAAGAAACAAAGGTCTTTCACATAGAAATTCGGGTGCCTCCACGAGGGTCTTTTCGTAAGGGTTGAGGTTGTGAAGTCTTTTCGACACGAGTAAATGTATTTTTTCTTCCATATTTTAACCTTAGGACAATCTTTAGTGGATATGGTATGATACTAAAACGAGAAAACAACTTTTCAGATCGAGTTAACGACCCTGTCACAATGGGCAAAAAAGTTCCTATGTTAACACCTTTGGATTTTGAGTGAAAATGGCCCGGAAGCGAAATTGAAACAAATTCGTATTTTAACCATTTATATGTGTAAGACTCTTAAACTTGAGCGTTTCCTTACAGATTCGTCGAAAAACATCGAAAGAAACAAAGGTTTTTCAAATAGTGATTCGGATGCCTCCACGAGGGTCTTTTCGTAAGGGTTGAGGTTGTGAAGTCTTTTCGACACGAGTAAATGTTTTTTTTCTTCCATATTTTAAGCTTAGGACAATCTTTTGTGGATATGGTATGATACTAAAACGAGAAAACAACTTTTCAGATCGAGTTAACGACCCTGTCCCAATGGGCAAAAAAGTTCCTATGTTTACACCTATGGATTTTGAGTGAAAAATGGCCCGGAAGCGAAAGTGAAAAAAATTCGTATTTTAACCATTTATATGTGTAAGACTCTTAAACTTGAGCGTTTCCTTACAGATTCGTCGAAAAACATCGATAGAAACAAAGGTTTTTCAAATAGTGATTCGGATGCCTCCACGAGGGTCTTTTCGTAAGGGTTGAGGTTGTGAAGTCTTTTTGACACGAGTAAATGTTTTTTTTCTTCCATATTTTAAGCTTAGGACAATCTTTTGTGGATATGGTATGATACTAAAACGAGAAAACAACTTTTCAGATCGAGTTAACGACCCTGTCCCAATGGGCAAAAAAGTTCCTATGTTAACACCTATGGATTTTGAGTGAAAAATGGCCCGGAAGCGAAAGTGAAAAAAATTCGTATTTTAACCATTTATATGTGTAAGACTCTTAAACTTGAGCGTTTCCTTACAGATTCGTCGAAAAACATCGAAAGAAACAAAGGTCTTTCACATAGAAATTCGGGTGCCTCCACGAGGGTCTTTTCGTAAGGGTTGAGGTTGTGAAGTCTTTTCGACACGAGTAAATGTATTTTTTCTTCCATATTTTAACCTTAGGACAATCTTTAGTGGATATGGTATGATACTAAAACGAGAAAACAACTTTTCAGATCGAGTTAACGACCCTGTCACAATGGGCAAAAAAGTTCCTATGTTAACACCTTTGGATTTTGAGTGAAAATGGCCCGGAAGCGAAATTGAAACAAATTCGTATTTTAACCATTTATATGTGTAAGACTCTTAAACTTGAGCGTTTCCTTACAGATTCGTCGAAAAACATCGAAAGAAACAAAGGTCTTTCACATAGTCATTCGGGTGCCTCCACGAGGGTCTTTTCGTAAGGGTTGAGGTTGGGAAGTCTTTTCGACACGAGTAAATGTATTTTTTTCTTCCATATTTTAACCTTAGGACAATCTTTAGTGGATATGGTATGATACTAAAACGAGAAAACCACTTTTCAGATCGAGTTAACGATCCTGTCACAATGGGCAAAAAAGTTCCTATGTTAACACCTATGGATTTTGAGTGAAAAATGGCCCGGAAGCGAAAGTGAAAAAAATTCGTATTTTAACCATTTATATGTGTAAGACTCTTAAACTTGAGCGTTTCCTTACAGATTCGTCGAAAAACATCGAAAGAAATAAAGGTTTTTCAAATAGTAATTCGGATGCCTCCACGAGGGTCTTTTCGTAAGGGTTGAGGTTGTGAAGTCTTTTCGACACGAGTAAATGTTTTTTTTCTTCCATATTTTAAGCTTAGGACAATCTTTAGTGGATATGGTATGATACTAAAACGAGAAAACAACTTTTCAGATCGAGTTAACGACCCTGTCACAATGGGCAAAAAAGTTCCTATGTTAACACCTTTGGATTTTGAGTGAAAATGGCCCGGAAGCGAAATTCAAAAAAAATTCGTATTTTAACCATTTATATGTGTAAGACTCTTAAACTTGAGCGTTTCCTTACAGATTCGTCGAAAAACATCGAAAGAAACAAAGGTTTTTCAAATAGTGATTCGGATGCCTCCACGAGGGTCTTTTCGTAAGGGTTGAGGTTGTGAAGTCTTTTCGACACGAGTAAATGTTTTTTTTCTTCCATATTTTAAGCTTAGGACAATCTTTTGTGGATATGGTATGATACTAAAACGAGAAAACAACTTTTCAGATCGAGTTAACGACCCTGTCCCAATGGGCAAAAAAGTTCCTATGTTTACACCTATGGATTTTGAGTGAAAAATGGCCCGGAAGCGAAAGTGAAAAAAATTCGTATTTTAACCATTTATATGTGTAAGACTCTTAAACTTGAGCGTTTCCTTACAGATTCGTCGAAAAACATCGATAGAAACAAAGGTTTTTCAAATAGTGATTCGGATGCCTCCACGAGGGTCTTTTCGTAAGGGTTGAGGTTGTGAAGTCTTTTTGACACGAGTAAATGTTTTTTTTCTTCCATATTTTAAGCTTAGGACAATCTTTTGTGGATATGGTATGATACTAAAACGAGAAAACAACTTTTCAGATCGAGTTAACGACCCTGTCCCAATGGGCAAAAAAGTTCCTATGTTAACACCTATGGATTTTGAGTGAAAAATGGCCCGGAAGCGAAAGTGAAAAAAATTCGTATTTTAACCATTTATATGTGTAAGACTCTTAAACTTGAGCGTTTCCTTACAGATTCGTCGAAAAACATCGAAAGAAACAAAGGTCTTTCACATAGAAATTCGGGTGCCTCCACGAGGGTCTTTTCGTAAGGGTTGAGGTTGTGAAGTCTTTTCGACACGAGTAAATGTATTTTTTCTTCCATATTTTAACCTTAGGACAATCTTTAGTGGATATGGTATGATACTAAAACGAGAAAACAACTTTTCAGATCGAGTTAACGACCCTGTCACAATGGGCAAAAAAGTTCCTATGTTAACACCTTTGGATTTTGAGTGAAAATGGCCCGGAAGCGAAATTGAAAAAAATTCGTATTTTAACCATTTATATGTGTAAGACTCTTAAACTTGAGCGTTTCCTTACAGATTCGTCGAAAAACATCGAAAGAAACAAAGGTCTTTCACATAGTCATTCGGGTGCCTCCACGAGGGTCTTTTCGTAAGGGTTGAGGTTGTGAAGTCTTTTCGACACGAGTAAATGTGTTTTTTCTTCCATATTTTAAGCTTAGGACAATCTTAAGTGGATATGGTATGATACTAAAACAAGAAAACAACTTTTCAGATCGAGTTAACGACCCTGTCCCAATGGGCAAAAAAGTTCCTATGTTAACACCTATGGATTTTGAGTGAAACATGGCCCCGAAGCGAAAGTGAAAAAAATTCGTATTTTAACCATTTATATGTGTAAGACTCTTAAACTTGAGCGTTTCCTTACAGATTCGTCGAAAAACATCGAAAGAAGCAAAGGTCTTTCACATAGAAATTCGGGTGCCTCCACGAGGGTCTTTTCGTAAGGGTTGAGGTTGGGAAGTCTTTTCGACACGAGTAAATGTTTTTTTTCTTCCATATTTTAAGCTTAGGACAATCTTTTGTGGATATGGTATGATACTAAAACGAGAAAACAACTTTTCAGATCGAGTTAACGACCCTGTCCCAATGGGCAAAAAAGTTCCTATGTTAACACCTATGGATTTTGAGTGAAAAATGGCCCGGAAGCGAAAGTGAAAAAAATTCGTATTTTAACCATTTATATGTGTAAGACTCTTAAACTTGAGCGTTTCCTTACAGATTCGTCGAAAAACATCGATAGAAACAAAGGTTTTTCAAATAGTGATTCGGATGCCTCCACGAGGGTCTTTTCGTAAGGGTTGAGGTTGTGAAGTCTTTTTGACACGAGTAAATGTTTTTTTTCTTCCATATTTTAAGCTTAGGACAATCTTTTGTGGATATGGTATGATACTAAAACGAGAAAACAACTTTTCAGATCGAGTTAACGACCCTGTCCCAATGGGCAAAAAAGTTCCTATGTTAACACCTATGGATTTTGAGTGAAAAATGGCCCGGAAGCGAAAGTGAAAAAACTTCGTATTTTAACCATTTATATGTGTAAGACTCTTAAACTTGAGCGTTTCCTTACAGATTCGTCGAAAAACATCGAAAGAAACAAAGGTCTTTCACATAGAAATTCGGGTGCCTCCACGAGGGTCTTTTCGTAAGGGTTGAGGTTGGGAAGTCTTTTCGACACGAGTAAATGTATTTTTTCTTCCATATTTTAACCTTAGGACAATCTTTAGTGGATATGGTATGATACTAAAACGAGAAAACAACTTTTCAGATCGAGTTAACGACCCTGTCACAATGGGCAAAAAAGTTCCTATGTTAACACCTTTGGATTTTGAGTGAAAATGGCCCGGAAGCGAAATTGAAAACAATTCGTATTTTAACCATTTATATGTGTAAGACTCTTAAACTTGAGCGTTTCCTTACAGATTCGTCGAAAAACATCGAAAGAAACAAAGGTCTTTCACATAGAAATTCGGGTGCCTCCACGAGGGTCTTTTCGTAAGGGTTGAGGTTGGGAAGTCTTTTCGACACGAGTAAATGTGTTTTTTCTTCCATATTTTAAGCTTAGGACAATCTTTAGTGGATATGGTATGATACTAAAACGAGAAAACAACTTTTCAGATCGAGTTAACGACCCTGTCACAATGGGCAAAAAAGTTCCTATGTTAACACCTTTGGATTTTGAGTGAAAATGGCCCGGAAGCGAAATTGAAAAAAATTCGTATTTTAACCATTTATATGTGTAAGACTCTTAAACTTGAGCGTTTCCTTACAGATTCGTCGAAAAACATCGAAAGAAACAAAGGTCTTTCACATAGTCATTCGGGTGCCTCCACGAGGGTCTTTTCGTAAGGGTTGAGGTTGTGAAGTCTTTTCGACACGAGTAAATGTGTTTTTTCTTCCATATTTTAAGCTTAGGACAATCTTTAGTGGATATGGTATGATACTAAAACGAGAAAACAACTTTTCAGATCGAGTTAACGACCCTGTCCCAATGGGCAAAAAAGTTCCTATGTTAACACCTATGGATTTTGAGTGAAAAATGGCCCGGAAGCGAAAGTGAAAAAAATTCGTATTTTAACCATTTATATGTGTAAGACTCTTAAACTTGAGCGTTTCCTTACAGATTCGTCGAAAAACATCGAAAGAAACAAAGGTCTTTCACATAGAAATTCGGGTGCCTCCACGAGGGTCTTTTCGTAAGGGTTGAGGTTGTGAAGTCTTTTCGACACGAGTAAATGTGTTTTTTCTTCCATATTTTAAGCTTTGGACAATCTTTTGTGGATATGGTATGATACTAAAACGAGAAAACAACTTTTCAGATCGAGTTAACGACCCTGTCACAATGGGCAAAAAAGTTCCTATGTTAACACCTTTGGATTTTGAGTGAAAATGGCCCGGAAGCGAAATTGAAAAAAATTCGTATTTTAACCATTTATATGTGTAAGACTCTTAAACTTGAGCGTTTCCTTACAGATTCGTCGAAAAACATCGAAAGAAACAAAGGTCTTTCACATAGTCATTCGGATGCCTCCACGAGGGTCTTTTCGTAAGGGTTGAGGTTGTGAAGTCTTTTCGACACGAGTAAATGTGTTTTTTCTTCCATATTTTAAGCTTAGGACAATCTTTAGTGGATATGGTATGATACTAAAACGAGAAAACAACTTTTCAGATCGAGTTAACGACCCTGTCCCAATGGGCAAAAAAGTTCCTATGTTAACACCTATGGATTTTGAGTGAAAAATGGCCCGGAAGCGAAAGTGAAAAAAATTCGTATTTTAACCATTTATATGTGTAAGACTCTTAAACTTGAGCGTTTCCTTACAGATTCGTCGAAAAACATCGAAAGAAACAAAGGTCTTTCACATAGAAATTCGGGTGCCTCCACGAGGGTCTTTTCGTAAGGGTTGAGGTTGGGAAGTCTTTTCGACACGAGTAAATGTATTTTTTCTTCCATATTTTAACCTTAGGACAATCTTTAGTGGATATGGTATGATACTAAAACGAGAAAACAACTTTTCAGATCGAGTTAACGACCCTGTCACAATGGGCAAAAAAGTTTCTATGTTAACACCTTTGGATTTTGAGTGAAAATGGCCCGGAAGCGAAATTGAAAAAAATTCGTATTTTAACCATTTATATGTGTAAGACTCTTAAACTTGAGCGTTTCCTTACAGATTCGTCGAAAAACATCGAAAGAAACAAAGGTTTTTCAAATAGTGATTCGGATGCCTCCACGAGGGTCTCTTCGTAAGGGTTGAGGTTGTGAAGTCTTTTCGACACGAGTAAATGTTTTTTTTCTTCCATATTTTAAGCTTAGGACAATCTTTTGTGGATATGGTATGATACTAAAACGAGAAAACAACTTTTCAGATCGAGTTAACGACCCTGTCCCAATGGGCAAAAAAGTTCCTATGTTAACACCTATGGATTTTGAGTGAAAAATGGCCCGGAAGCGAAAGTGAAAAAAATTCGTATTTTAACCATTTATATGTGTAAGACTCTTAAACTTGAGCGTTTCCTTACAGATTCGTCGAAAAACATCGAAAGAAACAAAGGTCTTTCACATAGAAATTCGGGTGCCTCCACGAGGGTCTTTTCGTAAGGGTTGAGGTTGGGAAGTCTTTTCGACACGAGTAAATGTATTTTTTCTTCCATATTTTAACCTTAGGACAATCTTTAGTGGATATGGTATGATACTAAAACGAGAAAACAACTTTTCAGATCGAGTTAACGACCCTGTCACAATGGGCAAAAAAGTTTCTATGTTAACACCTTTGGATTTTGAGTGAAAATGGCCCGGAAGCGAAATTGAAAAAAATTCGTATTTTAACCATTTATATGTGTAAGACTCTTAAACTTGAGCGTTTCCTTACAGATTCGTCGAAAAACATCGAAAGAAACAAAGGTTTTTCAAATAGTGATTCGGATGCCTCCACGAGGGTCTCTTCGTAAGGGTTGAGGTTGTGAAGTCTTTTCGACACGAGTAAATGTTTTTTTTCTTCCATATTTTAAGCTTAGGACAATCTTTTGTGGATATGGTATGATACTAAAACGAGAAAACAACTTTTCAGATCGAGTTAACGACCCTGTCCCAATGGGCAAAAAAGTTCCTATGTTAACACCTATGGATTTTGAGTGAAAAATGGCCCGGAAGCGAAAGTGAAAAAAATTCGTATTTTAACCATTTATATGTGTAAGACTCTTAAACTTGAGCGTTTCCTTACAGATTCGTCGAAAAACATCGAAAGAAACAAAGGTCTTTCACATAGTCATTCGGGTGCCTCCACGAGGGTCTTTTCGTAAGGGTTGAGGTTGGGAAGTCTTTTCGACACGAGTAAATGTATTTTTTCTTCCATATTTTAACCTTAGGACAATCTTTAGTGGATATGGTATGATACTAAAACGAGAAAACAACTTTTCAGATCGAGTTAACGATCCTGTCACAATGGGCAAAAAAGTTCCTATGTTAACACCTATGGATTTTGAGTGAAAAATGGCTCGGAAGCGAAAGTGAAAAAAATTCGTATTTTAACCATTTATATGTGTAAGACTCTTAAACTTGAGCGTTTCCTTACAGATTTGTCGAAAAACATCGAAAGAAACAAAGGTTTTTCAAATAGTGATTCGGATGCCTCCACGAGGGTCTTTTCGTAAGGGTTGAGGTTGTGAAGTCTTTTCGACACGAGTAAATGTTTTTTTTCTTCCATATTTTAAGCTTAGGACAATCTTTTGTGGATATGGTATGATACTAAAACGAGAAAACAACTTTTCAGATCGAGTTAACGACCCTGTCCCAATGGGCAAAAAAGTTCCTATGTTAACACCTATGGATTTTGAGTGAAAAATGGCCCGGAAGCGAAAGTGAAAAAAATTCGTATTTTAACCATTTATATGTGTAAGACTCTTAAACTTGAGCGTTTCCTTACAGATTCGTCGAAAAACATCGAAAGAAACAAAGGTCTTTCACATAGAAATTCGGGTGCCTCCACGAGGGTCTTTTCGTAAGGGTTGAGGTTGGGAAGTCTTTTCGACACGAGTAAATGTGTTTTTTCTTCCATATTTTAAGCTTAGGACAATCTTTAGTGGATATGGTATGATACTAAAACGAGAAAACAACTTTTCAGATCGAGTTAACGACCCTGTCACAATGGGCAAAAAAGTTCCTATGTTAACACCTTTGGATTTTGAGTGAAAATGGCCCGGAAGCGAAATTGAAAAAAATTCGTATTTTAACCATTTATATGTGTAAGACTCTTAAACTTGAGCGTTTCCTTACAGATTCGTCGAAAAACATCGAAAGAAACAAAGGTCTTTCACATAGTCATTCGGGTGCCTCCACGAGGGTCTTTTCGTAAGGGTTGAGGTTGTGAAGTCTTTTCGACACGAGTAAATGTGTTTTTTCTTCCATATTTTAAGCTTAGGACAATCTTTAGTGGATATGGTATGATACTAAAACGAGAAAACAACTTTTCAGATCGAGTTAACGACCCTGTCCCAATGGGCAAAAAAGTTCCTATGTTAACACCTATGGATTTTGAGTGAAAAATGGCCCGGAAGCGAAAGTGAAAAAAATTCGTATTTTAACCATTTATATGTGTAAGACTCTTAAACTTGAGCGTTTCCTTACAGATTCGTCGAAAAACATCGAAAGAAACAAAGGTCTTTCACATAGAAATTCGGGTGCCTCCACGAGGGTCTTTTCGTAAGGGTTGAGGTTGTGAAGTCTTTTCGACACGAGTAAATGTGTTTTTTCTTCCATATTTTAAGCTTTGGACAATCTTTTGTGGATATGGTATGATACTAAAACGAGAAAACAACTTTTCAGATCGAGTTAACGACCCTGTCACAATGGGCAAAAAAGTTCCTATGTTAACACCTTTGGATTTTGAGTGAAAATGGCCCGGTAGCGAAATTGAAAAAAATTCGTATTTTAACCATTTATATGTGTAAGACTCTTAAACTTGAGCGTTTCCTTACAGATTCGTCGAAAAACATCGAAAGAAACAAAGGTCTTTCACATAGTCATTCGGATGCCTCCACGAGGGTCTTTTCGTAAGGGTTGAGGTTGTGAAGTCTTTTCGACACGAGTAAATGTGTTTTTTCTTCCATATTTTAAGCTTAGGACAATCTTTAGTGGATATGGTATGATACTAAAACGAGAAAACAACTTTTCAGATCGAGTTAACGACCCTGTCCCAATGGGCAAAAAAGTTCCTATGTTAACACCTATGGATTTTGAGTGAAAAATGGCCCGGAAGCGAAAGTGAAAAAAATTCGTATTTTAACCATTTATATGTGTAAGACTCTTAAACTTGAGCGTTTCCTTACAGATTCGTCGAAAAACATCGAAAGAAACAAAGGTCTTTCACATAGAAATTCGGGTGCCTCCACGAGGGTCTTTTCGTAAGGGTTGAGGTTGGGAAGTCTTTTCGACACGAGTAAATGTATTTTTTCTTCCATATTTTAACCTTAGGACAATCTTTAGTGGATATGGTATGATACTAAAACGAGAAAACAACTTTTCAGATCGAGTTAACGACCCTGTCACAATGGGCAAAAAAGTTTCTATGTTAACACCTTTGGATTTTGAGTGAAAATGGCCCGGAAGCGAAATTGAAAAAAATTCGTATTTTAACCATTTATATGTGTAAGACTCTTAAACTTGAGCGTTTCCTTACAGATTCGTCGAAAAACATCGAAAGAAACAAAGGTTTTTCAAATAGTGATTCGGATGCCTCCACGAGGGTCTCTTCGTAAGGGTTGAGGTTGTGAAGTCTTTTCGACACGAGTAAATGTTTTTTTTCTTCCATATTTTAAGCTTAGGACAATCTTTTGTGGATATGGTATGATACTAAAACGAGAAAACAACTTTTCAGATCGAGTTAACGACCCTGTCCCAATGGGCAAAAAAGTTCCTATGTTAACACCTATGGATTTTGAGTGAAAAATGGCCCGGAAGCGAAAGTGAAAAAAATTCGTATTTTAACCATTTATATGTGTAAGACTCTTAAACTTGAGCGTTTCCTTACAGATTCGTCGAAAAACATCGAAAGAAACAAAGGTCTTTCACATAGTCATTCGGGTGCCTCCACGAGGGTCTTTTCGTAAGGGTTGAGGTTGGGAAGTCTTTTCGACACGAGTAAATGTATTTTTTCTTCCATATTTTAACCTTAGGACAATCTTTAGTGGATATGGTATGATACTAAAACGAGAAAACAACTTTTCAGATCGAGTTAACGATCCTGTCACAATGGGCAAAAAAGTTCCTATGTTAACACCTTTGGATTTTGAGTGAAAAATGGCCCGGAAGCGAAATTGAAAAAAATTCGTATTTTAACCATTTATATGTGTAAGACTCTTAAACTTGAGCGTTTCCTTACAGATTCGTCGAAAAACATCGAAAGAAATAAAGGTTTTTCAAATAGTAATTCGGATGCCTCCACGAGGGTCTTTTCGTAAGGGTTGAGGTTGTGAAGTCTTTTCGACACGAGTAAATGTTTTTTTTCTTCCATATTTTAAGCTTAGGACAATCTTAAGTGGATATGGTATGATACTAAAACAAGAAAACAACTTTTCAGATCGAGTTAACGACCCTGTCCCAATGGGCAAAAAAGTTCCTATGTTAACACCTATGGATTTTGAGTGAAAAATGGCCCGGAAGCGAAAGTCAAAAAAATTCGTATTTTAACCATTTATATGTGTAAGACTCTTAAACTTGAGCGTTTCCTTACAGATTCGTCGAAAAACATCGAAAGAAACAAAGGTTTTTCAAATAGTGATTCGGATGCCTCCACGAGGGTCTTTTCGTAAGGGTTGAGGTTGTGAAGTCTTTTCGACACGAGTAAATGTTTTTTTTCTTCCATATTTTAAGCTTAGGACAATCTTTTGTGGATATGGTATGATACTAAAACGAGAAAACAACTTTTCAGATCGAGTTAACGACCCTGTCCCAATGGGCAAAAAAGTTCCTATGTTAACACCTATGGATTTTGAGTGAAAAATGGCCCGGAAGCGAAAGTGAAAAAAATTCGTATTTTAACCATTTATATGTGTAAGACTCTTAAACTTGAGCGTTTCCTTACAGATTCGTCGAAAAACATCGAAAGAAACAAAGGTCTTTCACATAGAAATTCGGGTGCCTCCACGAGGGTCTTTTCGTAAGGGTTGAGGTTGGGAAGTCTTTTCGACACGAGTAAATGTATTTTTTCTTCCATATTTTAACCTTAGGACAATCTTTAGTGGATATGGTATGATACTAAAACGAGAAAACAACTTTTCAGATCGAGTTAACGACCCTGTCACAATGGGCAAAAAAGTTCCTATGTTAACACCTATGGATTTTGAGTGAAAAATGGCCCGGAAGCGAAAGTGAAAAAAATTCGTATTTTAACCATTTATATGTGTAAGACTCTTAAACTTGAGCGTTTCCTTACAGATTCGTCGAAAAACATCGAAAGAAACAAAGGTCTTTCACATAGTCATTCGGGTGCCTCCACGAGGGTCTTTTCGTAAGGGTTGAGGTTGTGAAGTCTTTTCGACACGAGTAAATGTGTTTTTTCTTCCATATTTTAAGCTTAGGACAATCTTAAGTGGATATGGTATGATACTAAAACAAGAAAACAACTTTTCAGATCGAGTTAACGACCCTGTCCAATTGGGCAAAAAAGTTCCTATGTTAACACCTATGGATTTTGAGTGAAAAATGGCCCGGAAGCGAAAGTGAAAAAAATTCGTATTTTAACCATTTATATGTGTAAGACTCTTAAACTTGAGCGTTTCCTTACAGATTCGTCGAAAAACATCGAAAGAAACAAAGGTTTTCCACATAGTCATTCGGGTGCCTCCACGAGGGTCTTTTCGTAAGGGTTGAGGTTGTGAAGTCTTTTCGACACGAGTAAATGTTTTTTTTCTTCCATATTTTAAGCTTAGGACAATCTTAAGTGGATATGGTATGATACTAAAACAAGAAAACAACTTTTCAGATCGAGTTAACGACCCTGTCCCAATGGGCAAAAAAGTTCTTATGTTAACACCTATGGATTTTGAGTGAAAAATGGCCCGGAAGCGAAAGTGAAAAAAATTCGTATTTTAACCATTTATATGTGTAAGACTCTTAAATTTGAGCGTTTCCTTACAGATTCGTCGAAAAACATCGAAAGAAACAAAGGTTTTTCAAATAGTGATTCGGATGCCTCCACGAGGGTCTTTTCGTAAGGGTTGAGGTTGTGAAGTCTTTTCGACACGAGTAAATGTGTTTTTTCTTCCATATTTTAAGCTTAGGACAATCTTTAGTGGATATGGTATGATACTAAAACGAGAAAACAACTTTTCAGATCGAGTTAACGACCCTGTCCCAATGGGCAAAAAAGTTCCTATGTTAACACCTATGGATTTTGAGTGAAAAATGGCCCGGAAGCGAAAGTGAAAAAAATTCGTATTTTAACCATTTATATGTGTAAGACTCTTAAACTTGAGCGTTTCCTTACAGATTCGTCGAAAAACATCGAAAGAAACAAAGGTCTTTCACATAGTCATTCGGGTGCCTCCACGAGGGTCTTTTCGTAAGGGTTGAGGTTGTGAAGTCTTTTCGACACGAGTAAATGTGTTTTTTCTTCCATATTTTAAGCTTAGGACAATCTTAAGTGGATATGGTATGATACTAAAACAAGAAAACAACTTTTCAGATCGAGTTAACGACCCTGTCCAATTGGGCAAAAAAGTTCCTATGTTAACACCTATGGATTTTGAGTGAAAAATGGCCCGGAAGCGAAAGTGAAAAAAATTCGTATTTTAACCATTTATATGTGTAAGACTCTTAAACTTGAGCGTTTCCTTACAGATTCGTCGAAAAACATCGAAAGAAACAAAGGTTTTCCACATAGTCATTCGGGTGCCTCCACGAGGGTCTTTTCGTAAGGGTTGAGGTTGTGAAGTCTTTTCGACACGAGTAAATGTTTTTTTTCTTCCATATTTTAAGCTTAGGACAATCTTAAGTGGATATGGTATGATACTAAAACAAGAAAACAACTTTTCAGATCGAGTTAACGACCCTGTCCCAATGGGCAAAAAAGTTCTTATGTTAACACCTATGGATTTTGAGTGAAAAATGGCCCGGAAGCGAAAGTGAAAAAAATTCGTATTTTAACCATTTATATGTGTAAGACTCTTAAATTTGAGCGTTTCCTTACAGATTCGTCGAAAAACATCGAAAGAAACAAAGGTTTTTCAAATAGTGATTCGGATGCCTCCACGAGGGTCTTTTCGTAAGGGTTGAGGTTGTGAAGTCTTTTCGACACGAGTAAATGTGTTTTTTCTTCCATATTTTAAGCTTAGGACAATCTTTAGTGGATATGGTATGATACTAAAACGAGAAAACAACTTTTCAGATCGAGTTAACGACCCTGTCCCAATGGGCAAAAAAGTTCCTATGTTAACACCTATGGATTTTGAGTGAAAAATGGCCCGGAAGCGAAAGTGAAAAAAATTCGTATTTTAACCATTTATATGTGTAAGACTCTTAAACTTGAGCGTTTCCTTACAGATTCGTCGAAAAACATCGAAAGAAACAAAGGTCTTTCACATAGTCATTCGGGTGCCTCCACGAGGGTCTTTTCGTAAGGGTTGAGGTTGTGAAGTCTTTTCGACACGAGTAAATGTGTTTTTTCTTCCATATTTTAAGCTTAGGACAATCTTTAGTGGATATGGTATGATACTAAAACGAGAAAACAACTTTTCAGATCGAGTTAACGACCCTGTCCCAATGGGCAAAAAAGTTCCTATGTTAACACCTATGGATTTTGAGTGAAAAATGGCCCGGAAGCGAAAGTGAAAAAAATTCGTATTTTAACCATTTATATGTGTAAGACTCTTAAACTTGAGCATTTCCTTACAGATTCGTTGAAAAACATCGAAAGAAACAAAGGTCTTTCAAATAGTGATTCGGATGCCTCCACGATGGTCTTTTCGTAAGGGTTGAGGTTGTGAAGTCTTTTCGACACGAGTAAATGTTTTTTTTCTTCTATATTTTAAGCTTAGGACAATCTTTTGTGGATATGATATGATACTAAAACGAGAAAACAACTTTTCAGATCGAGTTAACGACCCTGTCCCAATGGGCAAAAAAGTTCCTATGTTAACACCTATGGATTTTGAGTGAAAAATGGCCCGGAAGCGAAAGTGAAAAAAATTCGTATTTTAACCATTTATATGTGTAAGACTCTTAAACTTGAGCGTTTCCTTACAGATTCGTCGAAAAACATCGAAAGAAACAAAGGTCTTTCACATAGTCATTCGGGTGCCTCCACGAGGGTCTTTTCGTAAGGGTTGAGGTTGTGAAGTCTTTTCGACACGAGTAAATGTGTTTTTTCTTCCATATTTTAAGCTTAGGACAATCTTTTGTGGATATGGTATGATACTAAAACGAGAAAACAACTTTTCAGATCGAGTTAACGACCCTGTCCCAATGGGCAAAAAAGTTCCTATGTTAACACCTATGGATTTTGAGTGAAAAATGGCCCGGAAGCGAAAGTGAAAAAAATTCGTATTTTAACCATTTATATGTGTAAGACTCTTAAACTTGAGCATTTCCTTACAGATTCGTTGAAAAACATCGAAAGAAACAAAGGTCTTTCAAATAGTGATTCGGATGCCTCCACGATGGTCTTTTCGTAAGGGTTGAGGTTGTGAAGTCTTTTCGACACGAGTAAATGTTTTTTTTCTTCTATATTTTAAGCTTAGGACAATCTTTTGTGGATATGATATGATACTAAAACGAGAAAACAACTTTTCAGATCGAGTTAACGACCCTGTCCCAATGGGCAAAAAAGTTCCTATGTTAACACCTATGGATTTTGAGTGAAAAATGGCCCGGAAGCGAAAGTGAAAAAAATTCGTATTTTAACCATTTATATGTGTAAGACTCTTAAACTTGAGCGTTTCCTTACAGATTCGTCGAAAAACATCGAAAGAAACAAAGGTTTTTCAAATAGTGATTCGGATGCCTCCACGAGGGTCTTTTCGTAAGGGTTGAGGTTGTGAAGTCTTTTCGACACGAGTAAATGTTTTTTTTCTTCCATATTTTAAGCTTAGGACAATCTTAAGTGGATATGGTATGATACTAAAACAAGAAAACAACTTTTCAGATCTTGTTAACGACCCTGTCCCAATGGGCAAAAAAGTTCTTATGTTAACACCTATGGATTTTGAGTGAAAAATGGCCCGGAAGCGAAAGTGAAAAAAATTCGTATTTTAACCATTTATATGTGTAAGACTCTTAAACTTGAGCGTTTCCTTACAGATTCGTCGAAAAACATCGAAAGAAACAAAGGTTTTTCAAATAGTGATTCGGATGCCTCCACGAGGGTCTTTTCGTAAGGGTTGAGGTTGTGAAGTCTTTTCGACACGAGTAAATGTTTTTTTTCTTCCATATTTTAAGCTTAGGACAATCTTTTGTGGATATGGTATGATACTAAAACGAGAAAACAACTTTTCAGATCGAGTTAACGACCCTGTCCCAATGGGCAAAAAAGTTCCTATGTTAACACCTATGGATTTTGAGTGAAAAATGGCCCGGAAGCGAAAGTGAAAAAAATTCGTATTTTAACCATTTATATGTGTAAGACTCTTAAACTTGAGCGTTTCCTTACAGATTCGTCTAAAAACATCGAAAGAAACAAAGGTCTTTCACATAGTCATTCGGGTGCCTCCACGAGGGTCTTTTCGTAAGGTTGAGGTTGTGAAGTCTTTTCGACACGAGTAAATGTGTTTTTTCTTCCATATTTTAAGCTTAGGACAATCTTTAGTGGATATGGTATGATACTAAAACGAGAAAACAACTTTTCAGATCGAGTTAACGACCCTGTCCCAATGGGCAAAAAAGTTCCTATGTTAACACCTATGGATTTTGAGTGAAAAATGGCCCGGAAGCGAAAGTGAAAAAAATTCGTATTTTAACCATTTATATGTGTAAGACTCTTAAACTTGAGCGTTTCCTTACAGATTCGTCGAAAAACATCGAAAGAAACAAAGGTCTTTCACATAGTCATTCGGGTGCCTCCACGAGGGTCTTTTCGTAAGGGTTGAGGTTGTGAAGTCTTTTCGACACGAGTAAATGTGTTTTTTCTTCCATATTTTAAGCTTAGGACAATCTTAAGTGGATATGGTATGATACTAAAACAAGAAAACAACTTTTCAGATCGAGTTAACGACCCTGTCCAATTGGGCAAAAAAGTTCCTATGTTAACACCTATGGATTTTGAGTGAAAAATGGCCCGGAAGCGAAAGTGAAAAAAATTCGTATTTTAACCATTTATATGTGTAAGACTCTTAAACTTGAGCGTTTCCTTACAGATTCGTCGAAAAACATCGAAAGAAACAAAGGTTTTCCACATAGTCATTCGGGTGCCTCCACGAGGGTCTTTTCGTAAGGGTTGAGGTTGTGAAGTCTTTTCGACACGAGTAAATGTTTTTCTTCTTCCATATTTTAAGCTTAGGACAATCTTAAGTGGATATGGTATGATACTAAAACAAGAAAACAACTTTTCAGATCGAGTTAACGACCCTGTCCCAATGGGCAAAAAAGTTCTTATGTTAACACCTATGGATTTTGAGTGAAAAATGGCCCGGAAGCGAAAGTGAAAAAAATTCGTATTTTAACCATTTATATGTGTAAGACTCTTAAATTTGAGCGTTTCCTTACAGATTCGTCGAAAAACATCGAAAGAAACAAAGGTTTTTCAAATAGTGATTCGGATGCCTCCACGAGGGTCTTTTCGTAAGGGTTGAGGTTGTGAAGTCTTTTCGACACGAGTAAATGTGTTTTTTCTTCCATATTTTAAGCTTAGGACAAATTTTTAGTGGATATGGTATGATACTAAAACGAGAAAACAACTTTTCAGATCGAGTTAACGACCCTGTCCCAATGGGCAAAAAAGTTCCTATGTTAACACCTATGGATTTTGAGTGAAAAATGGCCCGGAAGCGAAAGTGAAAAAAATTCGTATTTTAACCATTTATATGTGTAAGACTCTTAAACTTGAGCGTTTCCTTACAGATTCGTCGAAAAACATCGAAAGAAACAAAGGTCTTTCACATAGTCATTCGGGTGCCTCCACGAGGGTCTTTTCGTAAGGGTTGAGGTTGTGAAGTCTTTTCGACACGAGTAAATGTGTTTTTTCTTCCATATTTTAAGCTTAGGACAATCTTTAGTGGATATGGTATGATACTAAAACGAGAAAACAACTTTTCAGATCGAGTTAACGACCCTGTCCCAATGGGCAAAAAAGTTCCTATGTTAACACCTATGGATTTTGAGTGAAAAATGGCCCGGAAGCGAAAGTGAAAAAAATTCGTATTTTAACCATTTATATGTGTAAGACTCTTAAACTTGAGCATTTCCTTACAGATTCGTTGAAAAACATCGAAAGAAACAAAGGTCTTTCAAATAGTGATTCGGATGCCTCCACGATGGTCTTTTCGTAAGGGTTGAGGTTGTGAAGTCTTTTCGACACGAGTAAATGTTTTTTTTCTTCTATATTTTAAGCTTAGGACAATCTTTTGTGGATATGATATGATACTAAAACGAGAAAACAACTTTTCAGATCGAGTTAACGACCCTGTCCCAATGGGCAAAAAAGTTCCTATGTTAACACCTATGGATTTTGAGTGAAAAATGGCCCGGAAGCGAAAGTGAAAAAAATTCGTATTTTAACCATTTATATGTGTAAGACTCTTAAACTTGAGCGTTTCCTTACAGATTCGTCGAAAAACATCGAAAGAAACAAAGGTCTTTCACATAGTCATTCGGGTGCCTCCACGAGGGTCTTTTCGTAAGGGTTGAGGTTGTGAAGTCTTTTCGACACGAGTAAATGTGTTTTTTCTTCCATATTTTAAGCTTAGGACAATCTTTTGTGGATATGGTATGATACTAAAACGAGAAAACAACTTTTCAGATCGAGTTAACGACCCTGTCCCAATGGGCAAAAAAGTTCCTATGTTAACACCTATGGATTTTGAGTGAAAAATGGCCCGGAAGCGAAAGTGAAAAAAATTCGTATTTTAACCATTTATATGTGTAAGACTCTTAAACTTGAGCATTTCCTTACAGATTCGTTGAAAAACATCGAAAGAAACAAAGGTCTTTCAAATAGTGATTCGGATGCCTCCACGATGGTCTTTTCGTAAGGGTTGAGGTTGTGAAGTCTTTTCGACACGAGTAAATGTTTTTTTTCTTCTATATTTTAAGCTTAGGACAATCTTTTGTGGATATGATATGATACTAAAACGAGAAAACAACTTTTCAGATCGAGTTAACGACCCTGTCCCAATGGGCAAAAAAGTTCCTATGTTAACACCTATGGATTTTGAGTGAAAAATGGCCCGGAAGCGAAAGTGAAAAAAATTCGTATTTTAACCATTAATATGTGTAAGACTCTTAAACTTGAGCGTTTCCTTACAGATTCGTCGAAAAACATCGAAAGAAACAAAGGTTTTTCAAATAGTGATTCGGATGCCTCCACGAGGGTCTTTTCGTAAGGGTTGAGGTTGTGAAGTCTTTTCGACACGAGTAAATGTTTTTTTTCTTCCATATTTTAAGCTTAGGACAATCTTAAGTGGATATGGTATGATACTAAAACAAGAAAACAACTTTTCAGATCTTGTTAACGACCCTGTCCCAATGGGCAAAAAAGTTCCTATGTTAACACCTATGGATTTTGAGTGAAAAATGGCCCGGAAGCGAAAGTGAAAAAAATTCGTATTTTAACCATTTATATGTGTAAGACTCTTAAACTTGAGCGTTTCCTTACAGATTCGTCGAAAAACATCGAAAGAAACAAAGGTTTTTCAAATAGTGATTCGGATGCCTCCACGAGGGTCTTTTCGTAAGGGTTGAGGTTGTGAAGTCTTTTCGACACGAGTAAATGTTTTTTTTCTTCCATATTTTAAGCTTAGGACAATCTTTTGTGGATATGGTATGATACTAAAACGAGAAAACAACTTTTCAGATCGAGTTAACGACCCTGTCCCAATGGGCAAAAAAGTTCCTATGTTAACACCTATGGATTTTGAGTGAAAAATGGCCCGGAAGCGAAAGTGAAAAAAATTCGTATTTTAACCATTTATATGTGTAAGACTCTTAAACTTGAGCGTTTCCTTACAGATTCGTCTAAAAACATCGAAAGAAACAAAGGTCTTTCACATAGTCATTCGGGTGCCTCCACGAGGGTCTTTTCGTAAGGTTGAGGTTGTGAAGTCTTTTCGACACGAGTAAATGTGTTTTTTCTTCCATATTTTAAGCTTAGGACAATCTTTAGTGGATATGGTATGATACTAAAACAGAAAACAACTTTTCAGATCGAGTTAACGACCCTGTCCCAATGGGCAAAAAAGTTCCTATGTTAACACCTATGGATTTTGAGTGAAAAATGGCCCGGAAGCGAAAGTGAAAAAAATTCGTATTTTAACCATTTATATGTGTAAGACTCTTAAACTTGAGCATTTCCTTACAGATTCGTCGAAAAACATCGAAAGAAACAAAGGTCTTCCACATAGTCATTCGGGTGCCTCCACGAGGGTCTTTTCGTAAGGGTTGAGGTTGTGAAGTCTTTTCGACACGAGTAAATGTGTTTTTTCTTCCATATTTTAAGCTTAGGACAATCTTAAGTGGATATGGTATGATACTAAAACAAGAAAACAACTTTTCAGATCGAGTTAACGACCCTGTCCAATTGGGCAAAAAAGTTCCTATGTTAACACCTATGGATTTTGAGTGAAAAATGGCCCGGAAGCGAAAGTGAAAAAAATTCGTATTTTAACCATTTATATGTGTAAGACTCTTAAACTTGAGCGTTTCCTTACAGATTCGTCGAAAAACATCGAAAGAAACAAAGGTTTTCCACATAGTCATTCGGGTGCCTCCACGAGGGTCTTTTCGTAAGGGTTGAGGTTGTGAAGTCTTTTCGACACGAGTAAATGTGTTTTTTCTTCCATATTTTAAGCTTAGGACAATCTTAAGTGGATATGGTATGATACTAAAACAAGAAAACAACTTTTCAGATCGAGTTAACGACCCTGTCCCAATGGGCAAAAAAGTTCCTATGTTAACACCTATGGATTTTGAGTGAAAAATGGCCCGGAAGCGAAAGTGAAAAAAATTCGTATTTTAACCATTTATATGTGTAAGACTCTTAAACTTGAGCATTTCCTTACAGATTCGTCGAAAAACATCGAAAGAAACAAAGGTCTTCCACATAGTCATTCGGGTGCCTCCACGAGGGTCTTTTCGTAAGGGTTGAGGTTGTGAAGTCTTTTCGACACGAGTAAATGTGTTTTTTCTTCCATATTTTAAGCTTAGGACAATCTTAAGTGGATATGGTATGATACTAAAACAAGAAAACAACTTTTCAGATCGAGTTAACGACCCTGTCCAATTGGGCAAAAAAGTTCCTATGTTAACACCTATGGATTTTGAGTGAAAAATGGCCCGGAAGCGAAAGTGAAAAAAATTCGTATTTGAACCATTTATATGTGTAAGACTCTTAAACTTGAGCGTTTCCTTACAGATTCGTCGAAAAACATCGAAAGAAACAAAGGTCTTTCACATAGTCATTCGGGTGCCTCCACGAGGGTCTTTTCGTAAGGGTTGAGGTTGTGAAGTCTTTTCGACACGAGTAAATGTGTTTTTTCTTCCATATTTTAAGCTTAGGACAATCTTTAGTGGATATGGTATGATACTAAAACGAGAAAACAACTTTTCAGATCGAGTTAACGACCCTGTCCCAATGGGCAAAAAAGTTCCTATGTTAACACCTATGGATTTTGAGTGAAAAATGGCCCGGAAGCGAAAGTGAAAAAAATTCGTATTTTAACCATTTATATGTGTAAGACTCTTAAACTTGAGCGTTTCCTTACAGATTCGTCGAAAAACAT
Source organism: Cucurbita pepo subsp. pepo (assembly GCF_057944985.1). Lineage (NCBI taxonomy): Eukaryota > Viridiplantae > Streptophyta > Magnoliopsida > Cucurbitales > Cucurbitaceae > Cucurbita > Cucurbita pepo. The sequence goes on from NC_141817.1 coordinate 13,773,149, forward strand.
CGAAAGAAACAAAGGTCTTTCACATAGTCATTCGGGTGCCTCCACGAGGGTCTTTTCGTAAGGGTTGAGGTTGTGAAGTCTTTTCGACACGAGTAAATGTGTTTTTTCTTCCATATTTTAAGCTTAGGACAATCTTAAGTGGATATGGTATGATACTAAAACAAGAAAACAACTTTTCAGATCGAGTTAACGACCCTGTCCAATTGGGCAAAAAAGTTCCTATGTTAACACCTATGGATTTTGAGTGAAAAATGGCCCGGAAGCGAAAGTGAAAAAAATTCGTATTTTAACCATTTATATGTGTAAGACTCTTAAACTTGAGCGTTTCCTTACAGATTCGTCGAAAAACATCGAAAGAAACAAAGGTTTTCCACATAGTCATTCGGGTGCCTCCACGAGGGTCTTTTCGTAAGGGTTGAGGTTGTGAAGTCTTTTCGACACGAGTAAATGTTTTTCTTCTTCCATATTTTAAGCTTAGGACAATCTTAAGTGGATATGGTATGATACTAAAACAAGAAAACAACTTTTCAGATCGAGTTAACGACCCTGTCCCAATGGGCAAAAAAGTTCTTATGTTAACACCTATGGATTTTGAGTGAAAAATGGCCCGGAAGCGAAAGTGAAAAAAATTCGTATTTTAACCATTTATATGTGTAAGACTCTTAAATTTGAGCGTTTCCTTACAGATTCGTCGAAAAACATCGAAAGAAACAAAGGTTTTTCAAATAGTGATTCGGATGCCTCCACGAGGGTCTTTTCGTAAGGGTTGAGGTTGTGAAGTCTTTTCGACACGAGTAAATGTGTTTTTTCTTCCATATTTTAAGCTTAGGACAAATTTTTAGTGGATATGGTATGATACTAAAACGAGAAAACAACTTTTCAGATCGAGTTAACGACCCTGTCCCAATGGGCAAAAAAGTTCCTATGTTAACACCTATGGATTTTGAGTGAAAAATGGCCCGGAAGCGAAAGTGAAAAAAATTCGTATTTTAACCATTTATATGTGTAAGACTCTTAAACTTGAGCGTTTCCTTACAGATTCGTCGAAAAACATCGAAAGAAACAAAGGTCTTTCACATAGTCATTCGGGTGCCTCCACGAGGGTCTTTTCGTAAGGGTTGAGGTTGTGAAGTCTTTTCGACACGAGTAAATGTGTTTTTTCTTCCATATTTTAAGCTTAGGACAATCTTTAGTGGATATGGTATGATACTAAAACGAGAAAACAACTTTTCAGATCGAGTTAACGACCCTGTCCCAATGGGCAAAAAAGTTCCTATGTTAACACCTATGGATTTTGAGTGAAAAATGGCCCGGAAGCGAAAGTGAAAAAAATTCGTATTTTAACCATTTATATGTGTAAGACTCTTAAACTTGAGCATTTCCTTACAGATTCGTTGAAAAACATCGAAAGAAACAAAGGTCTTTCAAATAGTGATTCGGATGCCTCCACGATGGTCTTTTCGTAAGGGTTGAGGTTGTGAAGTCTTTTCGACACGAGTAAATGTTTTTTTTCTTCTATATTTTAAGCTTAGGACAATCTTTTGTGGATATGATATGATACTAAAACGAGAAAACAACTTTTCAGATCGAGTTAACGACCCTGTCCCAATGGGCAAAAAAGTTCCTATGTTAACACCTATGGATTTTGAGTGAAAAATGGCCCGGAAGCGAAAGTGAAAAAAATTCGTATTTTAACCATTTATATGTGTAAGACTCTTAAACTTGAGCGTTTCCTTACAGATTCGTCGAAAAACATCGAAAGAAACAAAGGTCTTTCACATAGTCATTCGGGTGCCTCCACGAGGGTCTTTTCGTAAGGGTTGAGGTTGTGAAGTCTTTTCGACACGAGTAAATGTGTTTTTTCTTCCATATTTTAAGCTTAGGACAATCTTTAGTGGATATGGTATGATACTAAAACGAGAAAACAACTTTTCAGATCGAGTTAACGACCCTGTCCAATTGGGCAAAAAAGTTCCTATGTTAACACCTATGGATTTTGAGTGAAAAATGGCCCGGAAGCGAAAGTGAAAAAAATTCGTATTTTAACCATTTATATGTGTAAGACTCTTAAACTTGAGCGTTTCCTTACAGATTCGTCGAAAAACATCGAAAGAAACAAAGGTCTTTCACATAGTCATTCGGGTGCCTCCACGAGGGTCTTTTCGTAAGGGTTGAGGTTGTGAAGTCTTTTCGACACGAGTAAATGTGTTTTTTCTTCCATATTTTAAGCTTAGGACAATCTTAAGTGGATATGGTATGATACTAAAACAAGAAAACAACTTTTCAGATCGAGTTAACGACCCTGTCCCAATGGGCAAAAAAGTTCCTATGTTAACACCTATGGATTTTGAGTGAAAAATGGCCCGGAAGCGAAAGTGAAAAAAATTCGTATTTTAACCATTTATATGTGTAAGACTCTTAAACTTGAGCGTTTCCTTACAGATTCGTCGAAAAACATCGAAAGAAACAAAGGTTTTCCACATAGTCATTCGGGTGCCTCCACGAGGGTCTTTTCGTAAGGGTTGAGGTTGTGAAGTCTTTTCGACACGAGTAAATGTGTTTTTTCTTCCATATTTTAAGCTTAGGACAATCTTTTGTGGATATGGTATGATACTAAAACGAGAAAACAACTTTTCAGATCGAGTTAACGACCCTGTCCCAATGGGCAAAAAAGTTCCTATGTTAACACCTATGGATTTTGAGTGAAAAATGGCCCGGAAGCGAAAGTGAAAAAAATTCGTATTTTAACCATTTATATGTGTAAGACTCTTAAACTTGAGCGTTTCCTTACAGATTCGTCGAAAAAAATCGAAAGAAACAAAGGTTTTTCACATAGTCATTCGGGTGCCTCCACGAGGGTCTTTTCGTAAGGGTTGAGGTTGTGAAGTCTTTTCGACACGAGTAAATGTTTTTTTTCTTCCATATTTTAAGCTTAGGACAATCTTTTGTGGATATGGTATGATACTAAAACGAGAAAACAACTTTTCAGATCGAGTTAACGACCCTGTCCCAATGGGCAAAAAAGTTCCTATGTTAACACCTATGGATTTTGAGTGAAAAATGGCCCGGAAGCGAAAGTGAAAAAAATTCGTATTTTAACCATTTATATGTGTAAGACTCTTAAACTTGAGCGTTTCCTTACAGATTCGTCGAAAAACATCGAAAGAAACAAAGGTCTTTCACATAGTCATTCGGGTGCCTCCACGAGGGTCTTTTCGTAAGGGTTGAGGTTGTGAAGTCTTTTCGACACGAGTAAATGTATTTTTTCTTCCAAATTTTAAGCTTTGGACAATCTTTTGTGGATATGGTATGATACTAAAACGAGAAAACAACTTTTCAGATCGAGTTAACGACCCTGTCCCAATGGGCAAAAAAGTTCCTATGTTAACACCTATGGATTTTGAGTGAAAAATGGCCCGGAAGCGAAAGTGAAAAAAATTCGTATTTTAACCATTTATATGTGTAAGACTCTTAAACTTGAGCGTTTCCTTACAGATTCGTCGAAAAACATCGAAAGAAACAAAGGTCTTTCACATAGTCATTCGGGTGCCTCCACGAGGGTCTTTTCGTAAGGGTTGAGGTTGTGAAGTCTTTTCGACACGAGTAAATGTATTTTTTCTTCCAAATTTTAAGCTTTGGACAATCTTTTGTGGATATGGTATGATACTAAAACGAGAAAACAACTTTTCAGATCGAGTTAACGACCCTGTCCCAATGGGCAAAAAAGTTCCTATGTTAACACCTATGGATTTTGATTGAAAAATGGCCCGGAAGCGAAATTGAAAAAAATTCGTATTTTAACCATATATATGTGTAAGACTCTTAAACTTGAGCGTTTCCTTACAGATTCGTCGAAAAACATCGAAAGAAACAAAGGTCTTTCACATAGTCATTCGGGTCCCTCCACGAGGGTCTTTTCGTAAGGGTTGAGGTTGTGAAGTCTTTTCGACACGAGTAAATGTGTTTTTTCTTCCATATTTTAAGCTTAGGACAATCTTTTGTGGATATGGTATGATACTAAAACGAGAAAACAACTTTTCAGATCGAGTTAACGACCCTGTCCCAATGGGCAAAAAAGTTCCTATGTTAACACCTATGGATTTTGAGTGAAAAATGGCCCGGAAGCGAAAGTGAAAAAAATTCGTATTTTAACCATTTATATGTGTAAGACTCTTAAACTTGAGCGTTTCCTTACAGATTCGTCGAAAAAAATCGAAAGAAACAAAGGTTTTTCACATAGTCATTCGGGTGCCTCCACGAGGGTCTTTTCGTAAGGGTTGAGGTTGTGAAGTCTTTTCGACACGAGTAAATGTTTTTTTTCTTCCATATTTTAAGCTTAGGACAATCTTTTGTGGATATGGTATGATACTAAAACGAGAAAACAACTTTTCAGATCGAGTTAACGACCCTGTCCCAATGGGCAAAAAAGTTCCTATGTTAACACCTATGGATTTTGAGTGAAAAATGGCCCGGAAGCGAAAGTGAAAAAAATTCGTATTTTAACCATTTATATGTGTAAGACTCTTAAACTTGAGCGTTTCCTTACAGATTCGTCGAAAAAAATCGAAAGAAACAAAGGTTTTCCACATAGTCATTCGGGTGCCTCCACGAGGGTCTTTTCGTAAGGGTTGAGGTTGTGAAGTCTTTTCGACACGAGTAAATGTATTTTTTCTTCCAAATTTTAAGCTTAGGACAATCTTTTGTGGATATGGTATGATACTAAAACGAGAAAACAACTTTTCAGATCGAGTTAACGACCCTGTCCCAATGGGCAAAAAAGTTCCTATGTTAACACCTATGGATTTTGAGTGAAAAATGGCCCGGAAGCGAAAGTGAAAAAAATTCGTATTTTAACCATTTATATGTGTAAGACTCTTAAACTTGAGCGTTTCCTTACAGATTCGTCGAAAAACATCGAAAGAAACAAAGGTCTTCCACATAGTCATTCGGGTGCCTCCACGAGGGTCTTTTCGTAAGGGTTGAGGTTGTGAAGTCTTTTCGACACGAGTAAATGTGTTTTTTCTTCCAAATTTTAAGCTTTGGACAATCTTTTGTGGATATGGTATGATACTAAAACGAGAAAACAACTTTTCAGATCGAGTTAACGACCCTGTCCCAATGGGCAAAAAAGTTCCTATGTTAACACCTATGGATTTTGATTGAAAAATGGCCCGGAAGCGAAATTGAAAAAAATTCGTATTTTAACCATATATATGTGTAAGACTCTTAAACTTGAGCGTTTCCTTACAGATTCGTCGAAAAACATCGAAAGAAACAAAGGTCTTTCACATAGTCATTCGGGTCCCTCCACGAGGGTCTTTTCGTAAGGGTTGAGGTTGTGAAGTCTTTTCGACACGAGTAAATGTGTTTTTTCTTCCATATTTTAATCTTAGGACAATCTTTTGTGGATATGGTATGATACTAAAACGAGAAAACAACTTTTCAGATCGAGTTAACGACCCTGTCCCAATGGGCAAAAAAGTTCCTATGTTAACACCTATGGATTTTGAGTGAAAAATGGCCCGGAAGCGAAAGTGAAAAAAATTCGTATTTTAACCATTTATATGTGTAAGACTCTTAAACTTGAGCGTTTCCTTACAGATTCGTCGAAAAAAATCGAAAGAAACAAAGGTTTTTCACATAGTCATTCGGGTGCCTCCACGAGGGTCTTTTCGTAAGGGTTGAGGTTGTGAAGTCTTTTCGACACGAGTAAATGTTTTTTTTCTTCCATATTTTAAGCTTAGGACAATCTTTTGTGGATATGGTATGATACTAAAACGAGAAAACAACTTTTCAGATCGAGTTAACGACCCTGTCCCAATGGGCAAAAAAGTTCCTATGTTAACACCTATGGATTTTGAGTGAAAAATGGCCCGGAAGCGAAAGTGAAAAAAATTCGTATTTTAACCATTTATATGTGTAAGACTCTTAAACTTGAGCGTTTCCTTACAGATTCGTCGAAAAAAATCGAAAGAAACAAAGGTTTTCCACATAGTCATTCGGGTGCCTCCACGAGGGTCTTTTCGTAAGGGTTGAGGTTGTGAAGTCTTTTCGACACGAGTAAATGTATTTTTTCTTCCAAATTTTAAGCTTAGGACAATCTTTTGTGGATATGGTATGATACTAAAACGAGAAAACAACTTTTCAGATCGAGTTAACGACCCTGTCCCAATGGGCAAAAAAGTTCCTATGTTAACACCTATGGATTTTGAGTGAAAAATGGCCCGGAAGCGAAAGTGAAAAAAATTCGTATTTTAACCATTTATATGTGTAAGACTCTTAAACTTGAGCGTTTCCTTACAGATTCGTCGAAAAACATCGAAAGAAACAAAGGTTTTCCACATAGTCATTCGGGTGCCTCCACGAGGGTCTTTTCGTAAGGGTTGAGGTTGTGAAGTCTTTTCGACACGAGTAAATGTATTTTTTCTTCCAAATTTTAAGCTTTGGACAATCTTTTGTGGATATGGTATGATACTAAAACGAGAAAACAACTTTTCAGATCGAGTTAACGACCCTGTCCCAATGGGCAAAAAAGTTCCTATGTTAACACCTATGGATTTTGATTGAAAAATGGCCCGGAAGCGAAATTGAAAAAAATTCGTATTTTAACCATATATATGTGTAAGACTCTTAAACTTGAGCGTTTCCTTACAGATTCGTCGAAAAACATCGAAAGAAACAAAGGTCTTTCACATAGTCATTCGGGTCCCTCCACGAGGGTCTTTTCGTAAGGGTTGAGGTTGTGAAGTCTTTTCGACACGAGTAAATGTGTTTTTTCTTCCATATTTTAAGCTTAGGACAATCTTTTGTGGATATGGTATGATACTAAAACGAGAAAACAACTTTTCAGATCGAGTTAACGACCCTGTCCCATTGGGCAAAAAAGTTCCTATGTTAACACCTATGGATTTTGAGTGAAAAATGGCCCGGAAGCGAAAGTGAAAAAAATTCGTATTTTAACCATTTATATGTGTAAGACTCTTAAACTTGAGCGTTTCCTTACAGATTCGTCGAAAAAAATCGAAAGAAACAAAGGTTTTTCACATAGTCATTCGGGTGCCTCCACGAGGGTCTTTTCGTAAGGGTTGAGGTTGTGAAGTCTTTTCGACACGAGTAAATGTTTTTTTTCTTCCATATTTTAAGCTTAGGACAATCTTTTGTGGATATGGTATGATACTAAAACGAGAAAACAACTTTTCAGATCGAGTTAACGACCCTGTCCCAATGGGCAAAAAAGTTCCTATGTTAACACCTATGGATTTTGAGTGAAAAATGGCCCGGAAGCGAAAGTGAAAAAAATTCGTATTTTAACCATTTATATGTGTAAGACTCTTAAACTTGAGCGTTTCCTTACAGATTCGTCGAAAAACATCGAAAGAAACAAAGGTTTTCCACATAGTCATTCGGGTGCCTCCACGAGGGTCTTTTCGTAAGGGTTGAGGTTGTGAAGTCTTTTCGACACGAGTAAATGTATTTTTTCTTCCAAATTTTAAGCTTTGGACAATCTTTTGTGGATATGGTATGATACTAAAACGAGAAAACAACTTTTCAGATCGAGTTAACGACCCTGTCCCCATGGGCAAAAAAGTTCCTATGTTAACACCTATGGATTTTGAGTGAAAAATGGCCCGGAAGCGAAAGTGAAAAAAATTCGTATTTTAACCATTTATATGTGTAAGACTCTTAAACTTGAGCGTTTCCTTACAGATTCGTCGAAAAACATCGAAAGAAACAAAGGTCTTTCACATAGTCATTCGGGTGCCTCCACGAGGGTCTTTTCGTAAGGGTTGAGGTTGTGAAGTCTTTTCGACACGAGTAAATGTGTTTTTTCTTCCATATTTTAAGCTTAGGACAATCTTTAGTGGATATGGTATGATACTAAAACGAGAAAACAACTTTTCAGATCGAGTTAACGACCCTGTCCCAATGGGCAAAAAAGTTCCTATGTTAACACCTATGGATTTTGAGTGAAAAATGGCCCGGAAGCGAAAGTGAAAAAAATTCGTATTTTAACCATTTATATGTGTAAGACTCTTAAACTTGAGCGTTTCCTTACAGATTCGTCGAAAAACATCGAAAGAAACAAAGGTTTTCCACATAGTCATTCGGGTGCCTCCACGAGGGTCTTTTCGTAAGGGTTGAGGTTGTGAAGTCTTTTCGACACGAGTAAATGTGTTTTTTCTTCCATATTTTAAGCTTTGGACAATCTTTTGTGGATATGGTATGATACTAAAACGAGAAAACAACTTTTCAGATCGAGTTAACGACCCTGTCCCAATGGGCAAAAAAGTTCCTATGTTAACACCTATGGATTTTGAGTGAAAAATGGCCCGGAAGCGAAAGTGAAAAAAATTCGTATTTTAACCATTTATATGTGTAAGACTCTTAAACTTGAGCGTTTCCTTACAGATTCGTCGAAAAACATCGAAAGAAACAAAGGTCTTCCACATAGTCATTCGGGTGCCTCCACGAGGGTCTTTTCGTAAGGGTTGAGGTTGTGAAGTCTTTTCGACACGAGTAAATGTGTTTTTTCTTCCAAATTTTAAGCTTTGGACAATCTTTTGTGGATATGGTATGATACTAAAACGAGAAAACAACTTTTCAGATCGAGTTAACGACCCTGTCCCAATGGGCAAAAAAGTTCCTATGTTAACACCTATGGATTTTGATTGAAAAATGGCCCGGAAGCGAAATTGAAAAAAATTCGTATTTTAACCATATATATGTGTAAGACTCTTAAACTTGAGCGTTTCCTTACAGATTCGTCGAAAAACATCGAAAGAAACAAAGGTTTTTCACATAGTCATACGGGTCCCTCCACGAGGGTCTTTTCGTAAGGGTTGAGGTTGTGAAGTCTTTTCGACACGAGTAAATGTTTTTTTTCTTCCATATTTTAAGCTTAGGACAATCTTTTGTGGATATGGTATGATACTAAAACGAGAAAACAACTTTTCAGATCGAGTTAACGACCCTGTCCCAATGGGCAAAAAAGTTCCTATGTTAACACCTATGGATTTTGAGTGAAAAATGGCCCGGAAGCGAAAGTGAAAAAAATTCGTATTTTAACCATTTATATGTGTAAGACTCTTAAACTTGAGCGTTTCCTTACAGATTCGTCGAAAAAAATCGAAAGAAACAAAGGTTTTTCACATAGTCATTCGGGTGCCTCCACGAGGGTCTTTTCGTAAGGGTTGAGGTTGTGAAGTCTTTTCGACACGAGTAAATGTTTTTTTTCTTCCATATTTTAAGCTTAGGACAATCTTTTGTGGATATGGTATGATACTAAAACGAGAAAACAACTTTTCAGATCGAGTTAACGACCCTGTCCCAATGGGCAAAAAAGTTCCTATGTTAACACCTATGGATTTTGATTGAAAAATGGCCCGGAAGCGAAATTGAAAAAAATTCGTATTTTAACCATATATATGTGTAAGACTCTTAAACTTGAGCGTTTCCTTACAGATTCGTCGAAAAACATCGAAAGAAACAAAGGTCTTTCACATAGTCATACGGGTCCCTCCACGAGGGTCTTTTCGTAAGGGTTGAGGTTGTGAAGTCTTTTCGACACGAGTAAATGTGTTTTTTCTTCCATATTTTAAGCTTAGGACAATCTTTTGTGGATATGGTATGATACTAAAACGAGAAAACAACTTTTCAGATCGAGTTAACGACCCTGTCCCAATGGGCAAAAAAGTTCCTATGTTAACACCTATGGATTTTGAGTGAAAAATGGCCCGGAAGCGAAAGTGAAAAAAATTCGTATTTTAACCATTTATATGTGTAAGACTCTTAAACTTGAGCGTTTCCTTACAGATTCGTCGAAAAAAATCGAAAGAAACAAAGGTTTTTCACATAGTCATTCGGGTGCCTCCACGAGGGTCTTTTCGTAAGGGTTGAGGTTGTGAAGTCTTTTCGACACGAGTAAATGTTTTTTTTCTTCCATATTTTAAGCTTAGGACAATCTTTTGTGGATATGGTATGATACTAAAACGAGAAAACAACTTTTCAGATCGAGTTAACGACCCTGTCCCAATGGGCAAAAAAGTTCCTATGTTAACACCTATGGATTTTGAGTGAAAAATGGCCCGGAAGCGAAAGTGAAAAAAATTCGTATTTTAACCATTTATATGTGTAAGACTCTTAAACTTGAGCGTTTCCTTACAGATTCGTCGAAAAACATCGAAAGAAACAAAGGTTTTCCACATAGTCATTCGGGTGCCTCCACGAGGCTCTTTTCGTAAGGGTTGAGGTTGTGAAGTCTTTTCGACACGAGTAAATGTATTTTTTCTTCCAAATTTTAAGCTTTGGACAATCTTTTGTGGATATGGTATGATACTAAAACGAGAAAACAACTTTTCAGATCGAGTTAACGACCCTGTCCCAATGGGCAAAAAAGTTCCTATGTTAACACCTATGGATTTTGAGTGAAAAATGGCCCGGAAGCGAAAGTGAAAAAAATTCGTATTTTAACCATTTATATGTGTAAGACTCTTAAACTTGAGCGTTTCCTTACAGATTCGTCGAAAAACATCGAAAGAAACAAAGGTCTTTCACATAGTCATTCGGGTGCCTCCACGAGGGTCTTTTCGTAAGGGTTGAGGTTGTGAAGTCTTTTCGACACGAGTAAATGTGTTTTTTCTTCCATATTTTAAGCTTAGGACAATCTTTAGTGGATATGGTATGATACTAAAACGAGAAAACAACTTTTCAGATCGAGTTAACGACCCTGTCCCAATGGGCAAAAAAGTTCCTATGTTAACACCTATGGATTTTGAGTGAAAAATGGCCCGGAAGCGAAAGTGAAAAAAATTCGTATTTTAACCATTTATATGTGTAAGACTCTTAAACTTGAGCGTTTCCTTACAGATTCGTCGAAAAACATCGAAAGAAACAAAGGTTTTTCACATAGTCATTCGGGTGCCTCCACGAGGGTCTTTTCGTAAGGGTTGAGGTTGTGAAGTCTTTTCGACACGAGTAAATGTTTTTTTTCTTCCATATTTTAAGCTTAGGACAATCTTTTGTGGATATGGTATGATACTAAAACGAGAAAACAACTTTTCAGATCGAGTTAACGACCCTGTCCCAATGGGCAAAAAAGTTCCTATGTTAACACCTATGGATTTTGAGTGAAAAATGGCCCGGAAGCGAAAGTGAAAAAAATTCGTATTTTAACCATTTATATGTGTAAGACTCTTAAACTTGAGCGTTTCCTTACAGATTCGTCGAAAAAAATCGAAAGAAACAAAGGTTTTTCACATAGTCATTCGGGTGCCTCCACGAGGGTCTTTTCGTAAGGGTTGAGGTTGTGAAGTCTTTTCGACACGAGTAAATGTTTTTTTTCTTCCATATTTTAAGCTTAGGACAATCTTTTGTGGATATGGTATGATACTAAAACGAGAAAACAACTTTTCAGATCGAGTTAACGACCCTGTCCCAATGGGCAAAAAAGTTCCTATGTTAACACCTATGGATTTTGAGTGAAAAATGGCCCGGAAGCGAAAGTGAAAAAAATTCGTATTTTAACCATTTATATGTGTAAGACTCTTAAACTTGAGCGTTTCCTTACAGATTCGTCGAAAAACATCGAAAGAAACAAAGGTTTTCCACATAGTCATTCGGGTGCCTCCACGAGGGTCTTTTCGTAAGGGTTGAGGTTGTGAAGTCTTTTCGACACGAGTAAATGTATTTTTTCTTCCAAATTTTAAGCTTTGGACAATCTTTTGTGGATATGGTATGATACTAAAACGAGAAAACAACTTTTCAGATCGAGTTAACGACCCTGTCCCAATGGGCAAAAAAGTTCCTATGTTAACACCTATGGATTTTGAGTGAAAAATGGCCCGGAAGCGAAAGTGAAAAAAATTCGTATTTTAACCATTTATATGTGTAAGACTCTTAAACTTGAGCGTTTCCTTACAGATTCGTCGAAAAACATCGAAAGAAACAAAGGTCTTTCACATAGTCATTCGGGTGCCTCCACGAGGGTCTTTTCGTAAGGGTTGAGGTTGTGAAGTCTTTTCGACACGAGTAAATGTGTTTTTTCTTCCATATTTTAAGCTTAGGACAATCTTTAGTGGATATGGTATGATACTAAAACGAGAAAACAACTTTTCAGATCGAGTTAACGACCCTGTCCCAATGGGCAAAAAAGTTCCTATGTTAACACCTATGGATTTTGATTGAAAAATGGCCCGGAAGCGAAATTGAAAAAAATTCGTATTTTAACTATATATATGTGTAAGACTCTTAAACTTGAGCGTTTCCTTACAGATTCGTCGAAAAACATCGAAAGAAACAAAGGTCTTTCACATAGTCATTCGGGTGCCTCCACGAGGGTCTTTTCGTAAGGGTTGAGGTTGTGAAGTCTTTTCGACACGAGTAAATGTGTTTTTTCTTCCATATTTTAAGCTTAGGACAATCTTTAGTGGATATGGTATGATACTAAAACGAGAAAACAACTTTTCAGATCGAGTTAACGACCCTGTCCCAATGGGCAAAAAAGTTCCTATGTTAACACCTATGGATTTTGATTGAAAAATGGCCCGGAAGCGAAATTGAAAAAAATTCGTATTTTAACTATATATATGTGTAAGACTCTTAAACTTGAGCGTTTCCTTACAGATTCGTCGAAAAACATCGAAAGAAACAAAGGTCTTTCACATAGTCATTCGGGTCCCTCCACGAGGGTCTTTTCGTAAGGGTTGAGGTTGTGAAGTATTTTCGACACGAGTAAATGTGTTTTTTCTTCCATATTTTAAGCTTAGGACAATCTTTTGTGGATATGGTATGATACTAAAACGAGAAAACAACTTTTCAGATCGAGTTAACGACCCTGTCCCAATGGGCAAAAAAGTTCCTATGTTAACACCTATGGATTTTGAGTGAAAAATGGCCCGGAAGCGAAAGTGAAAAAAATTCGTATTTTAACCATTTATATGTGTAAGACTCTTAAACTTGAGCGTTTCCTTACAGATTCGTCGAAAAAAATCGAAAGAAACAAAGGTTTTTCACATAGTCATTCGGGTGCCTCCACGAGGGTCTTTTCGTAAGGGTTGAGGTTGTGAAGTCTTTTCGACACGAGTAAATGTGTTTTTTCTTCCATATTTTAAGCTTAGGACAATCTTTAGTGGATATGGTATGATACTAAAACGAGAAAACAACTTTTCAGATCGAGTTAACGACCCTGTCCCAATGGGCAAAAAAGTTCCTATGTTAACACCTATGGATTTTGAGTGAAAAATGGCCCGGAAGCGAAAGTGAAAAAAATTCGTATTTTAACCATTTATATGTGTAAGACTCTTAAACTTGAGCGTTTCCTTACAGATTCGTCGAAAAACATCGAAAGAAACAAAGGTTTTTCACATAGTCATTCGGGTGCCTCCACGAGGGTCTTTTCGTAAGGGTTGAGGTTGTGAAGTCTTTTCGACACGAGTAAATGTTTTTTTTCTTCCATATTTTAAGCTTAGGACAATCTTTTGTGGATATGGTATGATACTAAAACGAGAAAACAACTTTTCAGATCGAGTTAACGACCCTGTCCCAATGGGCAAAAAAGTTCCTATGTTAACACCTATGGATTTTGAGTGAAAAATGGCCCGGAAGCGAAAGTGAAAAAAATTCGTATTTTAACCATTTATATGTGTAAGACTCTTAAACTTGAGCGTTTCCTTACAGATTCGTCGAAAAAAATCGAAAGAAACAAAGGTTTTTCACATAGTCATTCGGGTGCCTCCACGAGGGTCTTTTCGTAAGGGTTGAGGTTGTGAAGTCTTTTCGACACGAGTAAATGTTTTTTTTCTTCCATATTTTAAGCTTAGGACAATCTTTTGTGGATATGGTATGATACTAAAACGAGAAAACAACTTTTCAGATCGAGTTAACGACCCTGTCCCAATGGGCAAAAAAGTTCCTATGTTAACACCTATGGATTTTGAGTGAAAAATGGCCCGGAAGCGAAAGTGAAAAAAATTCGTATTTTAACCATTTATATGTGTAAGACTCTTAAACTTGAGCGTTTCCTTACAGATTCGTCGAAAAACATCGAAAGAAACAAAGGTTTTCCACATAGTCATTCGGGTGCCTCCACGAGGGTCTTTTCGTAAGGGTTGAGGTTGTGAAGTCTTTTCGACACGAGTAAATGTATTTTTTCTTCCAAATTTTAAGCTTTGGACAATCTTTTGTGGATATGGTATGATACTAAAACGAGAAAACAACTTTTCAGATCGAGTTAACGACCCTGTCCCAATGGGCAAAAAAGTTCCTATGTTAACACCTATGGATTTTGAGTGAAAAATGGCCCGGAAGCGAAAGTGAAAAAAATTCGTATTTTAACCATTTATATGTGTAAGACTCTTAAACTTGAGCGTTTCCTTACAGATTCGTCGAAAAACATCGAAAGAAACAAAGGTCTTTCACATAGTCATTCGGGTGCCTCCACGAGGGTCTTTTCGTAAGGGTTGAGGTTGTGAAGTCTTTTCGACACGAGTAAATGTGTTTTTTCTTCCATATTTTAAGCTTAGGACAATCTTTAGTGGATATGGTATGATACTAAAACGAGAAAACAACTTTTCAGATCGAGTTAACGACCCTGTCCCAATGGGCAAAAAAGTTCCTATGTTAACACCTATGGATTTTGATTGAAAAATGGCCCGGAAGCGAAATTGAAAAAAATTCGTATTTTAACTATATATATGTGTAAGACTCTTAAACTTGAGCGTTTCCTTACAGATTCGTCGAAAAACATCGAAAGAAACAAAGGTCTTTCACATAGTCATTCGGGTGCCTCCACGAGGGTCTTTTCGTAAGGGTTGAGGTTGTGAAGTCTTTTCGACACGAGTAAATGTGTTTTTTCTTCCATATTTTAAGCTTAGGACAATCTTTAGTGGATATGGTATGATACTAAAACGAGAAAACAACTTTTCAGATCGAGTTAACGACCCTGTCCCAATGGGCAAAAAAGTTCCTATGTTAACACCTATGGATTTTGATTGAAAAATGGCCCGGAAGCGAAATTGAAAAAAATTCGTATTTTAACTATATATATGTGTAAGACTCTTAAACTTGAGCGTTTCCTTACAGATTCGTCGAAAAACATCGAAAGAAACAAAGGTCTTTCACATAGTCATTCGGGTCCCTCCACGAGGGTCTTTTCGTAAGGGTTGAGGTTGTGAAGTCTTTTCGACACGAGTAAATGTGTTTTTTCTTCCATATTTTAAGCTTAGGACAATCTTTTGTGGATATGGTATGATACTAAAACGAGAAAACAACTTTTCAGATCGAGTTAACGACCCTGTCCCAATGGGCAAAAAAGTTCCTATGTTAACACCTATGGATTTTGAGTGAAAAATGGCCCGGAAGCGAAAGTGAAAAAAATTCGTATTTTAACCATTTATATGTGTAAGACTCTTAAACTTGAGCGTTTCCTTAAAGATTCGTCGAAAAAAATCGAAAGAAACAAAGGTTTTTCACATAGTCATTCGGGTGCCTCCACGAGGGTCTTTTCGTAAGGGTTGAGGTTGTGAAGTCTTTTCGACACGAGTAAATGTTTTTTTTCTTCCATATTTTAAGCTTAGGACAATCTTTTGTGGATATGGTATGATACTAAAATGAGAAAACAACTTTTCAGATCGAGTTAACGACCCTGTCCCAATGGGCAAAAAAGTTCCTATGTTAACACCTATGGATTTTGAGTGAAAAATGGCCCGGAAGCGAAAGTGAAAAAAATTCGTATTTTAACCATTTATATGTGTAAGACTCTTAAACTTGAGCGTTTCCTTACAGATTCGTCGAAAAAAATCGAAAGAAACAAAGGTTTTTCACATAGTCATTCGGGTTCCTCCACGAGGGTCTTTTCGTAAGGGTTGAGGTTGTGAAGTCTTTTCGACACGAGTAAATGTTTTTTTTCTTCCATATTTTAAGCTTAGGACAATCTTTTGTGGATATGGTATGATACTAAAATGAGAAAACAACTTTTCAGATCTAGTTAACGACCCTGTCCCAATGGGCAAAAAAGTTCCTATGTTAACACCTATGGATTTTGAGTGAAAAATGGCCCGGAAGCGAAAGTGAAAAAAATTCGTATTTTAACCATTTATATGTGTAAGACTCTTAAACTTGAGCGTTTCCTTACAGATTCGTCGAAAAAAATCGAAAGAAACAAAGGTTTTTCACATAGTCATTCGGGTGCCTCCACGAGGGTCTTTTCGTAAGGGTTGAGGTTGTGAAGTCTTTTCGACACGAGTAAATGTTTTTTTTCTTCCATATTTTAAGCTTAGGACAATCTTTTGTGGATATGGTATGATACTAAAACGAGAAAACAACTTTTCAGATCGAGTTAACGACCCTGTCCCAATGGGCAAAAAAGTTCCTATGTTAACACCTATGGATTTTGAGTGAAAAATGGCCCGGAAGCGAAAGTGAAAAAAATTCGTATTTTAACCATTTATATGTGTAAGACTCTTAAACTTGAGCGTTTCCTTACAGATTCGTCGAAAAAAATCGAAAGAAACAAAGGTTTTTCACATAGTC
This sequence comes from Cucurbita pepo subsp. pepo, assembly GCF_057944985.1. Lineage (NCBI taxonomy): Eukaryota > Viridiplantae > Streptophyta > Magnoliopsida > Cucurbitales > Cucurbitaceae > Cucurbita > Cucurbita pepo. The sequence continues at coordinate 13,789,676 of NC_141817.1, forward strand.
ATTCGGGTGCCTCCACGAGGGTCTTTTCGTAAGGGTTGAGGTTGTGAAGTCTTTTCGACACGAGTAAATGTTTTTTTTCTTCCATATTTTAAGCTTAGGACAATCTTTTGTGGATATGGTATGATACTAAAACGAGAAAACAACTTTTCAGATCGAGTTAACGACCCTGTCCCAATGGGCAAAAAAGTTCCTATGTTAACACCTATGGATTTTGAGTGAAAAATGGCCCGGAAGCGAAATTGAAAAAAATTCGTATTTTAACCATTTATATGTGTAAGACTCTTAAACTTGAGCGTTTCCTTACAGATTCGTCGAAAAACATCGAAAGAAACAAAGGTCTTTCACATAGTCATTCGGGTGCCTCCACGAGGGTCTTTTCGTAAGGGTTGAGGTTGTGAAGTCTTTTCGACACGAGTAAATGTGTTTTTTCTTCCATATTTTAAGCTTAGGACAATCTTTAGTGGATATGGTATGATACTAAAACGAGAAAACAACTTTTCAGATCGAGTTAACGACCCTGTCCCAATGGGCAAAAAAGTTCCTATGTTAACACCTATGGATTTTGAGTGAAAAATGGCCCGGAAGCGAAAGTGAAAAAAATTCGTATTTTAACCATTTATATGTGTAAGACTCTTAAACTTGAGCGTTTCCTTACAGATTCGTCGAAAAACATCGAAAGAAACAAAGGTTTTCCACATAGTCATTCGGGTGCCTCCACGAGGGTCTTTTCGTAAGGGTTGAGGTTGTGAAGTCTTTTCGACACGAGTAAATGTGTTTTTTCTTCCATATTTTAAGCTTTGGACAATCTTTTGTGGATATGGTATGATACTAAAATGAGAAAACAACTTTTCAGATCGAGTTAACGACCCTGTCCCAATGGGCAAAAAAGTTCCTATGTTAACACCTATGGATTTTGAGTGAAAAATGGCCCGGAAGCGAAAGTGAAAAAAATTCGTATTTTAACCATTTATATGTGTAAGACTCTTAAACTTGAGCGTTTCCTTACAGATTCGTCGAAAAACATCGAAAGAAACAAAGGTCTTTCACATAGTCATTCGGGTGCCTCCACGAGGGTCTTTTCGTAAGGGTTGAGGTTGTGAAGTCTTTTCGACACGAGTAAATGTGTTTTTTCTTCCATATTTTAAGCTTAGGACAATCTTTAGTGGATATGGTATGATACTAAAACGAGAAAACAACTTTTCAGATCGAGTTAACGACCCTGTCCCAATGGGCAAAAAAGTTCCTATGTTAACACCTATGGATTTTGAGTGAAAAATGGCCCGGAAGCGAAAGTGAAAAAAATTCGTATTTTAACCATTTATATGTGTAAGACTCTTAAACTTGAGCGTTTCCTTACAGATTCGTCGAAAAACATCGAAAGAAACAAAGGTTTTCCACATAGTCATTCGGGTGCCTCCACGAGGGTCTTTTCGTAAGGGTTGAGGTTGTGAAGTCTTTTCGACACGAGTAAATGTGTTTTTTCTTCCATATTTTAAGCTTTGGACAATCTTTTGTGGATATGGTATGATACTAAAACGAGAAAACAACTTTTCAGATCGAGTTAACGACCCTGTCCCAATGGGCAAAAAAGTTCCTATGTTAACACCTATGGATTTTGAGTGAAAAATGGCCCGGAAGCGAAAGTGAAAAAAATTCGTATTTTAACCATTTATATGTGTAAGACTCTTAAACTTGAGCGTTTCCTTACAGATTCGTCGAAAAAAATCGAAAGAAACAAAGGTTTTTCACATAGTCATTCGGGTGCCTCCACGAGGGTCTTTTCGTAAGGGTTGAGGTTGTGAAGTCTTTTCGACACGAGTAAATGTTTTTTTTCTTCCATATTTTAAGCTTAGGACAATCTTTTGTGGATATGGTATGATACTAAAACGAGAAAACAACTTTTCAGATCGAGTTAACGACCCTGTCCCAATGGGCAAAAAAGTTCCTATGTTAACACCTATGGATTTTGAGTGAAAAATGGCCCGGAAGCGAAAGTGAAAAAAATTCGTATTTTAACCATTTATATGTGTAAGACTCTTAAACTTGAGCGTTTCCTTACAGATTCGTCGAAAAAAATCGAAAGAAACAAAGGTTTTTCACATAGTCATTCGGGTGCCTCCACGAGGGTCTTTTCGTAAGGGTTGAGGTTGTGAAGTCTTTTCGACACGAGTAAATGTTTTTTTTCTTCCATATTTTAAGCTTAGGACAATCTTTTGTGGATATGGTATGATACTAAAACGAGAAAACAACTTTTCAGATCGAGTTAACGACCCTGTCCCAATGGGCAAAAAAGTTCCTATGTTAACACCTATGGATTTTGAGTGAAAAATGGCCCGGAAGCGAAAGTGAAAAAAATTCGTATTTTAACCATTTATATGTGTAAGACTCTTAAACTTGAGCGTTTCCTTACAGATTCGTCGAAAAACATCGAAAGAAACAAAGGTCTTTCACATAGTCATTCGGGTGCCTCCACGAGGGTCTTTTCGTAAGGGTTGAGGTTGTGAAGTCTTTTCGACACGAGTAAATGTTTTTTTTCTTCCATATTTTAAGCTTAGGACAATCTTTAGTGGATATGGTATGATACTAAAACGAGAAAACAACTTTTCAGATCGAGTTAACGACCCTGTCCCAATGGGCAAAAAAGTTCCTATGTTAACACCTATGGATTTTGAGTGAAAAATGGCCCGGAAGCGAAAGTGAAAAAAATTCGTATTTTAACCATTTATATGTGTAAGACTCTTAAACTTGAGCGTTTCCTTACAGATTCGTCGAAAAACATCGAAAGAAACAAAGGTTTTCCACATAGTCATTCGGGTGCCTCCACGAGGGTCTTTTCGTAAGGGTTGAGGTTGTGAAGTCTTTTCGACACGAGTAAATGTGTTTTTTCTTCCATATTTTAAGCTTTGGACAATCTTTTGTGGATATGGTATGATACTAAAACGAGAAAACAACTTTTCAGATCGAGTTAACGACCCTGTCCCAATGGGCAAAAAAGTTCCTATGTTAACACCTATGGATTTTGAGTGAAAAATGGCCCGGAAGCGAAAGTGAAAAAAATTCGTATTTTAACCATTTATATGTGTAAGACTCTTAAACTTGAGCGTTTCCTTACAGATTCGTCGAAAAAAATCGAAAGAAACAAAGGTTTTTCACATAGTCATTCGGGTGCCTCCACGAGGGTCTTTTCGTAAGGGTTGAGGTTGTGAAGTCTTTTCGACACGAGTAAATGTTTTTTTTCTTCCATATTTTAAGCTTAGGACAATCTTTTGTGGATATGGTATGATACTAAAACGAGAAAACAACTTTTCAGATCGAGTTAACGACCCTGTCCCAATGGGCAAAAAAGTTCCTATGTTAACACCTATGGATTTTGAGTGAAAAATGGCCCGGAAGCGAAAGTGAAAAAAATTCGTATTTTAACCATTTATATGTGTAAGACTCTTAAACTTGAGCGTTTCCTTACAGATTCGTCGAAAAAAATCGAAAGAAACAAAGGTTTTTCACATAGTCATTCGGGTGCCTCCACGAGGGTCTTTTCGTAAGGGTTGAGGTTGTGAAGTCTTTTCGACACGAGTAAATGTTTTTTTTCTTCCATATTTTAAGCTTAGGACAATCTTTTGTGGATATGGTATGATACTAAAACGAGAAAACAACTTTTCAGATCGAGTTAACGACCCTGTCCCAATGGGCAAAAAAGTTCCTATGTTAACACCTATGGATTTTGAGTGAAAAATGGCCCGGAAGCGAAAGTGAAAAAAATTCGTATTTTAACCATTTATATGTGTAAGACTCTTAAACTTGAGCGTTTCCTTATAGATTCGTCGAAAAACATCGAAAGAAACAAAGGTTTTTCAAATAGTGATTCGGATGCCTCCACGAGGGTCTTTTCGTAAGGGTTGAGGTTGTGAAGTCTTTTCGACACGAGTAAATGTGTTTTTTCTTCCATATTTTAAGCTTAGGACAATCTTTTGTGGATATGGTATGATACTAAAACGAGAAAACAACTTTTCAGATCGAGTTAACGACCCTGTCCCAATGGGCAAAAAAGTTCCTATGTTAACACCTATGGATTTTGAGTGAAAAATGGCCCGGAAGCGAAAGTGAAAAAAATTCGTATTTTAACCATTTATATGTGTAAGACTCTTAAACTTGAGCGTTTCCTTACAGATTCGTCGAAAAACATCGAAAGAAACAAAGGTTTTCCACATAGTCATTCGGGTGCCTCCACGAGGGTCTTTTCGTAAGGGTTGAGGTTGTGAAGTCTTTTCGACACGAGTAAATGTGTTTTTTCTTCCATATTTTAAGCTTTGGACAATCTTTTGTGGATATGGTATGATACTAAAACGAGAAAACAACTTTTCAGATCGAGTTAACGACCCTGTCCCAATGGGCAAAAAAGTTCCTATGTTAACACCTATGGATTTTGAGTGAAAAATGGCCCGGAAGCGAAAGTGAAAAAAATTCGTATTTTAACCATTTATATGTGTAAGACTCTTAAACTTGAGCGTTTCCTTACAGATTCGTCGAAAAAAATCGAAAGAAACAAAGGTTTTTCACATAGTCATTCGGGTGCCTCCACGAGGGTCTTTTCGTAAGGGTTGAGGTTGTGAAGTCTTTTCGACACGAGTAAATGTTTTTTTTCTTCCATATTTTAAGCTTAGGACAATCTTTTGTGGATATGGTATGATACTAAAACGAGAAAACAACTTTTCAGATCGAGTTAACGACCCTGTCCCAATGGGCAAAAAAGTTCCTATGTTAACACCTATGGATTTTGAGTGAAAAATGGCCCGGAAGCGAAAGTGAAAAAAATTCGTATTTTAACCATTTATATGTGTAAGACTCTTAAACTTGAGCGTTTCCTTACAGATTCGTCGAAAAAAATCGAAAGAAACAAAGGTTTTTCACATAGTCATTCGGGTGCCTCCACGAGGGTCTTTTCGTAAGGGTTGAGGTTGTGAAGTCTTTTCGACACGAGTAAATGTTTTTTTTCTTCCATATTTTAAGCTTAGGACAATCTTTTGTGGATATGGTATGATACTAAAACGAGAAAACAACTTTTCAGATCGAGTTAACGACCCTGTCCCAATGGGCAAAAAAGTTCCTATGTTAACACCTATGGATTTTGAGTGAAAAATGGCCCGGAAGCGAAAGTGAAAAAAATTCGTATTTTAACCATTTATATGTGTAAGACTCTTAAACTTGAGCGTTTCCTTACAGATTCGTCGAAAAACATCGAAAGAAACAAAGGTCTTTCACATAGTCATTCGGGTGCCTCCACGAGGGTCTTTTCGTAAGGGTTGAGGTTGTGAAGTCTTTTCGACACGAGTAAATGTGTTTTTTCTTCCATATTTTAAGCTTAGGACAATCTTTAGTGGATATGGTATGATACTAAAACGAGAAAACAACTTTTCAGATCGAGTTAACGACCCTGTCCCAATGGGCAAAAAAGTTCCTATGTTAACACCTATGGATTTTGAGTGAAAAATGGCCCGGAAGCGAAAGTGAAAAAAATTCGTATTTTAACCATTTATATGTGTAAGACTCTTAAACTTGAGCGTTTCCTTACAGATTCGTCGAAAAACATCGAAAGAAACAAAGGTTTTCCACATAGTCATTCGGGTGCCTCCACGAGGGTCTTTTCGTAAGGGTTGAGGTTGTGAAGTCTTTTCGACACGAGTAAATGTGTTTTTTCTTCCATATTTTAAGCTTTGGACAATCTTTTGTGGATATGGTATGATACTAAAACGAGAAAACAACTTTTCAGATCGAGTTAACGACCCTGTCCCAATGGGCAAAAAAGTTCCTATGTTAACACCTATGGATTTTGAGTGAAAAATGGCCCGGAAGCGAAAGTGAAAAAAATTCGTATTTTAACCATTTATATGTGTAAGACTCTTAAACTTGAGCGTTTCCTTACAGATTCGTCGAAAAACATCGAAAGAAACAAAGGTTTTCCACATAGTCATTCGGGTGCCTCCACGAGGGTCTTTTCGTAAGGGTTGAGGTTGTGAAGTCTTTTCGACACGAGTAAATGTGTTTTTTCTTCCATATTTTAAGCTTTGGACAATCTTTTGTGGATATGGTATGATACTAAAACGAGAAAACAACTTTTCAGATCGAGTTAACGACCCTGTCCCAATGGGCAAAAAAGTTCCTATGTTAACACCTATGGATTTTGAGTGAAAAATGGCCCGGAAGCGAAAGTGAAAAAAATTCGTATTTTAACCATTTATATGTGTAAGACTCTTAAACTTGAGCGTTTCCTTACAGATTCGTCGAAAAACATCGAAAGAAACAAAGGTCTTTCACATAGTCATTCGGGTGCCTCCACGAGGGTCTTTTCGTAAGGGTTGAGGTTGTGAAGTCTTTTCGACACGAGTAAATGTGTTTTTTCTTCCATATTTTAAGCTTAGGACAATCTTTAGTGGATATGGTATGATACTAAAACGAGAAAACAACTTTTCAGATCGAGTTAACGACCCTGTCCCAATGGGCAAAAAAGTTCCTATGTTAACACCTATGGATTTTGAGTGAAAAATGGCCCGGAAGCGAAAGTGAAAAAAATTCGTATTTTAACCATTTATATGTGTAAGACTCTTAAACTTGAGCGTTTCCTTACAGATTCGTCGAAAAACATCGAAAGAAACAAAGGTTTTCCACATAGTCATTCGGGTGCCTCCACGAGGGTCTTTTCGTAAGGGTTGAGGTTGTGAAGTCTTTTCGACACGAGTAAATGTGTTTTTTCTTCCATATTTTAAGCTTTGGACAATCTTTTGTGGATATGGTATGATACTAAAACGAGAAAACAACTTTTCAGATCGAGTTAACGACCCTGTCCCAATGGGCAAAAAAGTTCCTATGTTAACACCTATGGATTTTGAGTGAAAAATGGCCCGGAAGCGAAAGTGAAAAAAATTCGTATTTTAACCATTTATATGTGTAAGACTCTTAAACTTGAGCGTTTCCTTACAGATTCGTCGAAAAATATCGAAAGAAACAAAGGTTTTTCAAATAGTGATTCGGATGCCTCCACGAGGGTCTTTTCGTAAGGGTTGAGGTTGTGAAGTCTTTTCGACACGAGTAAATGTTTTTTTTCTTCCATATTTTAAGCTTAGGACAATCTTTTGTGGATATGGTATGATACTAAAACGAGAAAACAACTTTTCAGATCGAGTTAACGACCCTGTCCCAATGGGCAAAAAAGTTCCTATGTTAACACCTATGGATTTTGAGTGAAAAATGGCCCGGAAGCGAAAGTGAAAAAAATTCGTATTTTAACCATTTATATGTGTAAGACTCTTAAACTTGAGCGTTTCCTTACAGATTCGTCGAAAAACATCGAAAGAAACAAAGGTTTTCCACATAGTCATTCGGGTGCCTCCACGAGGGTCTTTTCGTAAGGGTTGAGGTTGTGAAGTCTTTTCGACACGAGTAAATGTGTTTTTTCTTCCATATTTTAAGCTTTGGACAATCTTTTGTGGATATGGTATGATACTAAAACGAGAAAACAACTTTTCAGATCGAGTTAACGACCCTGTCCCAATGGGCAAAAAAGTTCCTATGTTAACACCTATGGATTTTGAGTGAAAAATGGCCCGGAAGCGAAAGTGAAAAAAATTCGTATTTTAACCATTTATATGTGTAAGACTCTTAAACTTGAGCGTTTCCTTACAGATTCGTCGAAAAAAATCGAAAGAAACAAAGGTTTTTCACATAGTCATTCGGGTGCCTCCACGAGGGTCTTTTCGTAAGGGTTGAGGTTGTGAAGTCTTTTCGACACGAGTAAATGTTTTTTTTCTTCCATATTTTAAGCTTAGGACAATCTTTTGTGGATATGGTATGATACTAAAACGAGAAAACAACTTTTCAGATCGAGTTAACGACCCTGTCCCAATGGGCAAAAAAGTTCCTATGTTAACACCTATGGATTTTGAGTGAAAAATGGCCCGGAAGCGAAAGTGAAAAAAATTCGTATTTTAACCATTTATATGTGTAAGACTCTGAAACTTGAGCGTTTCCTTACAGATTCGTCGAAAAACATCGAAAGAAACAAAGGTTTTCCACATAGTCATTCGGGTGCCTCCACGAGGGTCTTTTCGTAAGGGTTGAGGTTGTGAAGTCTTTTCGACACGAGTAAATGTGTTTTTTCTTCCATATTTTAAGCTTTGGACAATCTTTTGTGGATATGGTATGATACTAAAACGAGAAAACAACTTTTCAGATCGAGTTAACGACCCTGTCCCAATGGGCAAAAAAGTTCCTATGTTAACACCTATGGATTTTGAGTGAAAAATGGCCCGGAAGCGAAAGTGAAAAAAATTCGTATTTTAACCATTTATATGTGTAAGACTCTTAAACTTGAGCGTTTCCTTACAGATTCGTCGAAAAACATCGAAAGAAACAAAGGTTTTCCACATAGTCATTCGGGTGCCTCCACGAGGGTCTTTTCGTAAGGGTTGAGGTTGTGAAGTCTTTTCGACACGAGTAAATGTGTTTTTTCTTCCATATTTTAAGCTTTGGACAATCTTTTGTGGATATGGTATGATACTAAAACGAGAAAACAACTTTTCAGATCGAGTTAACGACCCTGTCCCAATGGGCAAAAAAGTTCCTATGTTAACACCTATGGATTTTGAGTGAAAAATGGCCCGGAAGCGAAAGTGAAAAAAATTCGTATTTTAACCATTTATATGTGTAAGACTCTTAAACTTGAGCGTTTCCTTACAGATTCGTCGAAAAATATCGAAAGAAACAAAGGTTTTTCAAATAGTGATTCGGATGCCTCCACGAGGGTCTTTTCGTAAGGGTTGAGGTTGTGAAGTCTTTTCGACACGAGTAAATGTTTTTTTTCTTCCATATTTTAAGCTTAGGACAATCTTTTGTGGATATGGTATGATACTAAAACGAGAAAACAACTTTTCAGATCGAGTTAACGACCCTGTCCCAATGGGCAAAAAAGTTCCTATGTTAACACCTATGGATTTTGAGTGAAAAATGGCCCGGAAGCGAAAGTGAAAAAAATTCGTATTTTAACCATTTATATGTGTAAGACTCTTAAACTTGAGCGTTTCCTTACAGATTCGTCGAAAAACATCGAAAGAAACAAAGGTCTTTCACATAGTCATTCGGGTGCCTCCACGAGGGTCTTTTCGTAAGGGTTGAGGTTGTGAAGTCTTTTCGGCACGAGTAAATGTGTTTTTTCTTCCATATTTTAAGCTTAGGACAATCTTTAGTGGATATGGTATGATACTAAAACGAGAAAACAACTTTTCAGATCGAGTTAACGACCCTGTCCCAATGGGCAAAAAAGTTCCTATGTTAACACCTATGGATTTTGAGTGAAAAATGGCCCGGAAGCGAAAGTGAAAAAAATTCGTATTTTAACCATTTATATGTGTAAGACTCTTAAACTTGAGCGTTTCCTTACAGATTCGTCGAAAAACATCGAAAGAAACAAAGGTTTTCCACATAGTCATTCGGGTGCCTCCACGAGGGTCTTTTCGTAAGGGTTGAGGTTGTGAAGTCTTTTCGACACGAGTAAATGTGTTTTTTCTTCCATATTTTAAGCTTTGGACAATCTTTTGTGGATATGGTATGATACTAAAACGAGAAAACAACTTTTCAGATCGAGTTAACGACCCTGTCCCAATGGGCAAAAAAGTTCCTATGTTAACACCTATGGATTTTGAGTGAAAAATGGCCCGGAAGCGAAAGTGAAAAAAATTCGTATTTTAACCATTTATATGTGTAAGACTCTTAAACTTGAGCGTTTCCTTACAGATTCGTCGAAAAAAATCGAAAGAAACAAAGGTTTTTCACATAGTCATTCGGGTGCCTCCACGAGGGTCTTTTCGTAAGGGTTGAGGTTGTGAAGTCTTTTCGACACGAGTAAATGTTTTTTTTCTTCCATATTTTAAGCTTAGGACAATCTTTTGTGGATATGGTATGATACTAAAACGAGAAAACAACTTTTCAGATCGAGTTAACGACCCTGTCCCAATGGGCAAAAAAGTTCCTATGTTAACACCTATGGATTTTGAGTGAAAAATGGCCCGGAAGCGAAAGTGAAAAAAATTCGTATTTTAACCATTTATATGTGTAAGACTCTGAAACTTGAGCGTTTCCTTACAGATTCGTCGAAAAACATCGAAAGAAACAAAGGTTTTCCACATAGTCATTCGGGTGCCTCCACGAGGGTCTTTTCGTAAGGGTTGAGGTTGTGAAGTCTTTTCGACACGAGTAAATGTGTTTTTTCTTCCATATTTTAAGCTTTGGACAATCTTTTGTGGATATGGTATGATACTAAAACGAGAAAACAACTTTTCAGATCGAGTTAACGACCCTGTCCCAATGGGCAAAAAAGTTCCTATGTTAACACCTATGGATTTTGAGTGAAAAATGGCCCGGAAGCGAAAGTGAAAAAAATTCGTATTTTAACCATTTATATGTGTAAGACTCTTAAACTTGAGCGTTTCCTTACAGATTCGTCGAAAAACATCGAAAGAAACAAAGGTCTTTCACATAGTCATTCGGGTGCCTCCACGAGGGTCTTTTCGTAAGGGTTGAGGTTGTGAAGTCTTTTCGACACGAGTAAATGTGTTTTTTCTTCCATATTTTAAGCTTAGGACAATCTTTAGTGGATATGGTATGATACTAAAACGAGAAAACAACTTTTCAGATCGAGTTAACGACCCTGTCCCAATGGGCAAAAAAGTTCCTATGTTAACACCTATGGATTTTGAGTGAAAAATGGCCCGGAAGCGAAAGTGAAAAAAATTCGTATTTTAACCATTTATATGTGTAAGACTCTTAAACTTGAGCGTTTCCTTATAGATTCGTCGAAAAACATCGAAAGAAACAAAGGTTTTTCAAATAGTGATTCGGATGCCTCCACGAGGGTCTTTTCGTAAGGGTTGAGGTTGTGAAGTCTTTTCGACACGAGTAAATGTGTTTTTTCTTCCATATTTTAAGCTTAGGACAATCTTTTGTGGATATGGTATGATACTAAAACGAGAAAACAACTTTTCAGATCGAGTTAACGACCCTGTCCCAATGGGCAAAAAAGTTCCTATGTTAACACCTATGGATTTTGAGTGAAAAATGGCCCGGAAGCGAAAGTGAAAAAAATTCGTATTTTAACCATTTATATGTGTAAGACTCTTAAACTTGAGCGTTTCCTTACAGATTCGTCGAAAAAAATCGAAAGAAACAAAGGTTTTTCACATAGTCATTCGGGTGCCTCCACGAGGGTCTTTTCGTAAGGGTTGAGGTTGTGAAGTCTTTTCGACACGAGTAAATGTTTTTTTTCTTCCATATTTTAAGCTTAGGACAATCTTTTGTGGATATGGTATGATACTAAAACGAGAAAACAACTTTTCAGATCGAGTTAACGACCCTGTCCCAATGGGCAAAAAAGTTCCTATGTTAACACCTATGGATTTTGAGTGAAAAATGGCCCGGAAGCGAAAGTGAAAAAAATTCGTATTTTAACCATTTATATGTGTAAGACTCTTAAACTTGAGCGTTTCCTTACAGATTCGTCGAAAAACATCGAAAGAAACAAAGGTCTTTCACATAGTCATTCGGGTCCCTCCACGAGGGTCTTTTCGTAAGGGTTGAGGTTGTGAAGTCTTTTCGACACGAGTAAATGTGTTTTTTCTTCCATATTTTAAGCTTAGGACAATCTTTAGTGGATATGGTATGATACTAAAACGAGAAAACAACTTTTCAGATCGAGTTAACGACCCTGTCCCAATGGGCAAAAAAGTTCCTATGTTAACACCTATGGATTTTGAGTGAAAAATGGCCCGGAAGCGAAAGTGAAAAAAATTCGTATTTTAACCATTTATATGTGTAAGACTCTTAAACTTGAGCGTTTCCTTACAGATTCGTCGAAAAACATCGAAAGAAACAAAGGTCTTTCACATAGTCATTCGGGTGCCTCCACGAGGGTCTTTTCGTAAGGGTTGAGGTTGTGAAGTCTTTTCGACACGAGTAAATGTGTTTTTTCTTCCATATTTTAAGCTTAGGACAATCTTTAGTGGATATGGTATGATACTAAAACGAGAAAACAACTTTTCAGATCGAGTTAACGACCCTGTCCCAATGGGCAAAAAAGTTCCTATGTTAACACCTATGGATTTTGAGTGAAAAATGGCCCGGAAGCGAAAGTGAAAAAAATTCGTATTTTAACCATTTATATGTGTAAGACTCTTAAACTTGAGCGTTTCCTTACAGATTCGTCGAAAAACATCGAAAGAAACAAAGGTTTTCCACATAGTCATTCGGGTGCCTCCACGAGGGTCTTTTCGTAAGGGTTGAGGTTGTGAAGTCTTTTCGACACGAGTAAATGTGTTTTTTCTTCCATATTTTAAGCTTTGGACAATCTTTTGTGGATATGGTATGATACTAAAACGAGAAAACAACTTTTCAGATCGAGTTAACGACCCTGTCCCAATGGGCAAAAAAGTTCCTATGTTAACACCTATGGATTTTGAGTGAAAAATGGCCCGGAAGCGAAAGTGAAAAAAATTCGTATTTTAACCATTTATATGTGTAAGACTCTTAAACTTGAGCGTTTCCTTACAGATTCGTCGAAAAATATCGAAAGAAACAAAGGTTTTTCAAATAGTGATTCGGATGCCTCCACGAGGGTCTTTTCGTAAGGGTTGAGGTTGTGAAGTCTTTTCGACACGAGTAAATGTTTTTTTTCTTCCATATTTTAAGCTTAGGACAATCTTTTGTGGATATGGTATGATACTAAAACGAGAAAACAACTTTTCAGATCGAGTTAACGACCCTGTCCCAATGGGCAAAAAAGTTCCTATGTTAACACCTATGGATTTTGAGTGAAAAATGGCCCGGAAGCGAAAGTGAAAAAAATTCGTATTTTAACCATTTATATGTGTAAGACTCTTAAACTTGAGCGTTTCCTTACAGATTCGTCGAAAAACATCGAAAGAAACAAAGGTCTTTCACATAGTCATTCGGGTGCCTCCACGAGGGTCTTTTCGTAAGGGTTGAGGTTGTGAAGTCTTTTCGACACGAGTAAATGTGTTTTTTCTTCCATATTTTAAGCTTAGGACAATCTTTAGTGGATATGGTATGATACTAAAACGAGAAAACAACTTTTCAGATCGAGTTAACGACCCTGTCCCAATGGGCAAAAAAGTTCCTATGTTAACACCTATGGATTTTGAGTGAAAAATGGCCCGGAAGCGAAAGTGAAAAAAATTCGTATTTTAACCATTTATATGTGTAAGACTCTTAAACTTGAGCGTTTCCTTACAGATTCGTCGAAAAACATCGAAAGAAACAAAGGTTTTCCACATAGTCATTCGGGTGCCTCCACGAGGGTCTTTTCGTAAGGGTTGAGGTTGTGAAGTCTTTTCGACACGAGTAAATGTGTTTTTTCTTCCATATTTTAAGCTTTGGACAATCTTTTGTGGATATGGTATGATACTAAAACGAGAAAACAACTTTTCAGATCGAGTTAACGACCCTGTCCCAATGGGCAAAAAAGTTCCTATGTTAACACCTATGGATTTTGAGTGAAAAATGGCCCGGAAGCGAAAGTGAAAAAAATTCGTATTTTAACCATTTATATGTGTAAGACTCTTAAACTTGAGCGTTTCCTTACAGATTCGTCGAAAAACATCGAAAGAAACAAAGGTCTTTCACATAGTCATTCGGGTGCCTCCACGAGGGTCTTTTCGTAAGGGTTGAGGTTGTGAAGTCTTTTCGACACGAGTAAATGTGTTTTTTCTTCCATATTTTAAGCTTAGGACAATCTTTAGTGGATATGGTATGATACTAAAACGAGAAAACAACTTTTCAGATCGAGTTAACGACCCTGTCCCAATGGGCAAAAAAGTTCCTATGTTAACACCTATGGATTTTGAGTGAAAAATGGCCCGGAAGCGAAAGTGAAAAAAATTCGTATTTTAACCATTTATATGTGTAAGACTCTTAAACTTGAGCGTTTCCTTATAGATTCGTCGAAAAACATCGAAAGAAACAAAGGTTTTTCAAATAGTGATTCGGATGCCTCCACGAGGGTCTTTTCGTAAGGGTTGAGGTTGTGAAGTCTTTTCGACACGAGTAAATGTGTTTTTTCTTCCATATTTTAAGCTTAGGACAATCTTTTGTGGATATGGTATGATACTAAAACGAGAAAACAACTTTTCAGATCGAGTTAACGACCCTGTCCCAATGGGCAAAAAAGTTCCTATGTTAACACCTATGGATTTTGAGTGAAAAATGGCCCGGAAGCGAAAGTGAAAAAAATTCGTATTTTAACCATTTATATGTGTAAGACTCTTAAACTTGAGCGTTTCCTTACAGATTCGTCGAAAAAAATCGAAAGAAACAAAGGTTTTTCACATAGTCATTCGGGTGCCTCCACGAGGGTCTTTTCGTAAGGGTTGAGGTTGTGAAGTCTTTTCGACACGAGTAAATGTTTTTTTTCTTCCATATTTTAAGCTTAGGACAATCTTTTGTGGATATGGTATGATACTAAAATGAGAAAACAACTTTTCAGATCGAGTTAACGACCCTGTCCCAATGGGCAAAAAAGTTCCTATGTTAACACCTATGGATTTTGAGTGAAAAATGGCCCGGAAGCGAAAGTGAAAAAAATTCGTATTTTAACCATTTATATGTGTAAGACTCTTAAACTTGAGCGTTTCCTTACAGATTCGTCGAAAAAAATCGAAAGAAACAAAGGTTTTTCACATAGTCATTCGGGTGCCTCCACGAGGGTCTTTTCGTAAGGGTTGAGGTTGTGAAGTCTTTTCGACACGAGTAAATGTTTTTTTTCTTCCATATTTTAAGCTTAGGACAATCTTTTGTGGATATGGTATGATACTAAAACGAGAAAACAACTTTTCAGATCGAGTTAACGACCCTGTCCCAATGGGCAAAAAAGTTCCTATGTTAACACCTATGGATTTTGAGTGAAAAATGGCCCGGAAGCGAAAGTGAAAAAAATTCGTATTTTAACCATTTATATGTGTAAGACTCTTAAACTTGAGCGTTTCCTTACAGATTCGTCGAAAAACATCGAAAGAAACAAAGGTCTTTCACATAGTCATTCGGGTCCCTCCACGAGGGTCTTTTCGTAAGGGTTGAGGTTGTGAAGTCTTTTCGACACGAGTAAATGTGTTTTTTCTTCCATATTTTAAGCTTAGGACAATCTTTAGTGGATATGGTATGATACTAAAACGAGAAAACAACTTTTCAGATCGAGTTAACGACCCTGTCCCAATGGGCAAAAAAGTTCCTATGTTAACACCTATGGATTTTGAGTGAAAAATGGCCCGGAAGCGAAAGTGAAAAAAATTCGTATTTTAACCATTTATATGTGTAAGACTCTTAAACTTGAGCGTTTCCTTACAGATTCGTCGAAAAACATCGAAAGAAACAAAGGTCTTTCACATAGTCATTCGGGTGCCTCCACGAGGGTCTTTTCGTAAGGGTTGAGGTTGTGAAGTCTTTTCGACACGAGTAAATGTGTTTTTTCTTCCATATTTTAAGCTTAGGACAATCTTTAGTGGATATGGTATGATACTAAAACGAGAAAACAACTTTTCAGATCGAGTTAACGACCCTGTCCCAATGGGCAAAAAAGTTCCTATGTTAACACCTATGGATTTTGAGTGAAAAATGGCCCGGAAGCGAAAGTGAAAAAAATTCGTATTTTAACCATTTATATGTGTAAGACTCTTAAACTTGAGCGTTTCCTTACAGATTCGTCGAAAAACATCGAAAGAAACAAAGGTTTTCCACATAGTCATTCGGGTGCCTCCACGAGGGTCTTTTCGTAAGGGTTGAGGTTGTGAAGTCTTTTCGACACGAGTAAATGTGTTTTTTCTTCCATATTTTAAGCTTTGGACAATCTTTTGTGGATATGGTATGATACTAAAACGAGAAAACAACTTTTCAGATCGAGTTAACGACCCTGTCCCAATGGGCAAAAAAGTTCCTATGTTAACACCTATGGATTTTGAGTGAAAAATGGCCCGGAAGCGAAAGTGAAAAAAATTCGTATTTTAACCATTTATATGTGTAAGACTCTTAAACTTGAGCGTTTCCTTACAGATTCGTCGAAAAAAATCGAAAGAAACAAAGGTTTTTCACATAGTCATTCGGGTGCCTCCACGAGGGTCTTTTCGTAAGGGTTGAGGTTGTGAAGTCTTTTCGACACGAGTAAATGTTTTTTTTCTTCCATATTTTAAGCTTAGGACAATCTTTTGTGGATATGGTATGATACTAAAACGAGAAAACAACTTTTCAGATCGAGTTAACGACCCTGTCCCAATGGGCAAAAAAGTTCCTATGTTAACACCTATGGATTTTGAGTGAAAAATGGCCCGGAAGCGAAAGTGAAAAAAATTCGTATTTTAACCATTTATATGTGTAAGACTCTTAAACTTGAGCGTTTCCTTACAGATTCGTCGAAAAACATCGAAAGAAACAAAGGTTTTCCACATAGTCATTCGGGTGCCTCCACGAGGGTCTTTTCGTAAGGGTTGAGGTTGTGAAGTCTTTTCGACACGAGTAAATGTGTTTTTTCTTCCATATTTTAAGCTTTGGACAATCTTTTGTGGATATGGTATGATACTAAAACGAGAAAACAACTTTTCAGATCGAGTTAACGACCCTGTCCCAATGGGCAAAAAAGTTCCTATGTTAACACCTATGGATTTTGAGTGAAAAATGGCCCGGAAGCGAAAGTGAAAAAAATTCGTATTTTAACCATTTATATGTGTAAGACTCTTAAACTTGAGCGTTTCCTTACAGATTCGTCGAAAAACATCGAAAGAAACAAAGGTCTTTCACATAGTCATTCGGGTGCCTCCACGAGGGTCTTTTCGTAAGGGTTGAGGTTGTGAAGTCTTTTCGACACGAGTAAATGTGTTTTTTCTTCCATATTTTAAGCTTAGGACAATCTTTAGTGGATATGGTATGATACTAAAACGAGAAAACAACTTTTCAGATCGAGTTAACGACCCTGTCCCAATGGGCAAAAAAGTTCCTATGTTAACACCTATGGATTTTGAGTGAAAAATGGCCCGGAAGCGAAAGTGAAAAAAATTCGTATTTTAACCATTTATATGTGTAAGACTCTTAAACTTGAGCGTTTCCTTATAGATTCGTCGAAAAACATCGAAAGAAACAAAGGTTTTTCAAATAGTGATTCGGATGCCTCCACGAGGGTCTTTTCGTAAGGGTTGAGGTTGTGAAGTCTTTTCGACACGAGTAAATGTGTTTTTTCTTCCATATTTTAAGCTTAGGACAATCTTTTGTGGATATGGTATGATACTAAAACGAGAAAACAACTTTTCAGATCGAGTTAACGACCCTGTCCCAATGGGCAAAAAAGTTCCTATGTTAACACCTATGGATTTTGAGTGAAAAATGGCCCGGAAGCGAAAGTGAAAAAAATTCGTATTTTAACCATTTATATGTGTAAGACTCTTAAACTTGAGCGTTTCCTTACAGATTCGTCGAAAAACATCGAAAGAAACAAAGGTTTTCCACATAGTCATTCGGGTGCCTCCACGAGGGTCTTTTCGTAAGGGTTGAGGTTGTGAAGTCTTTTCGACACGAGTAAATGTGTTTTTTCTTCCATATTTTAAGCTTTGGACAATCTTTTGTGGATATGGTATGATACTAAAACGAGAAAACAACTTTTCAGATCGAGTTAACGACCCTGTCCCAATGGGCAAAAAAGTTCCTATGTTAACACCTATGGATTTTGAGTGAAAAATGGCCCGGAAGCGAAAGTGAAAAAAATTCGTATTTTAACCATTTATATGTGTAAGACTCTTAAACTTGAGCGTTTCCTTACAGATTCGTCGAAAAAAATCGAAAGAAACAAAGGTTTTTCACATAGTCATTCGGGTGCCTCCACGAGGGTCTTTTCGTAAGGGTTGAGGTTGTGAAGTCTTTTCGACACGAGTAAATGTTTTTTTTCTTCCATATTTTAAGCTTAGGACAATCTTTTGTGGATATGGTATGATACTAAAACGAGAAAACAACTTTTCAGATCGAGTTAACGACCCTGTCCCAATGGGCAAAAAAGTTCCTATGTTAACACCTATGGATTTTGAGTGAAAAATGGCCCGGAAGCGAAAGTGAAAAAAATTCGTATTTTAACCATTTATATGTGTAAGACTCTTAAACTTGAGCGTTTCCTTACAGATTCGTCGAAAAACATCGAAAGAAACAAAGGTTTTCCACATAGTCATTCGGGTGCCTCCACGAGGGTCTTTTCGTAAGGGTTGAGGTTGTGAAGTCTTTTCGACACGAGTAAATGTGTTTTTTCTTCCATATTTTAAGCTTTGGACAATCTTTTGTGGATATGGTATGATACTAAAACGAGAAAACAACTTTTCAGATCGAGTTAACGACCCTGTCCCAATGGGCAAAAAAGTTCCTATGTTAACACCTATGGATTTTGAGTGAAAAATGGCCCGGAAGCGAAAGTGAAAAAAATTCGTATTTTAACCATTTATATGTGTAAGACTCTTAAACTTGAGCGTTTCCTTACAGATTCGTCGAAAAAAATCGAAAGAAACAAAGGTTTTTCACATAGTCATTCGGGTGCCTCCACGAGGGTCTTTTCGTAAGGGTTGAGGTTGTGAAGTCTTTTCGACACGAGTAAATGTTTTTTTTCTTCCATATTTTAAGCTTAGGACAATCTTTTGTGGATATGGTATGATACTAAAACGAGAAAACAACTTTTCAGATCGAGTTAACGACCCTGTCCCAATGGGCAAAAAAGTTCCTATGTTAACACCTATGGATTTTGAGTGAAAAATGGCCCGGAAGCGAAAGTGAAAAAAATTCGTATTTTAACCATTTATATGTGTAAGACTCTTAAACTTGAGCGTTTCCTTACAGATTCGTCGAAAAAAATCGAAAGAAACAAAGGTTTTTCACATAGTCATTCGGGTGCCTCCACGAGGGTCTTTTCGTAAGGGTTGAGGTTGTGAAGTCTTTTCGACACGAGTAAATGTTTTTTTTCTTCCATATTTTAAGCTTAGGACAATCTTTTGTGGATATGGTATGATACTAAAACGAGAAAACAACTTTTCAGATCGAGTTAACGACCCTGTCCCAATGGGCAAAAAAGTTCCTATGTTAACACCTATGGATTTTGAGTGAAAAATGGCCCGGAAGCGAAAGTGAAAAAAATTCGTATTTTAACCATTTATATGTGTAAGACTCTGAAACTTGAGCGTTTCCTTACAGATTCGTCGAAAAACATCGAAAGAAACAAAGGTTTTCCACATAGTCATTCGGGTGCCTCCACGAGGGTCTTTTCGTAAGGGTTGAGGTTGTGAAGTCTTTTCGACACGAGTAAATGTGTTTTTTCTTCCATATTTTAAGCTTTGGACAATCTTTTGTGGATATGGTATGATACTAAAACGAGAAAACAACTTTTCAGATCGAGTTAACGACCCTGTCCCAATGGGCAAAAAAGTTCCTATGTTAACACCTATGGATTTTGAGTGAAAAATGGCCCGGAAGCGAAAGTGAAAAAAATTCGTATTTTAACCATTTATATGTGTAAGACTCTTAAACTTGAGCGTTTCCTTACAGATTCGTCGAAAAACATCGAAAGAAACAAAGGTTTTCCACATAGTCATTCGGGTGCCTCCACGAGGGTCTTTTCGTAAGGGTTGAGGTTGTGAAGTCTTTTCGACACGAGTAAATGTGTTTTTTCTTCCATATTTTAAGCTTTGGACAATCTTTTGTGGATATGGTATGATACTAAAACGAGAAAACAACTTTTCAGATCGAGTTAACGACCCTGTCCCAATGGGCAAAAAAGTTCCTATGTTAACACCTATGGATTTTGAGTGAAAAATGGCCCGGAAGCGAAAGTGAAAAAAATTCGTATTTTAACCATTTATATGTGTAAGACTCTTAAACTTGAGCGTTTCCTTACAGATTCGTCGAAAAATATCGAAAGAAACAAAGGTTTTTCAAATAGTGATTCGGATGCCTCCACGAGGGTCTTTTCGTAAGGGTTGAGGTTGTGAAGTCTTTTCGACACGAGTAAATGTTTTTTTTCTTCCATATTTTAAGCTTAGGACAATCTTTTGTGGATATGGTATGATACTAAAACGAGAAAACAACTTTTCAGATCGAGTTAACGACCCTGTCCCAATGGGCAAAAAAGTTCCTATGTTAACACCTATGGATTTTGAGTGAAAAATGGCCCGGAAGCGAAAGTGAAAAAAATTCGTATTTTAACCATTTATATGTGTAAGACTCTTAAACTTGAGCGTTTCCTTACAGATTCGTCGAAAAACATCGAAAGAAACAAAGGTCTTTCACATAGTCATTCGGGTGCCTCCACGAGGGTCTTTTCGTAAGGGTTGAGGTTGTGAAGTCTTTTCGGCACGAGTAAATGTGTTTTTTCTTCCATATTTTAAGCTTAGGACAATCTTTAGTGGATATGGTATGATACTAAAACGAGAAAACAACTTTTCAGATCGAGTTAACGACCCTGTCCCAATGGGCAAAAAAGTTCCTATGTTAACACCTATGGATTTTGAGTGAAAAATGGCCCGGAAGCGAAAGTGAAAAAAATTCGTATTTTAACCATTTATATGTGTAAGACTCTTAAACTTGAGCGTTTCCTTACAGATTCGTCGAAAAACATCGAAAGAAACAAAGGTTTTCCACATAGTCATTCGGGTGCCTCCACGAGGGTCTTTTCGTAAGGGTTGAGGTTGTGAAGTCTTTTCGACACGAGTAAATGTGTTTTTTCTTCCATATTTTAAGCTTTGGACAATCTTTTGTGGATATGGTATGATACTAAAACGAGAAAACAACTTTTCAGATCGAGTTAACGACCCTGTCCCAATGGGCAAAAAAGTTCCTATGTTAACACCTATGGATTTTGAGTGAAAAATGGCCCGGAAGCGAAAGTGAAAAAAATTCGTATTTTAACCATTTATATGTGTAAGACTCTTAAACTTGAGCGTTTCCTTACAGATTCGTCGAAAAAAATCGAAAGAAACAAAGGTTTTTCACATAGTCATTCGGGTGCCTCCACGAGGGTCTTTTCGTAAGGGTTGAGGTTGTGAAGTCTTTTCGACACGAGTAAATGTTTTTTTTCTTCCATATTTTAAGCTTAGGACAATCTTTTGTGGATATGGTATGATACTAAAACGAGAAAACAACTTTTCAGATCGAGTTAACGACCCTGTCCCAATGGGCAAAAAAGTTCCTATGTTAACACCTATGGATTTTGAGTGAAAAATGGCCCGGAAGCGAAAGTGAAAAAAATTCGTATTTTAACCATTTATATGTGTAAGACTCTGAAACTTGAGCGTTTCCTTACAGATTCGTCGAAAAACATCGAAAGAAACAAAGGTTTTCCACATAGTCATTCGGGTGCCTCCACGAGGGTCTTTTCGTAAGGGTTGAGGTTGTGAAGTCTTTTCGACACGAGTAAATGTGTTTTTTCTTCCATATTTTAAGCTTTGGACAATCTTTTGTGGATATGGTATGATACTAAAACGAGAAAACAACTTTTCAGATCGAGTTAACGACCCTGTCCCAATGGGCAAAAAAGTTCCTATGTTAACACCTATGGATTTTGAGTGAAAAATGGCCCGGAAGCGAAAGTGAAAAAAATTCGTATTTTAACCATTTATATGTGTAAGACTCTTAAACTTGAGCGTTTCCTTACAGATTCGTCGAAAAACATCGAAAGAAACAAAGGTCTTTCACATAGTCATTCGGGTGCCTCCACGAGGGTCTTTTCGTAAGGGTTGAGGTTGTGAAGTCTTTTCGACACGAGTAAATGTGTTTTTTCTTCCATATTTTAAGCTTAGGACAATCTTTAGTGGATATGGTATGATACTAAAACGAGAAAACAACTTTTCAGATCGAGTTAACGACCCTGTCCCAATGGGCAAAAAAGTTCCTATGTTAACACCTATGGATTTTGAGTGAAAAATGGCCCGGAAGCGAAAGTGAAAAAAATTCGTATTTTAACCATTTATATGTGTAAGACTCTTAAACTTGAGCGTTTCCTTATAGATTCGTCGAAAAACATCGAAAGAAACAAAGGTTTTTCAAATAGTGATTCGGATGCCTCCACGAGGGTCTTTTCGTAAGGGTTGAGGTTGTGAAGTCTTTTCGACACGAGTAAATGTGTTTTTTCTTCCATATTTTAAGCTTAGGACAATCTTTTGTGGATATGGTATGATACTAAAACGAGAAAACAACTTTTCAGATCGAGTTAACGACCCTGTCCCAATGGGCAAAAAAGTTCCTATGTTAACACCTATGGATTTTGAGTGAAAAATGGCCCGGAAGCGAAAGTGAAAAAAATTCGTATTTTAACCATTTATATGTGTAAGACTCTTAAACTTGAGCGTTTCCTTACAGATTCGTCGAAAAAAATCGAAAGAAACAAAGGTTTTTCACATAGTCATTCGGGTGCCTCCACGAGGGTCTTTTCGTAAGGGTTGAGGTTGTGAAGTCTTTTCGACACGAGTAAATGTTTTTTTTCTTCCATATTTTAAGCTTAGGACAATCTTTTGTGGATATGGTATGATACTAAAATGAGAAAACAACTTTTCAGATCGAGTTAACGACCCTGTCCCAATGGGCAAAAAAGTTCCTATGTTAACACCTATGGATTTTGAGTGAAAAATGGCCCGGAAGCGAAAGTGAAAAAAATTCGTATTTTAACCATTTATATGTGTAAGACTCTTAAACTTGAGCGTTTCCTTACAGATTCGTCGAAAAAAATCGAAAGAAACAAAGGTTTTTCACATAGTCATTCGGGTGCCTCCACGAGGGTCTTTTCGTAAGGGTTGAGGTTGTGAAGTCTTTTCGACACGAGTAAATGTTTTTTTTCTTCCATATTTTAAGCTTAGGACAATCTTTTGTGGATATGGTATGATACTAAAACGAGAAAACAACTTTTCAGATCGAGTTAACGACCCTGTCCCAATGGGCAAAAAAGTTCCTATGTTAACACCTATGGATTTTGAGTGAAAAATGGCCCGGAAGCGAAAGTGAAAAAAATTCGTATTTTAACCATTTATATGTGTAAGACTCTTAAACTTGAGCGTTTCCTTACAGATTCGTCGAAAAACATCGAAAGAAACAAAGGTCTTTCACATAGTCATTCGGGTCCCTCCACGAGGGTCTTTTCGTAAGGGTTGAGGTTGTGAAGTCTTTTCGACACGAGTAAATGTGTTTTTTCTTCCATATTTTAAGCTTAGGACAATCTTTAGTGGATATGGTATGATACTAAAACGAGAAAACAACTTTTCAGATCGAGTTAACGACCCTGTCCCAATGGGCAAAAAAGTTCCTATGTTAACACCTATGGATTTTGAGTGAAAAATGGCCCGGAAGCGAAAGTGAAAAAAATTCGTATTTTAACCATTTATATGTGTAAGACTCTTAAACTTGAGCGTTTCCTTACAGATTCGTCGAAAAACATCGAAAGAAACAAAGGTCTTTCACATAGTCATTCGGGTGCCTCCACGAGGGTCTTTTCGTAAGGGTTGAGGTTGTGAAGTCTTTTCGACACGAGTAAATGTGTTTTTTCTTCCATATTTTAAGCTTAGGACAATCTTTAGTGGATATGGTATGATACTAAAACGAGAAAACAACTTTTCAGATCGAGTTAACGACCCTGTCCCAATGGGCAAAAAAGTTCCTATGTTAACACCTATGGATTTTGAGTGAAAAATGGCCCGGAAGCGAAAGTGAAAAAAATTCGTATTTTAACCATTTATATGTGTAAGACTCTTAAACTTGAGCGTTTCCTTACAGATTCGTCGAAAAACATCGAAAGAAACAAAGGTTTTCCACATAGTCATTCGGGTGCCTCCACGAGGGTCTTTTCGTAAGGGTTGAGGTTGTGAAGTCTTTTCGACACGAGTAAATGTGTTTTTTCTTCCATATTTTAAGCTTTGGACAATCTTTTGTGGATATGGTATGATACTAAAACGAGAAAACAACTTTTCAGATCGAGTTAACGACCCTGTCCCAATGGGCAAAAAAGTTCCTATGTTAACACCTATGGATTTTGAGTGAAAAATGGCCCGGAAGCGAAAGTGAAAAAAATTCGTATTTTAACCATTTATATGTGTAAGACTCTTAAACTTGAGCGTTTCCTTACAGATTCGTCGAAAAATATCGAAAGAAACAAAGGTTTTTCAAATAGTGATTCGGATGCCTCCACGAGGGTCTTTTCGTAAGGGTTGAGGTTGTGAAGTCTTTTCGACACGAGTAAATGTTTTTTTTCTTCCATATTTTAAGCTTAGGACAATCTTTTGTGGATATGGTATGATACTAAAACGAGAAAACAACTTTTCAGATCGAGTTAACGACCCTGTCCCAATGGGCAAAAAAGTTCCTATGTTAACACCTATGGATTTTGAGTGAAAAATGGCCCGGAAGCGAAAGTGAAAAAAATTCGTATTTTAACCATTTATATGTGTAAGACTCTTAAACTTGAGCGTTTCCTTACAGATTCGTCGAAAAACATCGAAAGAAACAAAGGTCTTTCACATAGTCATTCGGGTGCCTCCACGAGGGTCTTTTCGTAAGGGTTGAGGTTGTGAAGTCTTTTCGACACGAGTAAATGTGTTTTTTCTTCCATATTTTAAGCTTAGGACAATCTTTAGTGGATATGGTATGATACTAAAACGAGAAAACAACTTTTCAGATCGAGTTAACGACCCTGTCCCAATGGGCAAAAAAGTTCCTATGTTAACACCTATGGATTTTGAGTGAAAAATGGCCCGGAAGCGAAAGTGAAAAAAATTCGTATTTTAACCATTTATATGTGTAAGACTCTTAAACTTGAGCGTTTCCTTACAGATTCGTCGAAAAACATCGAAAGAAACAAAGGTTTTCCACATAGTCATTCGGGTGCCTCCACGAGGGTCTTTTCGTAAGGGTTGAGGTTGTGAAGTCTTTTCGACACGAGTAAATGTGTTTTTTCTTCCATATTTTAAGCTTTGGACAATCTTTTGTGGATATGGTATGATACTAAAACGAGAAAACAACTTTTCAGATCGAGTTAACGACCCTGTCCCAATGGGCAAAAAAGTTCCTATGTTAACACCTATGGATTTTGAGTGAAAAATGGCCCGGAAGCGAAAGTGAAAAAAATTCGTATTTTAACCATTTATATGTGTAAGACTCTTAAACTTGAGCGTTTCCTTACAGATTCGTCGAAAAACATCGAAAGAAACAAAGGTCTTTCACATAGTCATTCGGGTGCCTCCACGAGGGTCTTTTCGTAAGGGTTGAGGTTGTGAAGTCTTTTCGACACGAGTAAATGTGTTTTTTCTTCCATATTTTAAGCTTAGGACAATCTTTAGTGGATATGGTATGATACTAAAACGAGAAAACAACTTTTCAGATCGAGTTAACGACCCTGTCCCAATGGGCAAAAAAGTTCCTATGTTAACACCTATGGATTTTGAGTGAAAAATGGCCCGGAAGCGAAAGTGAAAAAAATTCGTATTTTAACCATTTATATGTGTAAGACTCTTAAACTTGAGCGTTTCCTTATAGATTCGTCGAAAAACATCGAAAGAAACAAAGGTTTTTCAAATAGTGATTCGGATGCCTCCACGAGGGTCTTTTCGTAAGGGTTGAGGTTGTGAAGTCTTTTCGACACGAGTAAATGTGTTTTTTCTTCCATATTTTAAGCTTAGGACAATCTTTTGTGGATATGGTATGATACTAAAACGAGAAAACAACTTTTCAGATCGAGTTAACGACCCTGTCCCAATGGGCAAAAAAGTTCCTATGTTAACACCTATGGATTTTGAGTGAAAAATGGCCCGGAAGCGAAAGTGAAAAAAATTCGTATTTTAACCATTTATATGTGTAAGACTCTTAAACTTGAGCGTTTCCTTACAGATTCGTCGAAAAAAATCGAAAGAAACAAAGGTTTTTCACATAGTCATTCGGGTGCCTCCACGAGGGTCTTTTCGTAAGGGTTGAGGTTGTGAAGTCTTTTCGACACGAGTAAATGTTTTTTTTCTTCCATATTTTAAGCTTAGGACAATCTTTTGTGGATATGGTATGATACTAAAATGAGAAAACAACTTTTCAGATCGAGTTAACGACCCTGTCCCAATGGGCAAAAAAGTTCCTATGTTAACACCTATGGATTTTGAGTGAAAAATGGCCCGGAAGCGAAAGTGAAAAAAATTCGTATTTTAACCATTTATATGTGTAAGACTCTTAAACTTGAGCGTTTCCTTACAGATTCGTCCAAAAAAATCGAAAGAAACAAAGGTTTTTCACATAGTCATTCGGGTGCCTCCACGAGGGTCTTTTCGTAAGGGTTGAGGTTGTGAAGTCTTTTCGACACGAGTAAATGTTTTTTTTCTTCCATATTTTAAGCTTAGGACAATCTTTTGTGGATATGGTATGATACTAAAACGAGAAAACAACTTTTCAGATCGAGTTAACGACCCTGTCCCAATGGGCAAAAAAGTTCCTATGTTAACACCTATGGATTTTGAGTGAAAAATGGCCCGGAAGCGAAAGTGAAAAAAATTCGTATTTTAACCATTTATATGTGTAAGACTCTTAAACTTGAGCGTTTCCTTACAGATTCGTCGAAAAACATCGAAAGAAACAAAGGTCTTTCACATAGTCATTCGGGTCCCTCCACGAGGGTCTTTTCGTAAGGGTTGAGGTTGTGAAGTCTTTTCGACACGAGTAAATGTGTTTTTTCTTCCATATTTTAAGCTTAGGACAATCTTTAGTGGATATGGTATGATACTAAAACGAGAAAACAACTTTTCAGATCGAGTTAACGACCCTGTCCCAATGGGCAAAAAAGTTCCTATGTTAACACCTATGGATTTTGAGTGAAAAATGGCCCGGAAGCGAAAGTGAAAAAAATTCGTATTTTAACCATTTATATGTGTAAGACTCTTAAACTTGAGCGTTTCCTTACAGATTCGTCGAAAAACATCGAAAGAAACAAAGGTCTTTCACATAGTCATTCGGGTGCCTCCACGAGGGTCTTTTCGTAAGGGTTGAGGTTGTGAAGTCTTTTCGACACGAGTAAATGTGTTTTTTCTTCCATATTTTAAGCTTAGGACAATCTTTAGTGGATATGGTATGATACTAAAACGAGAAAACAACTTTTCAGATCGAGTTAACGACCCTGTCCCAATGGGCAAAAAAGTTCCTATGTTAACACCTATGGATTTTGAGTGAAAAATGGCCCGGAAGCGAAAGTGAAAAAAATTCGTATTTTAACCATTTATATGTGTAAGACTCTTAAACTTGAGCGTTTCCTTACAGATTCGTCGAAAAACATCGAAAGAAACAAAGGTTTTCCACATAGTCATTCGGGTGCCTCCACGAGGGTCTTTTCGTAAGGGTTGAGGTTGTGAAGTCTTTTCGACACGAGTAAATGTGTTTTTTCTTCCATATTTTAAGCTTTGGACAATCTTTTGTGGATATGGTATGATACTAAAACGAGAAAACAACTTTTCAGATCGAGTTAACGACCCTGTCCCAATGGGCAAAAAAGTTCCTATGTTAACACCTATGGATTTTGAGTGAAAAATGGCCCGGAAGCGAAAGTGAAAAAAATTCGTATTTTAACCATTTATATGTGTAAGACTCTTAAACTTGAGCGTTTCCTTACAGATTCGTCGAAAAAAATCGAAAGAAACAAAGGTTTTTCACATAGTCATTCGGGTGCCTCCACGAGGGTCTTTTCGTAAGGGTTGAGGTTGTGAAGTCTTTTCGACACGAGTAAATGTTTTTTTTCTTCCATATTTTAAGCTTAGGACAATCTTTTGTGGATATGGTATGATACTAAAACGAGAAAACAACTTTTCAGATCGAGTTAACGACCCTGTCCCAATGGGCAAAAAAGTTCCTATGTTAACACCTATGGATTTTGAGTGAAAAATGGCCCGGAAGCGAAAGTGAAAAAAATTCGTATTTTAACCATTTATATGTGTAAGACTCTTAAACTTGAGCGTTTCCTTACAGATTCGTCGAAAAACA
Source organism: Cucurbita pepo subsp. pepo (assembly GCF_057944985.1). Taxonomy (NCBI): domain Eukaryota; kingdom Viridiplantae; phylum Streptophyta; class Magnoliopsida; order Cucurbitales; family Cucurbitaceae; genus Cucurbita; species Cucurbita pepo. The sequence continues at coordinate 13,817,726 of NC_141817.1, forward strand.
TCGAAAGAAACAAAGGTTTTCCACATAGTCATTCGGGTGCCTCCACGAGGGTCTTTTCGTAAGGGTTGAGGTTGTGAAGTCTTTTCGACACGAGTAAATGTGTTTTTTCTTCCATATTTTAAGCTTTGGACAATCTTTTGTGGATATGGTATGATACTAAAACGAGAAAACAACTTTTCAGATCGAGTTAACGACCCTGTCCCAATGGGCAAAAAAGTTCCTATGTTAACACCTATGGATTTTGAGTGAAAAATGGCCCGGAAGCGAAAGTGAAAAAAATTCGTATTTTAACCATTTATATGTGTAAGACTCTTAAACTTGAGCGTTTCCTTACAGATTCGTCGAAAAACATCGAAAGAAACAAAGGTCTTTCACATAGTCATTCGGGTGCCTCCACGAGGGTCTTTTCGTAAGGGTTGAGGTTGTGAAGTCTTTTCGACACGAGTAAATGTGTTTTTTCTTCCATATTTTAAGCTTAGGACAATCTTTAGTGGATATGGTATGATACTAAAACGAGAAAACAACTTTTCAGATCGAGTTAACGACCCTGTCCCAATGGGCAAAAAAGTTCCTATGTTAACACCTATGGATTTTGAGTGAAAAATGGCCCGGAAGCGAAAGTGAAAAAAATTCGTATTTTAACCATTTATATGTGTAAGACTCTTAAACTTGAGCGTTTCCTTATAGATTCGTCGAAAAACATCGAAAGAAACAAAGGTTTTTCAAATAGTGATTCGGATGCCTCCACGAGGGTCTTTTCGTAAGGGTTGAGGTTGTGAAGTCTTTTCGACACGAGTAAATGTGTTTTTTCTTCCATATTTTAAGCTTAGGACAATCTTTTGTGGATATGGTATGATACTAAAACGAGAAAACAACTTTTCAGATCGAGTTAACGACCCTGTCCCAATGGGCAAAAAAGTTCCTATGTTAACACCTATGGATTTTGAGTGAAAAATGGCCCGGAAGCGAAAGTGAAAAAAATTCGTATTTTAACCATTTATATGTGTAAGACTCTTAAACTTGAGCGTTTCCTTACAGATTCGTCGAAAAACATCGAAAGAAACAAAGGTTTTCCACATAGTCATTCGGGTGCCTCCACGAGGGTCTTTTCGTAAGGGTTGAGGTTGTGAAGTCTTTTCGACACGAGTAAATGTGTTTTTTCTTCCATATTTTAAGCTTTGGACAATCTTTTGTGGATATGGTATGATACTAAAACGAGAAAACAACTTTTCAGATCGAGTTAACGACCCTGTCCCAATGGGCAAAAAAGTTCCTATGTTAACACCTATGGATTTTGAGTGAAAAATGGCCCGGAAGCGAAAGTGAAAAAAATTCGTATTTTAACCATTTATATGTGTAAGACTCTTAAACTTGAGCGTTTCCTTACAGATTCGTCGAAAAAAATCGAAAGAAACAAAGGTTTTTCACATAGTCATTCGGGTGCCTCCACGAGGGTCTTTTCGTAAGGGTTGAGGTTGTGAAGTCTTTTCGACACGAGTAAATGTTTTTTTTCTTCCATATTTTAAGCTTAGGACAATCTTTTGTGGATATGGTATGATACTAAAACGAGAAAACAACTTTTCAGATCGAGTTAACGACCCTGTCCCAATGGGCAAAAAAGTTCCTATGTTAACACCTATGGATTTTGAGTGAAAAATGGCCCGGAAGCGAAAGTGAAAAAAATTCGTATTTTAACCATTTATATGTGTAAGACTCTTAAACTTGAGCGTTTCCTTACAGATTCGTCGAAAAACATCGAAAGAAACAAAGGTTTTCCACATAGTCATTCGGGTGCCTCCACGAGGGTCTTTTCGTAAGGGTTGAGGTTGTGAAGTCTTTTCGACACGAGTAAATGTGTTTTTTCTTCCATATTTTAAGCTTTGGACAATCTTTTGTGGATATGGTATGATACTAAAACGAGAAAACAACTTTTCAGATCGAGTTAACGACCCTGTCCCAATGGGCAAAAAAGTTCCTATGTTAACACCTATGGATTTTGAGTGAAAAATGGCCCGGAAGCGAAAGTGAAAAAAATTCGTATTTTAACCATTTATATGTGTAAGACTCTTAAACTTGAGCGTTTCCTTACAGATTCGTCGAAAAACATCGAAAGAAACAAAGGTCTTTCACATAGTCATTCGGGTGCCTCCACGAGGGTCTTTTCGTAAGGGTTGAGGTTGTGAAGTCTTTTCGACACGAGTAAATGTGTTTTTTCTTCCATATTTTAAGCTTAGGACAATCTTTAGTGGATATGGTATGATACTAAAACGAGAAAACAACTTTTCAGATCGAGTTAACGACCCTGTCCCAATGGGCAAAAAAGTTCCTATGTTAACACCTATGGATTTTGAGTGAAAAATGGCCCGGAAGCGAAAGTGAAAAAAATTCGTATTTTAACCATTTATATGTGTAAGACTCTTAAACTTGAGCGTTTCCTTATAGATTCGTCGAAAAACATCGAAAGAAACAAAGGTTTTTCAAATAGTGATTCGGATGCCTCCACGAGGGTCTTTTCGTAAGGGTTGAGGTTGTGAAGTCTTTTCGACACGAGTAAATGTGTTTTTTCTTCCATATTTTAAGCTTAGGACAATCTTTTGTGGATATGGTATGATACTAAAACGAGAAAACAACTTTTCAGATCGAGTTAACGACCCTGTCCCAATGGGCAAAAAAGTTCCTATGTTAACACCTATGGATTTTGAGTGAAAAATGGCCCGGAAGCGAAAGTGAAAAAAATTCGTATTTTAACCATTTATATGTGTAAGACTCTTAAACTTGAGCGTTTCCTTACAGATTCGTCGAAAAAAATCGAAAGAAACAAAGGTTTTTCACATAGTCATTCGGGTGCCTCCACGAGGGTCTTTTCGTAAGGGTTGAGGTTGTGAAGTCTTTTCGACACGAGTAAATGTTTTTTTTCTTCCATATTTTAAGCTTAGGACAATCTTTTGTGGATATGGTATGATACTAAAATGAGAAAACAACTTTTCAGATCGAGTTAACGACCCTGTCCCAATGGGCAAAAAAGTTCCTATGTTAACACCTATGGATTTTGAGTGAAAAATGGCCCGGAAGCGAAAGTGAAAAAAATTCGTATTTTAACCATTTATATGTGTAAGACTCTTAAACTTGAGCGTTTCCTTACAGATTCGTCGAAAAAAATCGAAAGAAACAAAGGTTTTTCACATAGTCATTCGGGTGCCTCCACGAGGGTCTTTTCGTAAGGGTTGAGGTTGTGAAGTCTTTTCGACACGAGTAAATGTTTTTTTTCTTCCATATTTTAAGCTTAGGACAATCTTTTGTGGATATGGTATGATACTAAAATGAGAAAACAACTTTTCAGATCGAGTTAACGACCCTGTCCCAATGGGCAAAAAAGTTCCTATGTTAACACCTATGGATTTTGAGTGAAAAATGGCCCGGAAGCGAAAGTGAAAAAAATTCGTATTTTAACCATTTATATGTGTAAGACTCTTAAACTTGAGCGTTTCCTTACAGATTCGTCGAAAAAAATCGAAAGAAACAAAGGTTTTTCACATAGTCATTCGGGTGCCTCCACGAGGGTCTTTTCGTAAGGGTTGAGGTTGTGAAGTCTTTTCGACACGAGTAAATGTTTTTTTTCTTCCATATTTTAAGCTTAGGACAATCTTTTGTGGATATGGTATGATACTAAAACGAGAAAACAACTTTTCAGATCGAGTTAACGACCCTGTCCCAATGGGCAAAAAAGTTCCTATGTTAACACCTATGGATTTTGAGTGAAAAATGGCCCGGAAGCGAAAGTGAAAAAAATTCGTATTTTAACCATTTATATGTGTAAGACTCTTAAACTTGAGCGTTTCCTTACAGATTCGTCGAAAAACATCGAAAGAAACAAAGGTCTTTCACATAGTCATTCGGGTCCCTCCACGAGGGTCTTTTCGTAAGGGTTGAGGTTGTGAAGTCTTTTCGACACGAGTAAATGTGTTTTTTCTTCCATATTTTAAGCTTAGGACAATCTTTAGTGGATATGGTATGATACTAAAACGAGAAAACAACTTTTCAGATCGAGTTAACGACCCTGTCCCAATGGGCAAAAAAGTTCCTATGTTAACACCTATGGATTTTGAGTGAAAAATGGCCCGGAAGCGAAAGTGAAAAAAATTCGTATTTTAACCATTTATATGTGTAAGACTCTTAAACTTGAGCGTTTCCTTACAGATTCGTCGAAAAACATCGAAAGAAACAAAGGTTTTCCACATAGTCATTCGGGTGCCTCCACGAGGGTCTTTTCGTAAGGGTTGAGGTTGTGAAGTCTTTTCGACACGAGTAAATGTGTTTTTTCTTCCATATTTTAAGCTTTGGACAATCTTTTGTGGATATGGTATGATACTAAAACGAGAAAACAACTTTTCAGATCGAGTTAACGACCCTGTCCCAATGGGCAAAAAAGTTCCTATGTTAACACCTATGGATTTTGAGTGAAAAATGGCCCGGAAGCGAAAGTGAAAAAAATTCGTATTTTAACCATTTATATGTGTAAGACTCTTAAACTTGAGCGTTTCCTTACAGATTCGTCGAAAAACATCGAAAGAAACAAAGGTTTTCCACATAGTCATTCGGGTGCCTCCACGAGGGTCTTTTCGTAAGGGTTGAGGTTGTGAAGTCTTTTCGACACGAGTAAATGTGTTTTTTCTTCCATATTTTAAGCTTTGGACAATCTTTTGTGGATATGGTATGATACTAAAATGAGAAAACAACTTTTCAGATCGAGTTAACGACCCTGTCCCAATGGGCAAAAAAGTTCCTATGTTAACACCTATGGATTTTGAGTGAAAAATGGCCCGGAAGCGAAAGTGAAAAAAATTCGTATTTTAACCATTTATATGTGTAAGACTCTTAAACTTGAGCGTTTCCTTACAGATTCGTCGAAAAAAATCGAAAGAAACAAAGGTTTTTCACATAGTCATTCGGGTGCCTCCACGAGGGTCTTTTCGTAAGGGTTGAGGTTGTGAAGTCTTTTCGACACGAGTAAATGTTTTTTTTCTTCCATATTTTAAGCTTAGGACAATCTTTTGTGGATATGGTATGATACTAAAATGAGAAAACAACTTTTCAGATCGAGTTAACGACCCTGTCCCAATGGGCAAAAAAGTTCCTATGTTAACACCTATGGATTTTGAGTGAAAAATGGCCCGGAAGCGAAAGTGAAAAAAATTCGTATTTTAACCATTTATATGTGTAAGACTCTTAAACTTGAGCGTTTCCTTACAGATTCGTCGAAAAACATCGAAAGAAACAAAGGTTTTCCACATAGTCATTCGGGTGCCTCCACGAGGGTCTTTTCGTAAGGGTTGAGGTTGTGAAGTCTTTTCGACACGAGTAAATGTGTTTTTTCTTCCATATTTTAAGCTTTGGACAATCTTTTGTGGATATGGTATGATACTAAAACGAGAAAACAACTTTTCAGATCGAGTTAACGACCCTGTCCCAATGGGCAAAAAAGTTCCTATGTTAACACCTATGGATTTTGAGTGAAAAATGGCCCGGAAGCGAAAGTGAAAAAAATTCGTATTTTAACCATTTATATGTGTAAGACTCTTAAACTTGAGCGTTTCCTTACAGATTCGTCGAAAAACATCGAAAGAAACAAAGGTTTTCCACATAGTCATTCGGGTGCCTCCACGAGGGTCTTTTCGTAAGGGTTGAGGTTGTGAAGTCTTTTCGACACGAGTAAATGTGTTTTTTCTTCCATATTTTAAGCTTTGGACAATCTTTTGTGGATATGGTATGATACTAAAATGAGAAAACAACTTTTCAGATCGAGTTAACGACCCTGTCCCAATGGGCAAAAAAGTTCCTATGTTAACACCTATGGATTTTGAGTGAAAAATGGCCCGGAAGCGAAAGTGAAAAAAATTCGTATTTTAACCATTTATATGTGTAAGACTCTTAAACTTGAGCGTTTCCTTACAGATTCGTCGAAAAAAATCGAAAGAAACAAAGGTTTTTCACATAGTCATTCGGGTGCCTCCACGAGGGTCTTTTCGTAAGGGTTGAGGTTGTGAAGTCTTTTCGACACGAGTAAATGTTTTTTTTCTTCCATATTTTAAGCTTAGGACAATCTTTTGTGGATATGGTATGATACTAAAATGAGAAAACAACTTTTCAGATCGAGTTAACGACCCTGTCCCAATGGGCAAAAAAGTTCCTATGTTAACACCTATGGATTTTGAGTGAAAAATGGCCCGGAAGCGAAAGTGAAAAAAATTCGTATTTTAACCATTTATATGTGTAAGACTCTTAAACTTGAGCGTTTCCTTACAGATTCGTCGAAAAAAATCGAAAGAAACAAAGGTTTTTCACATAGTCATTCGGGTGCCTCCACGAGGGTCTTTTCGTAAGGGTTGAGGTTGTGAAGTCTTTTCGACACGAGTAAATGTTTTTTTTCTTCCATATTTTAAGCTTAGGACAATCTTTTGTGGATATGGTATGATACTAAAATGAGAAAACAACTTTTCAGATCGAGTTAACGACCCTGTCCCAATGGGCAAAAAAGTTCCTATGTTAACACCTATGGATTTTGAGTGAAAAATGGCCCGGAAGCGAAAGTGAAAAAAATTCGTATTTTAACCATTTATATGTGTAAGACTCTTAAACTTGAGCGTTTCCTTACAGATTCGTCGAAAAAAATCGAAAGAAACAAAGGTTTTTCACATAGTCATTCGGGTGCCTCCACGAGGGTCTTTTCGTAAGGGTTGAGGTTGTGAAGTCTTTTCGACACGAGTAAATGTTTTTTTTCTTCCATATTTTAAGCTTAGGACAATCTTTTGTGGATATGGTATGATACTAAAACGAGAAAACAACTTTTCAGATCGAGTTAACGACCCTGTCCCAATGGGCAAAAAAGTTCCTATGTTAACACCTATGGATTTTGAGTGAAAAATGGCCCGGAAGCGAAAGTGAAAAAAATTCGTATTTTAACCATTTATATGTGTAAGACTCTTAAACTTAAGCGTTTCCTTATAGATTCGTCGAAAAACATCGAAAGAAACAAAGGTCTTTCACATAGTCATTCGGGTGCCTCCACGAGGGTCTTTTCGTAAGGGTTGAGGTTGTGAAGTCTTTTCGACACGAGTAAATGTGTTTTTTCTTCCATATTTTAAGCTTAGGACAATCTTTAGTGGATATGGTATGATACTAAAACGAGAAAACAACTTTTCAGATCGAGTTAACGACCCTGTCCCAATGGGCAAAAAAGTTCCTATGTTAACACCTATGGATTTTGAGTGAAAAATGGCCCGGAAGCGAAAGTGAAAAAAATTCGTATTTTAACCATTTATATGTGTAAGACTCTTAAACTTGAGCGTTTCCTTACAGATTCGTCGAAAAACATCGAAAGAAACAAAGGTTTTCCACATAGTCATTCGGGTGCCTCCACGAGGGTCTTTTCGTAAGGGTTGAGGTTGTGAAGTCTTTTCGACACGAGTAAATGTGTTTTTTCTTCCATATTTTAAGCTTTGGACAATCTTTTGTGGATATGGTATGATACTAAAACGAGAAAACAACTTTTCAGATCGAGTTAACGACCCTGTCCCAATGGGCAAAAAAGTTCCTATGTTAACACCTATGGATTTTGAGTGAAAAATGGCCCGGAAGCGAAAGTGAAAAAAATTCGTATTTTAACCATTTATATGTGTAAGACTCTTAAACTTGAGCGTTTCCTTATAGATTCGTCGAAAAACATCGAAAGAAACAAAGGTTTTTCAAATAGTGATTCGGATGCCTCCACGAGGGTCTTTTCGTAAGGGTTGAGGTTGTGAAGTCTTTTCGACACGAGTAAATGTGTTTTTTCTTCCATATTTTAAGCTTAGGACAATCTTTTGTGGATATGGTATGATACTAAAACGAGAAAACAACTTTTCAGATCGAGTTAACGACCCTGTCCCAATGGGCAAAAAAGTTCCTATGTTAACACCTATGGATTTTGAGTGAAAAATGGCCCGGAAGCGAAAGTGAAAAAAATTCGTATTTTAACCATTTATATGTGTAAGACTCTTAAACTTGAGCGTTTCCTTACAGATTCGTCGAAAAAAATCGAAAGAAACAAAGGTTTTTCACATAGTCATTCGGGTGCCTCCACGAGGGTCTTTTCGTAAGGGTTGAGGTTGTGAAGTCTTTTCGACACGAGTAAATGTTTTTTTTCTTCCATATTTTAAGCTTAGGACAATCTTTTGTGGATATGGTATGATACTAAAACGAGAAAACAACTTTTCAGATCGAGTTAACGACCCTGTCCCAATGGGCAAAAAAGTTCCTATGTTAACACCTATGGATTTTGAGTGAAAAATGGCCCGGAAGCGAAAGTGAAAAAAATTCGTATTTTAACCATTTATATGTGTAAGACTCTTAAACTTAAGCGTTTCCTTATAGATTCGTCGAAAAACATCGAAAGAAACAAAGGTCTTTCACATAGTCATTCGGGTGCCTCCACGAGGGTCTTTTCGTAAGGGTTGAGGTTGTGAAGTCTTTTCGACACGAGTAAATGTGTTTTTTCTTCCATATTTTAAGCTTAGGACAATCTTTAGTGGATATGGTATGATACTAAAACGAGAAAACAACTTTTCAGATCGAGTTAACGACCCTGTCCCAATGGGCAAAAAAGTTCCTATGTTAACACCTATGGATTTTGAGTGAAAAATGGCCCGGAAGCGAAAGTGAAAAAAATTCGTATTTTAACCATTTATATGTGTAAGACTCTTAAACTTGAGCGTTTCCTTACAGATTCGTCGAAAAACATCGAAAGAAACAAAGGTTTTCCACATAGTCATTCGGGTGCCTCCACGAGGGTCTTTTCGTAAGGGTTGAGGTTGTGAAGTCTTTTCGACACGAGTAAATGTGTTTTTTCTTCCATATTTTAAGCTTTGGACAATCTTTTGTGGATATGGTATGATACTAAAACGAGAAAACAACTTTTCAGATCGAGTTAACGACCCTGTCCCAATGGGCAAAAAAGTTCCTATGTTAACACCTATGGATTTTGAGTGAAAAATGGCCCGGAAGCGAAAGTGAAAAAAATTCGTATTTTAACCATTTATATGTGTAAGACTCTTAAACTTGAGCGTTTCCTTATAGATTCGTCGAAAAACATCGAAAGAAACAAAGGTTTTTCAAATAGTGATTCGGATGCCTCCACGAGGGTCTTTTCGTAAGGGTTGAGGTTGTGAAGTCTTTTCGACACGAGTAAATGTGTTTTTTCTTCCATATTTTAAGCTTAGGACAATCTTTTGTGGATATGGTATGATACTAAAACGAGAAAACAACTTTTCAGATCGAGTTAACGACCCTGTCCCAATGGGCAAAAAAGTTCCTATGTTAACACCTATGGATTTTGAGTGAAAAATGGCCCGGAAGCGAAAGTGAAAAAAATTCGTATTTTAACCATTTATATGTGTAAGACTCTTAAACTTGAGCGTTTCCTTACAGATTCGTCGAAAAAAATCGAAAGAAACAAAGGTTTTTCACATAGTCATTCGGGTGCCTCCACGAGGGTCTTTTCGTAAGGGTTGAGGTTGTGAAGTCTTTTCGACACGAGTAAATGTTTTTTTTCTTCCATATTTTAAGCTTAGGACAATCTTTTGTGGATATGGTATGATACTAAAACGAGAAAACAACTTTTCAGATCGAGTTAACGACCCTGTCCCAATGGGCAAAAAAGTTCCTATGTTAACACCTATGGATTTTGAGTGAAAAATGGCCCGGAAGCGAAAGTGAAAAAAATTCGTATTTTAACCATTTATATGTGTAAGACTCTTAAACTTGAGCGTTTCCTTATAGATTCGTCGAAAAACATCGAAAGAAACAAAGGTCTTTCACATAGTCATTCGGGTGCCTCCACGAGGGTCTTTTCGTAAGGGTTGAGGTTGTGAAGTCTTTTCGACACGAGTAAATGTTTTTTTTCTTCCATATTTTAAGCTTAGGACAATCTTTTGTGGATATGGTATGATACTAAAACGAGAAAACAACTTTTCAGATCGAGTTAACGACCCTGTCCCAATGGGCAAAAAAGTTCCTATGTTAACACCTATGGATTTTGAGTGAAAAATGGCCCGGAAGCGAAAGTGAAAAAAATTCGTATTTTAACCATTTATATGTGTAAGACTCTTAAACTTGAGCGTTTCCTTACAGATTCGTCGAAAAACATCGAAAGAAACAAAGGTTTTCCACATAGTCATTCGGGTGCCTCCACGAGGGTCTTTTCGTAAGGGTTGAGGTTGTGAAGTCTTTTCGACACGAGTAAATGTGTTTTTTCTTCCATATTTTAAGCTTTGGACAATCTTTTGTGGATATGGTATGATACTAAAACGAGAAAACAACTTTTCAGATCGAGTTAACGACCCTGTCCCAATGGGCAAAAAAGTTCCTATGTTAACACCTATGGATTTTGAGTGAAAAATGGCCCGGAAGCGAAAGTGAAAAAAATTCGTATTTTAACCATTTATATGTGTAAGACTCTTAAACTTGAGCGTTTCCTTACAGATTCGTCGAAAAACATCGAAAGAAACAAAGGTTTTTCACATAGTCATTCGGGTGCCTCCACGAGGGTCTTTTCGTAAGGGTTGAGGTTGTGAAGTCTTTTCGACACGAGTAAATGTGTTTTTTCTTCCATATTTTAAGCTTAGGACAATCTTTTGTGGATATGGTATGATACTAAAACGAGAAAACAACTTTTCAAATCGAGTTAACGACCCTGTCCCAATGGGCAAAAAAGTTCCTATGTTAACACCTATGGATTTTGAGTGAAAAATGGCCCGGAAGCGAAAGTGAAAAAAATTCGTATTTTAACCATTTATATGTGTAAGACTCTTAAACTTGAGCGTTTCCTTATAGATTCGTCGAAAAACATCGAAAGAAACAAAGGTTTTTCAAATAGTGATTCGGATGCCTCCACGAGGGTCTTTTCGTAAGGGTTGAGGTTGTGAAGTCTTTTCGACACGAGTAAATGTGTTTTTTCTTCCATATTTTAAGCTTAGGACAATCTTTTGTGGATATGGTATGATACTAAAACGAGAAAACAACTTTTCAGATCGAGTTAACGACCCTGTCCCAATGGGCAAAAAAGTTCCTATGTTAACACCTATGGATTTTGAGTGAAAAATGGCCCGGAAGCGAAAGTGAAAAAAATTCGTATTTTAACCATTTATATGTGTAAGACTCTTAAACTTGAGCGTTTCCTTACAGATTCGTCGAAAAAAATCGAAAGAAACAAAGGTTTTTCACATAGTCATTCGGGTGCCTCCACGAGGGTCTTTTCGTAAGGGTTGAGGTTGTGAAGTCTTTTCGACACGAGTAAATGTTTTTTTTCTTCCATATTTTAAGCTTAGGACAATCTTTTGTGGATATGGTATGATACTAAAACGAGAAAACAACTTTTCAGATCGAGTTAACGACCCTGTCCCAATGGGCAAAAAAGTTCCTATGTTAACACCTATGGATTTTGAGTGAAAAATGGCCCGGAAGCGAAAGTGAAAAAAATTCGTATTTTAACCATTTATATGTGTAAGACTCTTAAACTTGAGCGTTTCCTTATAGATTCGTCGAAAAACATCGAAAGAAACAAAGGTCTTTCACATAGTCATTCGGGTGCCTCCACGAGGGTCTTTTCGTAAGGGTTGAGGTTGTGAAGTCTTTTCGACACGAGTAAATGTGTTTTTTCTTCCATATTTTAAGCTTAGGACAATCTTTAGTGGATATGGTATGATACTAAAACGAGAAAACAACTTTTCAGATCGAGTTAACGACCCTGTCCCAATGGGCAAAAAAGTTCCTATGTTAACACCTATGGATTTTGAGTGAAAAATGGCCCGGAAGCGAAAGTGAAAAAAATTCGTATTTTAACCATTTATATGTGTAAGACTCTTAAACTTGAGCGTTTCCTTACAGATTCGTCGAAAAACATCGAAAGAAACAAAGGTTTTCCACATAGTCATTCGGGTGCCTCCACGAGGGTCTTTTCGTAAGGGTTGAGGTTGTGAAGTCTTTTCGACACGAGTAAATGTGTTTTTTCTTCCATATTTTAAGCTTTGGACAATCTTTTGTGGATATGGTATGATACTAAAACGAGAAAACAACTTTTCAGATCGAGTTAACGACCCTGTCCCAATGGGCAAAAAAGTTCCTATGTTAACACCTATGGATTTTGAGTGAAAAATGGCCCGGAAGCGAAAGTGAAAAAAATTCGTATTTTAACCATTTATATGTGTAAGACTCTTAAACTTGAGCGTTTCCTTACAGATTCGTCGAAAAACATCGAAAGAAACAAAGGTCTTTCACATAGTCATTCGGATGCCTCCACGAGGGTCTTTTCGTAAGGGTTGAGGTTGTGAAGTCTTTTCGACACGAGTAAATGTGTTTTTTCTTCCATATTTTAAGCTTAGGACAATCTTTAGTGGATATGGTATGATACTAAAACGAGAAAACAACTTTTCAGATCGAGTTAACGACCCTGTCCCAATGGGCAAAAAAGTTCCTATGTTAACACCTATGGATTTTGAGTGAAAAATGGTCCGGAAGCGAAAGTGAAAAAAATTCGTATTTTAACCATTTATATGTGTAAGACTCTTAAACTTGAGCGTTTCCTTATAGATTCGTCGAAAAACATCGAAAGAAACAAAGGTTTTTCAAATAGTGATTCGGATGCCTCCACGAGGGTCTTTTCGTAAGGGTTGAGGTTGTGAAGTCTTTTCGACACGAGTAAATGTGTTTTTTCTTCCATATTTTAAGCTTAGGACAATCTTTTGTGGATATGGTATGATACTAAAACGAGAAAACAACTTTTCAGATCGAGTTAACGACCCTGTCCCAATGGGCAAAAAAGTTCCTATGTTAACACCTATGGATTTTGAGTGAAAAATGGCCCGGAAGCGAAAGTGAAAAAAATTCGTATTTTAACCATTTATATGTGTAAGACTCTTAAACTTGAGCGTTTCCTTATAGATTCGTCGAAAAACATCGAAAGAAACAAAGGTCTTTCACATAGTCATTCGGGTGCCTCCACGAGGGTCTTTTCGTAAGGGTTGAGGTTGTGAAGTCTTTTCGACACGAGTAAATGTGTTTTTTCTTCCATATTTTAAGCTTAGGACAATCTTTAGTGGATATGGTATGATACTAAAACGAGAAAACAACTTTTCAGATCGAGTTAACGACCCTGTCCCAATGGGCAAAAAAGTTCCTATGTTAACACCTATGGATTTTGAGTGAAAAATGGCCCGGAAGCGAAAGTGAAAAAAATTCGTATTTTAACCATTTATATGTGTAAGACTCTTAAACTTGAGCGTTTCCTTACAGATTCGTCGAAAAACATCGAAAGAAACAAAGGTCTTTCACATAGTCATTCGGATGCCTCCACGAGGGTCTTTTCGTAAGGGTTGAGGTTGTGAAGTCTTTTCGACACGAGTAAATGTGTTTTTTCTTCCATATTTTAAGCTTAGGACAATCTTTAGTGGATATGGTATGATACTAAAACGAGAAAACAACTTTTCAGATCGAGTTAACGACCCTGTCCCAATGGGCAAAAAAGTTCCTATGTTAACACCTATGGATTTTGAGTGAAAAATGGCCCGGAAGCGAAAGTGAAAAAAATTCGTATTTTAACCATTTATATGTGTAAGACTCTTAAACTTGAGCGTTTCCTTACAGATTCGTCGAAAAAAATCGAAAGAAACAAAGGTTTTTCACATAGTCATTCGGGTGCCTCCACGAGGGTCTTTTCGTAAGGGTTGAGGTTGTGAAGTCTTTTCGACACGAGTAAATGTTTTTTTTCTTCCATATTTTAAGCTTAGGACAATCTTTTGTGGATATGGTATGATACTAAAACGAGAAAACAACTTTTCAGATCGAGTTAACGACCCTGTCCCAATGGGCAAAAAAGTTCCTATGTTAACACCTATGGATTTTGAGTGAAAAATGGCCCGGAAGCGAAAGTGAAAAAAATTCGTATTTTAACCATTTATATGTGTAAGACTCTTAAACTTGAGCGTTTCCTTATAGATTCGTCGAAAAACATCGAAAGAAACAAAGGTTTTTCAAATAGTGATTCGGATGCCTCCACGAGGGTCTTTTCGTAAGGGTTGAGGTTGTGAAGTCTTTTCGACACGAGTAAATGTGTTTTTTCTTCCATATTTTAAGCTTAGGACAATCTTTTGTGGATATGGTATGATACTAAAACGAGAAAACAACTTTTCAGATCGAGTTAACGACCCTGTCCCAATGGGCAAAAAAGTTCCTATGTTAACACCTATGGATTTTGAGTGAAAAATGGCCCGGAAGCGAAAGTGAAAAAAATTCGTATTTTAACCATTTATATGTGTAAGACTCTTAAACTTGAGCGTTTCCTTATAGATTCGTCGAAAAACATCGAAAGAAACAAAGGTCTTTCACATAGTCATTCGGGTGCCTCCACGAGGGTCTTTTCGTAAGGGTTGAGGTTGTGAAGTCTTTTCGACACGAGTAAATGTGTTTTTTCTTCCATATTTTAAGCTTAGGACAATCTTTAGTGGATATGGTATGATACTAAAACGAGAAAACAACTTTTCAGATCGAGTTAACGACCCTGTCCCAATGGGCAAAAAAGTTCCTATGTTAACACCTATGGATTTTGAGTGAAAAATGGCCCGGAAGCGAAAGTGAAAAAAATTCGTATTTTAACCATTTATATGTGTAAGACTCTTAAACTTGAGCGTTTCCTTACAGATTCGTCGAAAAACATCGAAAGAAACAAAGGTCTTTCACATAGTCATTCGGATGCCTCCACGAGGGTCTTTTCGTAAGGGTTGAGGTTGTGAAGTCTTTTCGACACGAGTAAATGTGTTTTTTCTTCCATATTTTAAGCTTAGGACAATCTTTAGTGGATATGGTATGATACTAAAACGAGAAAACAACTTTTCAGATCGAGTTAACGACCCTGTCCCAATGGGCAAAAAAGTTCCTATGTTAACACCTATGGATTTTGAGTGAAAAATGGCCCGGAAGCGAAAGTGAAAAAAATTCGTATTTTAACCATTTATATGTGTAAGACTCTTAAACTTGAGCGTTTCCTTATAGATTCGTCGAAAAACATCGAAAGAAACAAAGGTTTTTCAAATAGTGATTCGGATGCCTCCACGAGGGTCTTTTCGTAAGGGTTGAGGTTGTGAAGTCTTTTCGACACGAGTAAATGTGTTTTTTCTTCCATATTTTAAGCTTAGGACAATCTTTTGTGGATATGGTATGATACTAAAACGAGAAAACAACTTTTCAGATCGAGTTAACGACCCTGTCCCAATGGGCAAAAAAGTTCCTATGTTAACACCTATGGATTTTGAGTGAAAAATGGCCCGGAAGCGAAAGTGAAAAAAATTCGTATTTTAACCATTTATATGTGTAAGACTCTTAAACTTGAGCGTTTCCTTATAGATTCGTCGAAAAACATCGAAAGAAACAAAGGTTTTTCAAATAGTGATTCGGATGCCTCCACGAGGGTCTTTTCGTAAGGGTTGAGGTTGTGAAGTCTTTTCGACACGAGTAAATGTGTTTTTTCTTCCATATTTTAAGCTTAGGACAATCTTTTGTGGATATGGTATGATACTAAAACGAGAAAACAACTTTTCAGATCGAGTTAACGACCCTGTCCCAATGGGCAAAAAAGTTCCTATGTTAACACCTATGGATTTTGAGTGAAAAATGGCCCGGAAGCGAAAGTGAAAAAAATTCGTATTTTAACCATTTATATGTGTAAGACTCTTAAACTTGAGCGTTTCCTTATAGATTCGTCGAAAAACATCGAAAGAAACAAAGGTCTTTCACATAGTCATTCGGGTGCCTCCACGAGGGTCTTTTCGTAAGGGTTGAGGTTGTGAAGTCTTTTCGACACGAGTAAATGTGTTTTTTCTTCCATATTTTAAGCTTAGGACAATCTTTAGTGGATATGGTATGATACTAAAACGAGAAAACAACTTTTCAGATCGAGTTAACGACCCTGTCCCAATGGGCAAAAAAGTTCCTATGTTAACACCTATGGATTTTGAGTGAAAAATGGCCCGGAAGCGAAAGTGAAAAAAATTCGTATTTTAACCATTTATATGTGTAAGACTCTTAAACTTGAGCGTTTCCTTACAGATTCGTCGAAAAACATCGAAAGAAACAAAGGTCTTTCACATAGTCATTCGGATGCCTCCACGAGGGTCTTTTCGTAAGGGTTGAGGTTGTGAAGTCTTTTCGACACGAGTAAATGTGTTTTTTCTTCCATATTTTAAGCTTAGGACAATCTTTAGTGGATATGGTATGATACTAAAACGAGAAAACAACTTTTCAGATCGAGTTAACGACCCTGTCCCAATGGGCAAAAAAGTTCCTATGTTAACACCTATGGATTTTGAGTGAAAAATGGCCCGGAAGCGAAAGTGAAAAAAATTCGTATTTTAACCATTTATATGTGTAAGACTCTTAAACTTGAGCGTTTCCTTATAGATTCGTCGAAAAACATCGAAAGAAACAAAGGTTTTTCAAATAGTGATTCGGATGCCTCCACGAGGGTCTTTTCGTAAGGGTTGAGGTTGTGAAGTCTTTTCGACACGAGTAAATGTGTTTTTTCTTCCATATTTTAAGCTTAGGACAATCTTTTGTGGATATGGTATGATACTAAAACGAGAAAACAACTTTTCAGATCGAGTTAACGACCCTGTCCCAATGGGCAAAAAAGTTCCTATGTTAACACCTATGGATTTTGAGTGAAAAATGGCCCGGAAGCGAAAGTGAAAAAAATTCGTATTTTAACCATTTATATGTGTAAGACTCTTAAACTTGAGCGTTTCCTTACAGATTCGTCGAAAAAAATCGAAAGAAACAAAGGTTTTTCACATAGTCATTCGGGTGCCTCCACGAGGGTCTTTTCGTAAGGGTTGAGGTTGTGAAGTCTTTTCGACACGAGTAAATGTGTTTTTTCTTCCATATTTTAAGCTTTGGACAATCTTTTGTGGATATGGTATGATACTAAAACGAGAAAACAACTTTTCAGATCGAGTTAACGACCCTGTCCCAATGGGCAAAAAAGTTCCTATGTTAACACCTATGGATTTTGAGTGAAAAATGGCCCGGAAGCGAAAGTGAAAAAAATTCGTATTTTAACCATTTATATGTGTAAGACTCTTAAACTTGAGCGTTTCCTTATAGATTCGTCGAAAAACATCGAAAGAAACAAAGGTTTTTCAAATAGTGATTCGGATGCCTCCACGAGGGTCTTTTCGTAAGGGTTGAGGTTGTGAAGTCTTTTCGACACGAGTAAATGTGTTTTTTCTTCCATATTTTAAGCTTAGGACAATCTTTTGTGGATATGGTATGATACTAAAACGAGAAAACAACTTTTCAGATCGAGTTAACGACCCTGTCCCAATGGGCAAAAAAGTTCCTATGTTAACACCTATGGATTTTGAGTGAAAAATGGCCCGGAAGCGAAAGTGAAAAAAATTCGTATTTTAACCATTTATATGTGTAAGACTCTTAAACTTGAGCGTTTCCTTACAGATTCGTCGAAAAAAATCGAAAGAAACAAAGGTTTTTCACATAGTCATTCGGGTGCCTCCACGAGGGTCTTTTCGTAAGGGTTGAGGTTGTGAAGTCTTTTCGACACGAGTAAATGTTTTTTTTCTTCCATATTTTAAGCTTAGGACAATCTTTTGTGGATATGGTATGATACTAAAACGAGAAAACAACTTTTCAGATCGAGTTAACGACCCTGTCCCAATGGGCAAAAAAGTTCCTATGTTAACACCTATGGATTTTGAGTGAAAAATGGCCCGGAAGCGAAAGTGAAAAAAATTCGTATTTTAACCATTTATATGTGTAAGACTCTTAAACTTGAGCGTTTCCTTATAGATTCGTCGAAAAACATCGAAAGAAACAAAGGTCTTTCACATAGTCATTCGGGTGCCTCCACGAGGGTCTTTTCGTAAGGGTTGAGGTTGTGAAGTCTTTTCGACACGAGTAAATGTGTTTTTTCTTCCATATTTTAAGCTTAGGACAATCTTTAGTGGATATGGTATGATACTAAAACGAGAAAACAACTTTTCAGATCGAGTTAACGACCCTGTCCCAATGGGCAAAAAAGTTCCTATGTTAACACCTATGGATTTTGAGTGAAAAATGGCCCGGAAGCGAAAGTGAAAAAAATTCGTATTTTAACCATTTATATGTGTAAGACTCTTAAACTTGAGCGTTTCCTTACAGATTCGTCGAAAAACATCGAAAGAAACAAAGGTTTTCCACATAGTCATTCGGGTGCCTCCACGAGGGTCTTTTCGTAAGGGTTGAGGTTGTGAAGTCTTTTCGACACGAGTAAATGTGTTTTTTCTTCCATATTTTAAGCTTTGGACAATCTTTTGTGGATATGGTATGATACTAAAACGAGAAAACAACTTTTCAGATCGAGTTAACGACCCTGTCCCAATGGGCAAAAAAGTTCCTATGTTAACACCTATGGATTTTGAGTGAAAAATGGCCCGGAAGCGAAAGTGAAAAAAATTCGTATTTTAACCATTTATATGTGTAAGACTCTTAAACTTGAGCGTTTCCTTACAGATTCGTCGAAAAACATCGAAAGAAACAAAGGTTTTCCACATAGTCATTCGGGTGCCTCCACGAGGGTCTTTTCGTAAGGGTTGAGGTTGTGAAGTCTTTTCGACACGAGTAAATGTGTTTTTTCTTCCATATTTTAAGCTTTGGACAATCTTTTGTGGATATGGTATGATACTAAAATGAGAAAACAACTTTTCAGATCGAGTTAACGACCCTGTCCCAATGGGCAAAAAAGTTCCTATGTTAACACCTATGGATTTTGAGTGAAAAATGGCCCGGAAGCGAAAGTGAAAAAAATTCGTATTTTAACCATTTATATGTGTAAGACTCTTAAACTTGAGCGTTTCCTTACAGATTCGTCGAAAAACATCGAAAGAAACAAAGGTCTTTCACATAGTCATTCGGATGCCTCCACGAGGGTCTTTTCGTAAGGGTTGAGGTTGTGAAGTCTTTTCGACACGAGTAAATGTGTTTTTTCTTCCATATTTTAAGCTTAGGACAATCTTTAGTGGATATGGTATGATACTAAAACGAGAAAACAACTTTTCAGATCGAGTTAACGACCCTGTCCCAATGGGCAAAAAAGTTCCTATGTTAACACCTATGGATTTTGAGTGAAAAATGGCCCGGAAGCGAAAGTGAAAAAAATTCGTATTTTAACCATTTATATGTGTAAGACTCTTAAACTTGAGCGTTTCCTTATAGATTCGTCGAAAAACATCGAAAGAAACAAAGGTTTTTCAAATAGTGATTCGGATGCCTCCACGAGGGTCTTTTCGTAAGGGTTGAGGTTGTGAAGTCTTTTCGACACGAGTAAATGTGTTTTTTCTTCCATATTTTAAGCTTAGGACAATCTTTTGTGGATATGGTATGATACTAAAACGAGAAAACAACTTTTCAGATCGAGTTAACGACCCTGTCCCAATGGGCAAAAAAGTTCCTATGTTAACACCTATGGATTTTGAGTGAAAAATGGCCCGGAAGCGAAAGTGAAAAAAATTCGTATTTTAACCATTTATATGTGTAAGACTCTTAAACTTGAGCGTTTCCTTACAGATTCGTCGAAAAAAATCGAAAGAAACAAAGGTTTTTCACATAGTCATTCGGGTGCCTCCACGAGGGTCTTTTCGTAAGGGTTGAGGTTGTGAAGTCTTTTCGACACGAGTAAATGTGTTTTTTCTTCCATATTTTAAGCTTTGGACAATCTTTTGTGGATATGGTATGATACTAAAACGAGAAAACAACTTTTCAAATCGAGTTAACGACCCTGTCCCAATGGGCAAAAAAGTTCCTATGTTAACACCTATGGATTTTGAGTGAAAAATGGCCCGGAAGCGAAAGTGAAAAAAATTCGTATTTTAACCATTTATATGTGTAAGACTCTTAAACTTGAGCGTTTCCTTATAGATTCGTCGAAAAAAATCGAAAGAAACAAAGGTTTTTCACATAGTCATTCGGGTGCCTCCACGAGGGTCTTTTCGTAAGGGTTGAGGTTGTGAAGTCTTTTCGACACGAGTAAATGTTTTTTTTCTTCCATATTTTAAGCTTAGGACAATCTTTTGTGGATATGGTATGATACTAAAACGAGAAAACAACTTTTCAGATCGAGTTAACGACCCTGTCCCAATGGGCAAAAAAGTTCCTATGTTAACACCTATGGATTTTGAGTGAAAAATGGCCCGGAAGCGAAAGTGAAAAAAATTCGTATTTTAACCATTTATATGTGTAAGACTCTTAAACTTGAGCGTTTCCTTACAGATTCGTCGAAAAACATCGAAAGAAACAAAGGTCTTTCACATAGTCATTCGGGTGCCTCCACGAGGGTCTTTTCGTAAGGGTTGAGGTTGTGAAGTCTTTTCGACACGAGTAAATGTTTTTTTTCTTCCATATTTTAAGCTTAGGACAATCTTTAGTGGATATGGTATGATACTAAAACGAGAAAACAACTTTTCAGATCGAGTTAACGACCCTGTCCCAATGGGCAAAAAAGTTCCTATGTTAACACCTATGGATTTTGAGTGAAAAATGGCCCGGAAGCGAAAGTGAAAAAAATTCGTATTTTAACCATTTATATGTGTAAGACTCTTAAACTTGAGCGTTTCCTTACAGATTCGTCGAAAAACATCGAAAGAAACAAAGGTTTTCCACATAGTCATTCGGGTGCCTCCACGAGGGTCTTTTCGTAAGGGTTGAGGTTGTGAAGTCTTTTCGACACGAGTAAATGTGTTTTTTCTTCCATATTTTAAGCTTTGGACAATCTTTTGTGGATATGGTATGATACTAAAATGAGAAAACA
Organism: Cucurbita pepo subsp. pepo; assembly: GCF_057944985.1. Classification (NCBI taxonomy): domain Eukaryota; kingdom Viridiplantae; phylum Streptophyta; class Magnoliopsida; order Cucurbitales; family Cucurbitaceae; genus Cucurbita; species Cucurbita pepo. The sequence goes on from NC_141817.1 coordinate 13,838,607, forward strand.
ACTTTTCAGATCGAGTTAACGACCCTGTCCCAATGGGCAAAAAAGTTCCTATGTTAACACCTATGGATTTTGAGTGAAAAATGGCCCGGAAGCGAAAGTGAAAAAAATTCGTATTTTAACCATTTATATGTGTAAGACTCTTAAACTTGAGCGTTTCCTTACAGATTCGTCGAAAAACATCGAAAGAAACAAAGGTCTTTCACATAGTCATTCGGATGCCTCCACGAGGGTCTTTTCGTAAGGGTTGAGGTTGTGAAGTCTTTTCGACACGAGTAAATGTGTTTTTTCTTCCATATTTTAAGCTTAGGACAATCTTTAGTGGATATGGTATGATACTAAAACGAGAAAACAACTTTTCAGATCGAGTTAACGACCCTGTCCCAATGGGCAAAAAAGTTCCTATGTTAACACCTATGGATTTTGAGTGAAAAATGGCCCGGAAGCGAAAGTGAAAAAAATTCGTATTTTAACCATTTATATGTGTAAGACTCTTAAACTTGAGCGTTTCCTTACAGATTCGTCGAAAAAAATCGAAAGAAACAAAGGTTTTTCACATAGTCATTCGGGTGCCTCCACGAGGGTCTTTTCGTAAGGGTTGAGGTTGTGAAGTCTTTTCGACACGAGTAAATGTGTTTTTTCTTCCATATTTTAAGCTTTGGACAATCTTTTGTGGATATGGTATGATACTAAAACGAGAAAACAACTTTTCAAATCGAGTTAACGACCCTGTCCCAATGGGCAAAAAAGTTCCTATGTTAACACCTATGGATTTTGAGTGAAAAATGGCCCGGAAGCGAAAGTGAAAAAAATTCGTATTTTAACCATTTATATGTGTAAGACTCTTAAACTTGAGCGTTTCCTTATAGATTCGTCGAAAAAAATCGAAAGAAACAAAGGTTTTTCACATAGTCATTCGGGTGCCTCCACGAGGGTCTTTTCGTAAGGGTTGAGGTTGTGAAGTCTTTTCGACACGAGTAAATGTTTTTTTTCTTCCATATTTTAAGCTTAGGACAATCTTTTGTGGATATGGTATGATACTAAAACGAGAAAACAACTTTTCAGATCGAGTTAACGACCCTGTCCCAATGGGCAAAAAAGTTCCTATGTTAACACCTATGGATTTTGAGTGAAAAATGGCCCGGAAGCGAAAGTGAAAAAAATTCGTATTTTAACCATTTATATGTGTAAGACTCTTAAACTTGAGCGTTTCCTTACAGATTCGTCGAAAAACATCGAAAGAAACAAAGGTCTTTCACATAGTCATTCGGGTGCCTCCACGAGGGTCTTTTCGTAAGGGTTGAGGTTGTGAAGTCTTTTCGACACGAGTAAATGTTTTTTTTCTTCCATATTTTAAGCTTAGGACAATCTTTAGTGGATATGGTATGATACTAAAACGAGAAAACAACTTTTCAGATCGAGTTAACGACCCTGTCCCAATGGGCAAAAAAGTTCCTATGTTAACACCTATGGATTTTGAGTGAAAAATGGCCCGGAAGCGAAAGTGAAAAAAATTCGTATTTTAACCATTTATATGTGTAAGACTCTTAAACTTGAGCGTTTCCTTACAGATTCGTCGAAAAACATCGAAAGAAACAAAGGTTTTCCACATAGTCATTCGGGTGCCTCCACGAGGGTCTTTTCGTAAGGGTTGAGGTTGTGAAGTCTTTTCGACACGAGTAAATGTGTTTTTTCTTCCATATTTTAAGCTTTGGACAATCTTTTGTGGATATGGTATGATACTAAAACGAGAAAACAACTTTTCAGATCGAGTTAACGACCCTGTCCCAATGGGCAAAAAAGTTCCTATGTTAACACCTATGGATTTTGAGTGAAAAATGGCCCGGAAGCGAAAGTGAAAAAAATTCGTATTTTAACCATTTATATGTGTAAGACTCTTAAACTTGAGCGTTTCCTTACAGATTCGTCGAAAAAAATCGAAAGAAACAAAGGTTTTTCACATAGTCATTCGGGTGCCTCCACGAGGGTCTTTTCGTAAGGGTTGAGGTTGTGAAGTCTTTTCGACACGAGTAAATGTTTTTTTTCTTCCATATTTTAAGCTTAGGACAATCTTTTGTGGATATGGTATGATACTAAAACGAGAAAACAACTTTTCAGATCGAGTTAACGACCCTGTCCCAATGGGCAAAAAAGTTCCTATGTTAACACCTATGGATTTTGAGTGAAAAATGGCCCGGTAGCGAAAGTGAAAAAAATTCGTATTTTAACCATTTATATGTGTAAGACTCTTAAACTTGAGCGTTTCCTTACAGATTCGTCGAAAAACATCGAAAGAAACAAAGGTTTTTCACATAGTCATTCGGGTGCCTCCACGAGGGTCTTTTCGTAAGGGTTGAGGTTGTGAAGTCTTTTCGACACGAGTAAATGTGTTTTTTCTTCCATATTTTAAGCTTTGGACAATCTTTTGTGGATATGGTATGATACTAAAACGAGAAAACAACTTTTCAAATCGAGTTAACGACCCTGTCCCAATGGGCAAAAAAGTTCCTATGTTAACACCTATGGATTTTGAGTGAAAAATGGCCCGGAAGCGAAAGTGAAAAAAATTCGTATTTTAACCATTTATATGTGTAAGACTCTTAAACTTGAGCGTTTCCTTATAGATTCGTCGAAAAAAATCGAAAGAAACAAAGGTTTTTCACATAGTCATTCGGGTGCCTCCACGAGGGTCTTTTCGTAAGGGTTGAGGTTGTGAAGTCTTTTCGACACGAGTAAATGTTTTTTTTCTTCCATATTTTAAGCTTAGGACAATCTTTTGTGGATATGGTATGATACTAAAACGAGAAAACAACTTTTCAGATCGAGTTAACGACCCTGTCCCAATGGGCAAAAAAGTTCCTATGTTAACACCTATGGATTTTGAGTGAAAAATGGCCCGGAAGCGAAAGTGAAAAAAATTCGTATTTTAACCATTTATATGTGTAAGACTCTTAAACTTGAGCGTTTCCTTACAGATTCGTCGAAAAAAATCGAAAGAAACAAAGGTTTTTCACATAGTCATTCGGGTGCCTCCACGAGGGTCTTTTCGTAAGGGTTGAGGTTGTGAAGTCTTTTCGACACGAGTAAATGTTTTTTTTCTTCCATATTTTAAGCTTAGGACAATCTTTTGTGGATATGGTATGATACTAAAACGAGAAAACAACTTTTCAGATCGAGTTAACGACCCTGTCCCAATGGGCAAAAAAGTTCCTATGTTAACACCTATGGATTTTGAGTGAAAAATGGCCCGGTAGCGAAAGTGAAAAAAATTCGTATTTTAACCATTTATATGTGTAAGACTCTTAAACTTGAGCGTTTCCTTACAGATTCGTCGAAAAACATCGAAAGAAACAAAGGTTTTTCACATAGTCATTCGGGTGCCTCCACGAGGGTCTTTTCGTAAGGGTTGAGGTTGTGAAGTCTTTTCGACACGAGTAAATGTGTTTTTTCTTCCATATTTTAAGCTTTGGACAATCTTTTGTGGATATGGTATGATACTAAAACGAGAAAACAACTTTTCAAATCGAGTTAACGACCCTGTCCCAATGGGCAAAAAAGTTCCTATGTTAACACCTATGGATTTTGAGTGAAAAATGGCCCGGAAGCGAAAGTGAAAAAAATTCGTATTTTAACCATTTATATGTGTAAGACTCTTAAACTTGAGCGTTTCCTTATAGATTCGTCGAAAAAAATCGAAAGAAACAAAGGTTTTTCACATAGTCATTCGGGTGCCTCCACGAGGGTCTTTTCGTAAGGGTTGAGGTTGTGAAGTCTTTTCGACACGAGTAAATGTTTTTTTTCTTCCATATTTTAAGCTTAGGACAATCTTTTGTGGATATGGTATGATACTAAAACGAGAAAACAACTTTTCAGATCGAGTTAACGACCCTGTCCCAATGGGCAAAAAAGTTCCTATGTTAACACCTATGGATTTTGAGTGAAAAATGGCCCGGAAGCGAAAGTGAAAAAAATTCGTATTTTAACCATTTATATGTGTAAGACTCTTAAACTTGAGCGTTTCCTTACAGATTCGTCGAAAAACATCGAAAGAAACAAAGGTCTTTCACATAGTCATTCGGGTGCCTCCACGAGGGTCTTTTCGTAAGGGTTGAGGTTGTGAAGTCTTTTCGACACGAGTAAATGTTTTTTTTCTTCCATATTTTAAGCTTAGGACAATCTTTAGTGGATATGGTATGATACTAAAACGAGAAAACAACTTTTCAGATCGAGTTAACGACCCTGTCCCAATGGGCAAAAAAGTTCCTATGTTAACACCTATGGATTTTGAGTGAAAAATGGCCCGGAAGCGAAAGTGAAAAAAATTCGTATTTTAACCATTTATATGTGTAAGACTCTTAAACTTGAGCGTTTCCTTACAGATTCGTCGAAAAACATCGAAAGAAACAAAGGTTTTCCACATAGTCATTCGGGTGCCTCCACGAGGGTCTTTTCGTAAGGGTTGAGGTTGTGAAGTCTTTTCGACACGAGTAAATGTGTTTTTTCTTCCATATTTTAAGCTTTGGACAATCTTTTGTGGATATGGTATGATACTAAAACGAGAAAACAACTTTTCAGATCGAGTTAACGACCCTGTCCCAATGGGCAAAAAAGTTCCTATGTTAACACCTATGGATTTTGAGTGAAAAATGGCCCGGAAGCGAAAGTGAAAAAAATTCGTATTTTAACCATTTATATGTGTAAGACTCTTAAACTTGAGCGTTTCCTTACAGATTCGTCGAAAAAAATCGAAAGAAACAAAGGTTTTTCACATAGTCATTCGGGTGCCTCCACGAGGGTCTTTTCGTAAGGGTTGAGGTTGTGAAGTCTTTTCGACACGAGTAAATGTTTTTTTTCTTCCATATTTTAAGCTTAGGACAATCTTTTGTGGATATGGTATGATACTAAAACGAGAAAACAACTTTTCAGATCGAGTTAACGACCCTGTCCCAATGGGCAAAAAAGTTCCTATGTTAACACCTATGGATTTTGAGTGAAAAATGGCCCGGTAGCGAAAGTGAAAAAAATTCGTATTTAAACCATTTATATGTGTAAGACTCTTAAACTTGAGCGTTTCCTTACAGATTCGTCGAAAAACATCGAAAGAAACAAAGGTTTTTCACATAGTCATTCGGGTGCCTCCACGAGGGTCTTTTCGTAAGGGTTGAGGTTGTGAAGTCTTTTCGACACGAGTAAATGTGTTTTTTCTTCCATATTTTAAGCTTTGGACAATCTTTTGTGGATATGGTATGATACTAAAACGAGAAAACAACTTTTCAAATCGAGTTAACGACCCTGTCCCAATGGGCAAAAAAGTTCCTATGTTAACACCTATGGATTTTGAGTGAAAAATGGCCCGGAAGCGAAAGTGAAAAAAATTCGTATTTTAACCATTTATATGTGTAAGACTCTTAAACTTGAGCGTTTCCTTATAGATTCGTCGAAAAAAATCGAAAGAAACAAAGGTTTTTCACATAGTCATTCGGGTGCCTCCACGAGGGTCTTTTCGTAAGGGTTGAGGTTGTGAAGTCTTTTCGACACGAGTAAATGTTTTTTTTCTTCCATATTTTAAGCTTAGGACAATCTTTTGTGGATATGGTATGATACTAAAACGAGAAAACAACTTTTCAGATCGAGTTAACGACCCTGTCCCAATGGGCAAAAAAGTTCCTATGTTAACACCTATGGATTTTGAGTGAAAAATGGCCCGGAAGCGAAAGTGAAAAAAATTCGTATTTTAACCATTTATATGTGTAAGACTCTTAAACTTGAGCGTTTCCTTACAGATTCGTCGAAAAACATCGAAAGAAACAAAGGTCTTTCACATAGTCATTCGGGTGCCTCCACGAGGGTCTTTTCGTAAGGGTTGAGGTTGTGAAGTCTTTTCGACACGAGTAAATGTTTTTTTTCTTCCATATTTTAAGCTTAGGACAATCTTTAGTGGATATGGTATGATACTAAAACGAGAAAACAACTTTTCAGATCGAGTTAACGACCCTGTCCCAATGGGCAAAAAAGTTCCTATGTTAACACCTATGGATTTTGAGTGAAAAATGGCCCGGAAGCGAAAGTGAAAAAAATTCGTATTTTAACCATTTATATGTGTAAGACTCTTAAACTTGAGCGTTTCCTTACAGATTCGTCGAAAAACATCGAAAGAAACAAAGGTTTTCCACATAGTCATTCGGGTGCCTCCACGAGGGTCTTTTCGTAAGGGTTGAGGTTGTGAAGTCTTTTCGACACGAGTAAATGTGTTTTTTCTTCCATATTTTAAGCTTTGGACAATCTTTTGTGGATATGGTATGATACTAAAACGAGAAAACAACTTTTCAGATCGAGTTAACGACCCTGTCCCAATGGGCAAAAAAGTTCCTATGTTAACACCTATGGATTTTGAGTGAAAAATGGCCCGGAAGCGAAAGTGAAAAAAATTCGTATTTTAACCATTTATATGTGTAAGACTCTTAAACTTGAGCGTTTCCTTACAGATTCGTCGAAAAAAATCGAAAGAAACAAAGGTTTTTCACATAGTCATTCGGGTGCCTCCACGAGGGTCTTTTCGTAAGGGTTGAGGTTGTGAAGTCTTTTCGACACGAGTAAATGTTTTTTTTCTTCCATATTTTAAGCTTAGGACAATCTTTTGTGGATATGGTATGATACTAAAACGAGAAAACAACTTTTCAGATCGAGTTAACGACCCTGTCCCAATGGGCAAAAAAGTTCCTATGTTAACACCTATGGATTTTGAGTGAAAAATGGCCCGGAAGCGAAAGTGAAAAAAATTCGTATTTTAACCATTTATATGTGTAAGACTCTTAAACTTGAGCGTTTCCTTACAGATTCGTCGAAAAACATCGAAAGAAACAAAGGTTTTCCACATAGTCATTCGGGTGCCTCCACGAGGGTCTTTTCGTAAGGGTTGAGGTTGTGAAGTCTTTTCGACACGAGTAAATGTGTTTTTTCTTCCATATTTTAAGCTTAGGACAATCTTTAGTGGATATGGTATGATACTAAAACGAGAAAACAACTTTTCAGATCGAGTTAACGACCCTGTCCCAATGGGCAAAAAAGTTCCTATGTTAACACCTATGGATTTTGAGTGAAAAATGGCCCGGAAGCGAAAGTGAAAAAAATTCGTATTTTAACCATTTATATGTGTAAGACTCTTAAACTTGAGCGTTTCCTTACAGATTCGTCGAAAAACATCGAAAGAAACAAAGGTTTTCCACATAGTCATTCGGGTGCCTCCACGAGGGTCTTTTCGTAAGGGTTGAGGTTGTGAAGTCTTTTCGACACGAGTAAATGTGTTTTTTCTTCCATATTTTAAGCTTTGGACAATCTTTTGTGGATATGGTATGATACTAAAACGAGAAAACAACTTTTCAGATCGAGTTAACGACCCTGTCCCAATGGGCAAAAAAGTTCCTATGTTAACACCTATGGATTTTGAGTGAAAAATGGCCCGGAAGCGAAAGTGAAAAAAATTCGTATTTTAACCATTTATATGTGTAAGACTCTTAAACTTGAGCGTTTCCTTACAGATTCGTCGAAAAAAATCGAAAGAAACAAAGGTTTTTCACATAGTCATTCGGGTGCCTCCACGAGGGTCTTTTCGTAAGGGTTGAGGTTGTGAAGTCTTTTCGACACGAGTAAATGTTTTTTTTCTTCCATATTTTAAGCTTTGGACAATCTTTTGTGGATATGGTATGATACTAAAACGAGAAAACAACTTTTCAAATCGAGTTAACGACCCTGTCCCAATGGGCAAAAAAGTTCCTATGTTAACACCTATGGATTTTGAGTGAAAAATGGCCCGGAAGCGAAAGTGAAAAAAATTCGTATTTTAACCATTTATATGTGTAAGACTCTTAAACTTGAGCGTTTCCTTATAGATTCGTCGAAAAAAATCGAAAGAAACAAAGGTTTTTCACATAGTCATTCGGGTGCCTCCACGAGGGTCTTTTCGTAAGGGTTGAGGTTGTGAAGTCTTTTCGACACGAGTAAATGTGTTTTTTCTTCCATATTTTAAGCTTTGGACAATCTTTTGTGGATATGGTATGATACTAAAACGAGAAAACAACTTTTCAAATCGAGTTAACGACCCTGTCCCAATGGGCAAAAAAGTTCCTATGTTAACACCTATGGATTTTGAGTGAAAAATGGCCCGGAAGCGAAAGTGAAAAAAATTCGTATTTTAACCATTTATATGTGTAAGACTCTTAAACTTGAGCGTTTCCTTATAGATTCGTCGAAAAAAATCGAAAGAAACAAAGGTTTTTCACATAGTCATTCGGGTGCCTCCACGAGGGTCTTTTCGTAAGGGTTGAGGTTGTGAAGTCTTTTCGACACGAGTAAATGTTTTTTTTCTTCCATATTTTAAGCTTAGGACAATCTTTTGTGGATATGGTATGATACTAAAACGAGAAAACAACTTTTCAGATCGAGTTAACGACCCTGTCCCAATGGGCAAAAAAGTTCCTATGTTAACACCTATGGATTTTGAGTGAAAAATGGCCCGGAAGCGAAAGTGAAAAAAATTCGTATTTTAACCATTTATATGTGTAAGACTCTTAAACTTGAGCGTTTCCTTACAGATTCGTCGAAAAACATCGAAAGAAACAAAGGTCTTTCACATAGTCATTCGGGTGCCTCCACGAGGGTCTTTTCGTAAGGGTTGAGGTTGTGAAGTCTTTTCGACACGAGTAAATGTTTTTTTTCTTCCATATTTTAAGCTTAGGACAATCTTTAGTGGATATGGTATGATACTAAAACGAGAAAACAACTTTTCAGATCGAGTTAACGACCCTGTCCCAATGGGCAAAAAAGTTCCTATGTTAACACCTATGGATTTTGAGTGAAAAATGGCCCGGAAGCGAAAGTGAAAAAAATTCGTATTTTAACCATTTATATGTGTAAGACTCTTAAACTTGAGCGTTTCCTTACAGATTCGTCGAAAAACATCGAAAGAAACAAAGGTTTTCCACATAGTCATTCGGGTGCCTCCACGAGGGTCTTTTCGTAAGGGTTGAGGTTGTGAAGTCTTTTCGACACGAGTAAATGTGTTTTTTCTTCCATATTTTAAGCTTTGGACAATCTTTTGTGGATATGGTATGATACTAAAACGAGAAAACAACTTTTCAGATCGAGTTAACGACCCTGTCCCAATGGGCAAAAAAGTTCCTATGTTAACACCTATGGATTTTGAGTGAAAAATGGCCCGGAAGCGAAAGTGAAAAAAATTCGTATTTTAACCATTTATATGTGTAAGACTCTTAAACTTGAGCGTTTCCTTACAGATTCGTCGAAAAAAATCGAAAGAAACAAAGGTTTTTCACATAGTCATTCGGGTGCCTCCACGAGGGTCTTTTCGTAAGGGTTGAGGTTGTGAAGTCTTTTCGACACGAGTAAATGTTTTTTTTCTTCCATATTTTAAGCTTAGGACAATCTTTTGTGGATATGGTATGATACTAAAACGAGAAAACAACTTTTCAGATCGAGTTAACGACCCTGTCCCAATGGGCAAAAAAGTTCCTATGTTAACACCTATGGATTTTGAGTGAAAAATGGCCCGGAAGCGAAAGTGAAAAAAATTCGTATTTTAACCATTTATATGTGTAAGACTCTTAAACTTGAGCGTTTCCTTACAGATTCGTCGAAAAACATCGAAAGAAACAAAGGTTTTCCACATAGTCATTCGGGTGCCTCCACGAGGGTCTTTTCGTAAGGGTTGAGGTTGTGAAGTCTTTTCGACACGAGTAAATGTGTTTTTTCTTCCATATTTTAAGCTTAGGACAATCTTTAGTGGATATGGTATGATACTAAAACGAGAAAACAACTTTTCAGATCGAGTTAACGACCCTGTCCCAATGGGCAAAAAAGTTCCTATGTTAACACCTATGGATTTTGAGTGAAAAATGGCCCGGAAGCGAAAGTGAAAAAAATTCGTATTTTAACCATTTATATGTGTAAGACTCTTAAACTTGAGCGTTTCCTTACAGATTCGTCGAAAAACATCGAAAGAAACAAAGGTTTTCCACATAGTCATTCGGGTGCCTCCACGAGGGTCTTTTCGTAAGGGTTGAGGTTGTGAAGTCTTTTCGACACGAGTAAATGTGTTTTTTCTTCCATATTTTAAGCTTTGGACAATCTTTTGTGGATATGGTATGATACTAAAACGAGAAAACAACTTTTCAGATCGAGTTAACGACCCTGTCCCAATGGGCAAAAAAGTTCCTATGTTAACACCTATGGATTTTGAGTGAAAAATGGCCCGGAAGCGAAAGTGAAAAAAATTCGTATTTTAACCATTTATATGTGTAAGACTCTTAAACTTGAGCGTTTCCTTACAGATTCGTCGAAAAAAATCGAAAGAAACAAAGGTTTTTCACATAGTCATTCGGGTGCCTCCACGAGGGTCTTTTCGTAAGGGTTGAGGTTGTGAAGTCTTTTCGACACGAGTAAATGTTTTTTTTCTTCCATATTTTAAGCTTAGGACAATCTTTTGTGGATATGGTATGATACTAAAACGAGAAAACAACTTTTCAGATCTAGTTAACGACCCTGTCCCAATGGGCAAAAAAGTTCCTATGTTAACACCTATGGATTTTGAGTGAAAAATGGCCCGGAAGCGAAAGTGAAAAAAATTCGTATTTTAACCATTTATATGTGTAAGACTCTTAAACTTGAGCGTTTCCTTACAGATTCGTCGAAAAACATCGAAAGAAACAAAGGTCTTTCACATAGTCATTCGGGTGCCTCCACGAGGGTCTTTTCGTAAGGGTTGAGGTTGTGAAGTCTTTTCGACACGAGTAAATGTGTTTTTTCTTCCATATTTTAAGCTTAGGACAATCTTTAGTGGATATGGTATGATACTAAAACGAGAAAACAACTTTTCAGATCGAGTTAACGACCCTGTCCCAATGGGCAAAAAAGTTCCTATGTTAACACCTATGGATTTTGAGTGAAAAATGGCCCGGAAGCGAAAGTGAAAAAAATTCGTATTTTAACCATTTATATGTGTAAGACTCTTAAACTTGAGCGTTTCCTTACAGATTCGTCGAAAAACATCGAAAGAAACAAAGGTTTTCCACATAGTCATTCGGGTGCCTCCACGAGGGTCTTTTCGTAAGGGTTGAGGTTGTGAAGTCTTTTCGACACGAGTAAATGTGTTTTTTCTTCCATATTTTAAGCTTTGGACAATCTTTTGTGGATATGGTATGATACTAAAACGAGAAAAAAACTTTTCAGATCGAGTTAACGACCCTGTCCCAATGGGCAAAAAAGTTCCTATGTTAACACCTATGGATTTTGAGTGAAAAATGGCCCGGAAGCGAAAGTGAAAAAAATTCGTATTTTAACCATTTATATGTGTAAGACTCTTAAACTTGAGCGTTTCCTTACAGATTCGTCGAAAAAAATCGAAAGAAACAAAGGTTTTTCACATAGTCATTCGGGTGCCTCCACGAGGGTCTTTTCGTAAGGGTTGAGGTTGTGAAGTCTTTTCGACACGAGTAAATGTTTTTTTTCTTCCATATTTTAAGCTTAGGACAATCTTTTGTGGATATGGTATGATACTAAAACGAGAAAACAACTTTTCAGATCGAGTTAACGACCCTGTCCCAATGGGCAAAAAAGTTCCTATGTTAACACCTATGGATTTTGAGTGAAAAATGGCCCGGAAGCGAAAGTGAAAAAAATTCGTATTTTAACCATTTATATGTGTAAGACTCTTAAACTTGAGCGTTTCCTTACAGATTCGTCGAAAAACATCGAAAGAAACAAAGGTCTTTCACATAGTCATTCGGGTGCCTCCACGAGGGTCTTTTCGTAAGGGTTGAGGTTGTGAAGTCTTTTCGACACGAGTAAATGTGTTTTTTCTTCCATATTTTAAGCTTAGGACAATCTTTAGTGGATATGGTATGATACTAAAACGAGAAAACAACTTTTCAGATCGAGTTAACGACCCTGTCCCAATGGGCAAAAAAGTTCCTATGTTAACACCTATGGATTTTGAGTGAAAAATGGCCCGGAAGCGAAAGTGAAAAAAATTCGTATTTTAACCATTTATATGTGTAAGACTCTTAAACTTGAGCGTTTCCTTACAGATTCGTCGAAAAACATCGAAAGAAACAAAGGTTTTCCACATAGTCATTCGGGTGCCTCCACGAGGGTCTTTTCGTAAGGGTTGAGGTTGTGAAGTCTTTTCGACACGAGTAAATGTGTTTTTTCTTCCATATTTTAAGCTTTGGACAATCTTTTGTGGATATGGTATGATACTAAAACGAGAAAACAACTTTTCAGATCGAGTTAACGACCCTGTCCCAATGGGCAAAAAAGTTCCTATGTTAACACCTATGGATTTTGAGTGAAAAATGGCCCGGAAGCGAAAGTGAAAAAAATTCGTATTTTAACCATTTATATGTGTAAGACTCTTAAACTTGAGCGTTTCCTTACAGATTCGTCGAAAAACATCGAAAGAAACAAAGGTTTTCCACATAGTCATTCGGGTGCCTCCACGAGGGTCTTTTCGTAAGGGTTGAGGTTGTGAAGTCTTTTCGACACGAGTAAATGTGTTTTTTCTTCCATATTTTAAGCTTTGGACAATCTTTTGTGGATATGGTATGATACTAAAATGAGAAAACAACTTTTCAGATCGAGTTAACGACCCTGTCCCAATGGGCAAAAAAGTTCCTATGTTAACACCTATGGATTTTGAGTGAAAAATGGCCCGGAAGCGAAAGTGAAAAAAATTCGTATTTTAACCATTTATATGTGTAAGACTCTTAAACTTGAGCGTTTCCTTACAGATTCGTCGAAAAACATCGAAAGAAACAAATGTCTTCCACATAGTCATTCGGGTGCCTCCACGAGGGTCTTTTCGTAAGGGTTGAGGTTGTGAAGTCTTTTCGACACGAGTAAATGTATTTTTTCTTCCAAATTTTAAGCTTTGGACAATCTTTTGTTGATATGGTATGATACTAAAACGAGAAAACAACTTTTCAGATCGAGTTAACGACCCTGTCCCAATGGGCAAAAAAGTTCCTATGTTAACACCTATGGATTTTGAGTGAAAAATGGCCCGGAAGCGAAAGTGAAAAAAATTCGTATTTTAACCATTTATATGTGTAAGACTCTTAAACTTGAGCGTTTCCTTACAGATTCGTCGTAAAACATCGAAAGAAACAAATGTCTTCCACATAGTCATTCGGGTGCCTCCACGAGGGTCTTTTCGTAAGGGTTGAGGTTGTGAAGTCTTTTCGACACGAGTAAATGTATTTTTTCTTCCAAATTTTAAGCTTAGGACAATCTTTTGTGGATATGGTATGATACTAAAACGAGAAAACAACTTTTCAGATCGAGTTAACGACCCTGTCCCAATGGGCAAAAAAGTTCCTATGTTAACACCTATGGATTTTGAGTGAAAAATGGCCCGGAAGCGAAAGTGAAAAAAATTCGTATTTTAACCATTTATATGTGTAAGACTCTTAAACTTGAGCGTTTCCTTACAGATTCGTCGAAAAACATCGAAAGAAACAAAGGTTTTCCACATAGTCATTCGGGTGCCTCCACGAGGGTCTTTTCGTAAGGGTTGAGGTTGTGAAGTCTTTTCGACACGAGTAAATGTGTTTTTTCTTCCATATTTTAAGCTTAGGACAATCTTTAGTGGATATGGTATGATACTAAAACGAGAAAACAACTTTTCAGATCGAGTTAACGACCCTGTCCCAATGGGCAAAAAAGTTCCTATGTTAACACCTATGGATTTTGAGTGAAAAATGGCCCGGAAGCGAAAGTGAAAAAAATTCGTATTTTAACCATTTATATGTGTAAGACTCTTAAACTTGAGCGTTTCCTTACAGATTCGTCGAAAAACATCGAAAGAAACAAAGGTTTTCCACATAGTCATTCGGGTGCCTCCACGAGGGTCTTTTCGTAAGGGTTGAGGTTGTGAAGTCTTTTCGACACGAGTAAATGTGTTTTTTCTTCCATATTTTAAGCTTTGGACAATCTTTTGTGGATATGGTATGATACTAAAATGAGAAAACAACTTTTCAGATCGAGTTAACGACCCTGTCCCAATGGGCAAAAAAGTTCCTATGTTAACACCTATGGATTTTGAGTGAAAAATGGCCCGGAAGCGAAAGTGAAAAAAATTCGTATTTTAACCATTTATATGTGTAAGACTCTTAAACTTGAGCGTTTCCTTACAGATTCGTCGAAAAACATCGAAAGAAACAAAGGTTTTCCACATAGAAATTCGGGTGCCTCCACGAGGGTCTTTTCGTAAGGGTTGAGGTTGTGAAGTCTTTTCGACACGAGTAAATGTATTTTTTCTTCCATATTTTAAGCTTTGGACAATCTTTTGTGGATATGGTATGATACTAAAACGAGAAAACAACTTTTCAGATCGAGTTAACGACCCTGTCCCAATGGGCAAAAAAGTTCCTATGTTAACACCTATGGATTTTGAGTGAAAAATGGCCCGGAAGCGAAAGTGAAAAAAATTCGTATTTTTAACCATTTATATGTGTAAGACTCTTAAACTTGAGCGTTTCCTTACAGATTCGTCGAAAAACATCGAAAGAAACAAAGGTCTTCCACATAGTCATTCGGGTGCCTCCACGAGGGTCTTTTCGTAAGGGTTGAGGTTGTGAAGTCTTTTCGACACGAGTAAATGTATTTTTTCTTCCAAATTTTAAGCTTTGGACAATCTTTTGTGGATATGGTATGATACTAAAACGAGAAAACAACTTTTCAGATCGAGTTAACGACCCTGTCCCAATGGGCAAAAAAGTTCCTATGTTAACACCTATGGATTTTGAGTGAAAAATGGCCCGGAAGCGAAAGTGAAAAAAATTCGTATTTTAACCATTTATATGTGTAAGACTCTTAAACTTGAGCGTTTCCTTACAGATTCGTCGAAAAACATCGAAAGAAACAAAGGTTTTCCACATAGAAATTCGGGTGCCTCCACGAGGGTCTTTTCGTAAGGGTTGAGGTTGTGAAGTCTTTTCGACACGAGTAAATGTATTTTTTCTTCCATATTTTAAGCTTTGGACAATCTTTTGTGGATATGGTATGATACTAAAACGAGAAAACAACTTTTCAGATCGAGTTAACGACCCTGTCCCAATGGGCAAAAAAGTTCCTATGTTAACACCTATGGATTTTGAGTGAAAAATGGCCCGGAAGCGAAAGTGAAAAAAATTCGTATTTTTAACCATTTATATGTGTAAGACTCTTAAACTTGAGCGTTTCCTTACAGATTCGTCGAAAAACATCGAAAGAAACAAAGGTTTTCCACATAGTCATTCGGGTGCCTCCACGAGGGTCTTTTCGTAAGGGTTGAGGTTGTGAAGTCTTTTCGACACGAGTAAATGTGTTTTTTCTTCCATATTTTAAGCTTTGGACAATCTTTTGTGGATATGGTATGATACTAAAACGAGAAAACAACTTTTCAGATCGAGTTAACGACCCTGTCCCAATGGGCAAAAAAGTTCCTATGTTAACACCTATGGATTTTGAGTGAAAAATGGCCCGGAAGCGAAAGTGAAAAAAATTCGTATTTTAACCATTTATATGTGTAAGACTCTTAAACTTGAGCGTTTCCTTACAGATTCGTCGAAAAACATCGAAAGAAACAAAGGTTTTCCACATAGTCATTCGGGTGCCTCCACGAGGGTCTTTTCGTAAGGGTTGAGGTTGTGAAGTCTTTTCGACACGAGTAAATGTGTTTTTTCTTCCATATTTTAAGCTTTGGACAATCTTTTGTGGATATGGTATGATACTAAAACGAGAAAACAACTTTTCAGATCGAGTTAACGACCCTGTCCCAATGGGCAAAAAAGTTCCTATGTTAACACCTATGGATTTTGAGTGAAAAATGGCCCGGAAGCGAAAGTGAAAAAAATTCGTATTTTTAACCATTTATATGTGTAAGACTCTTAAACTTGAGCGTTTCCTTACAGATTCGTCGAAAAACATCGAAAGAAACAAAGGTCTTCCACATAGTCATTCGGGTGCCTCCACGAGGGTCTTTTCGTAAGGGTTGAGGTTGTGAAGTCTTTTCGACACGAGTAAATGTATTTTTTCTTCCAAATTTTAAGCTTTGGACAATCTTTTGTGGATATGGTATGATACTAAAACGAGAAAACAACTTTTCAGATCGAGTTAACGACCCTGTCCCAATGGGCAAAAAAGTTCCTATGTTAACACCTATGGATTTTTAGTGAAAAATGGCCCGGAAGCGAAAGTGAAAAAAATTCGTATTTTAACCATTTATATGTGTAAGACTCTTAAACTTGAGCGTTTCCTTACAGATTCGTCGAAAAACATCGAAAGAAACAAAGGTTTTCCACATAGTCATTCGGGTGCCTCCACGAGGGTCTTTTCGTAAGGGTTGAGGTTGTGAAGTCTTTTCGACACGAGTAAATGTGTTTTTTCTTCCATATTTTAAGCTTAGGACAATCTTTAGTGGATATGGTATGATACTAAAACGAGAAAACAACTTTTCAGATCGAGTTAACGACCCTGTCCCAATGGGCAAAAAAGTTCCTATGTTAACACCTATGGATTTTGAGTGAAAAATGGCCCGGAAGCGAAAGTGAAAAAAATTCGTATTTTAACCATTTATATGTGTAAGACTCTTAAACTTGAGCGTTTCCTTACAGATTCGTCGAAAAACATCGAAAGAAACAAAGGTTTTCCACATAGTCATTCGGGTGCCTCCACGAGGGTCTTTTCGTAAGGGTTGAGGTTGTGAAGTCTTTTCGACACGAGTAAATGTGTTTTTTCTTCCATATTTTAAGCTTTGGACAATCTTTTGTGGATATGGTATGATACTAAAACGAGAAAACAACTTTTCAGATCGAGTTAACGACCCTGTCCCAATGGGCAAAAAAGTTCCTATGTTAACACCTATGGATTTTGAGTGAAAAATGGCCCGGAAGCGAAAGTGAAAAAAATTCGTATTTTAACCATTTATATGTGTAAGACTCTTAAACTTGAGCGTTTCCTTACAGATTCGTCGAAAAACATCGAAAGAAACAAAGGTTTTCCACATAGTCATTTGGGTGCCTCCACGAGGGTCTTTTCGTAAGGGTTGAGGTTGTGAAGTCTTTTCGACACGAGTAAATGTGTTTTTTCTTCCATATTTTAAGCTTAGGACAATCTTTAGTGGATATGGTATGATACTAAAACGAGAAAACAACTTTTCAGATCGAGTTAACGACCCTGTCCCAATGGGCAAAAAAGTTCCTATGTTAACACCTATGGATTTTGAGTGAAAAATGGCCCGGAAGCGAAAGTGAAAAAAATTCGTATTTTAACCATTTATATGTGTAAGACTCTTAAACTTGAGCGTTTCCTTACAGATTCGTCGAAAAACATCGAAAGAAACAAAGGTTTTCCACATAGTCATTCGGGTGCCTCCACGAGGGTCTTTTCGTAAGGGTTGAGGTTGTGAAGTCTTTTCGACACGAGTAAATGTGTTTTTTCTTCCATATTTTAAGCTTTGGACAATCTTTTGTGGATATGGTATGATACTAAAACGAGAAAACAACTTTTCAGATCGAGTTAACGACCCTGTCCCAATGGGCAAAAAAGTTCCTATGTTAACACCTATGGATTTTGAGTGAAAAATGGCCCGGAAGCGAAAGTGAAAAAAATTCGTATTTTAACCATTTATATGTGTAAGACTCTTAAACTTGAGCGTTTCCTTACAGATTCGTCGAAAAAAATCGAAAGAAACAAAGGTTTTTCACATAGTCATTCGGGTGCCTCCACGAGGGTCTTTTCGTAAGGGTTGAGGTTGTGAAGTCTTTTCGACACGAGTAAATGTTTTTTTTCTTCCATATTTTAAGCTTAGGACAATCTTTTGTGGATATGGTATGATACTAAAACGAGAAAACAACTTTTCAGATCGAGTTAACGACCCTGTCCCAATGGGCAAAAAAGTTCCTATGTTAACACCTATGGATTTTGAGTGAAAAATGGCCCGGAAGCGAAAGTGAAAAAAATTCGTATTTTAACCATTTATATGTGTAAGACTCTTAAACTTGAGCGTTTCCTTACAGATTCGTCGAAAAACATCGAAAGAAACAAAGGTTTTCCACATAGTCATTCGGGTGCCTCCACGAGGGTCTTTTCGTAAGGGTTGAGGTTGTGAAGTCTTTTCGACACGAGTAAATGTGTTTTTTCTTCCATATTTTAAGCTTTGGACAATCTTTTGTGGATATGGTATGATACTAAAACGAGAAAACAACTTTTCAGATCGAGTTAACGACCCTGTCCCAATGGGCAAAAAAGTTCCTATGTTAACACCTATGGATTTTGAGTGAAAAATGGCCCGGAAGCGAAAGTGAAAAAAATTCGTATTTTAACCATTTATATGTGTAAGACTCTTAAACTTGAGCGTTTCCTTACAGATTCGTCGAAAAACATCGAAAGAAACAAAGGTTTTCCACATAGTCATTCGGGTGCCTCCACGAGGGTCTTTTCGTAAGGGTTGAGGTTGTGAAGTCTTTTCGACACGAGTAAATGTGTTTTTTCTTCCATATTTTAAGCTTTGGACAATCTTTTGTGGATATGGTATGATACTAAAACGAGAAAACAACTTTTCAGATCGAGTTAACGACCCTGTCCCAATGGGCAAAAAAGTTCCTATGTTAACACCTATGGATTTTGAGTGAAAAATGGCCCGGAAGCGAAAGTGAAAAAAATTCGTATTTTAACCATTTATATGTGTAAGACTCTTAAACTTGAGCGTTTCCTTACAGATTCGTCGAAAAACATCGAAAGAAACAAAGGTTTTCCACATAGTCATTCGGGTGCCTCCACGAGGGTCTTTTCGTAAGGGTTGAGGTTGTGAAGTCTTTTCGACACGAGTAAATGTGTTTTTTCTTCCATATTTTAAGCTTTGGACCATCTTTTGTGGATATGGTATGATACTAAAACGAGAAAACAACTTTTCAGATCGAGTTAACGACCCTGTCCCAATGGGCAAAAAAGTTCCTATGTTAACACCTATGGATTTTGAGTGAAAAATGGCCCGGAAGCGAAAGTGAAAAAAATTCGTATTTTTAACCATTTATATGTGTAAGACTCTTAAACTTGAGCGTTTCCTTACAGATTCGTCGAAAAACATCGAAAGAAACAAAGGTCTTCCACATAGTCATTCGGGTGCCTCCACGAGGGTCTTTTCGTAAGGGTTGAGGTTGTGAAGTCTTTTCGACACGAGTAAATGTATTTTTTCTTCCAAATTTTAAGCTTTGGACAATCTTTTGTGGATATGGTATGATACTAAAACGAGAAAACAACTTTTCAGATCGAGTTAACGACCCTGTCCCAATGGGCAAAAAAGTTCCTATGTTAACACCTATGGATTTTGAGTGAAAAATGGCCCGGAAGCGAAAGTGAAAAAAATTCGTATTTTAACCATTTATATGTGTAAGACTCTTAAACTTGAGCGTTTCCTTACAGATTCGTCGAAAAACATCGAAAGAAACAAAGGTTTTCCACATAGTCATTCGGGTGCCTCCACGAGGGTCTTTTCGTAAGGGTTGAGGTTGTGAAGTCTTTTCGACACGAGTAAATGTGTTTTTTCTTCCATATTTTAAGCTTAGGACAATCTTTAGTGGATATGGTATGATACTAAAACGAGAAAACAACTTTTCAGATCGAGTTAACGACCCTGTCCCAATGGGCAAAAAAGTTCCTATGTTAACACCTATGGATTTTGAGTGAAAAATGGCCCGGAAGCGAAAGTGAAAAAAATTCGTATTTTAACCATTTATATGTGTAAGACTCTTAAACTTGAGCGTTTCCTTACAGATTCGTCGAAAAACATCGAAAGAAACAAAGGTTTTCCACATAGTCATTCGGGTGCCTCCACGAGGGTCTTTTCGTAAGGGTTGAGGTTGTGAAGTCTTTTCGACACGAGTAAATGTGTTTTTTCTTCCATATTTTAAGCTTTGGACAATCTTTTGTGGATATGGTATGATACTAAAACGAGAAAACAACTTTTCAGATCGAGTTAACGACCCTGTCCCAATGGGCAAAAAAGTTCCTATGTTAACACCTATGGATTTTGAGTGAAAAATGGCCCGGAAGCGAAAGTGAAAAAAATTCGTATTTTAACCATTTATATGTGTAAGACTCTTAAACTTGAGCGTTTCCTTACAGATTCGTCGAAAAACATCGAAAGAAACAAAGGTTTTCCACATAGTCATTTGGGTGCCTCCACGAGGGTCTTTTCGTAAGGGTTGAGGTTGTGAAGTCTTTTCGACACGAGTAAATGTGTTTTTTCTTCCATATTTTAAGCTTAGGACAATCTTTAGTGGATATGGTATGATACTAAAACGAGAAAACAACTTTTCAGATCGAGTTAACGACCCTGTCCCAATGGGCAAAAAAGTT